>NW_027555514.1:278113623-278683623 GCF_003287225.1 Phascolarctos cinereus | reverse complement strand
GGGTTATGATGCAAACACAGAAAATGGAAAATATATAATATTATATCAAATAGGAGGTAACATGGTATAAGTGAATATATATGCATATATAGATATTACACACACACACACACACACACACACACACACACACACACACACACACAGAGGCCTAGGGTTAAAAAGGAACTCAATGATGCTTGTTCAATCCCCTCATTTTACAGATAGAAAGACTGAGGCCCATGGTGGGGTAAAGGGACTTACACAAGGTCATACAGGTTAAGTAGCAGAGCAAGATTTGAACTCTACTCTCTTGACTCCAAGCCCAACACTATGTAGGATCATAGCAACAAAGAGTTAGAATGCCTTCCCCACTGTCCTGGTACATAGATCACAATGGCTCTACTTACCATGGAAGGGTGGGTCAGTAAGGAAGTTGTGTCCATGGTCTTCCTCAACTCCATCTCTCCTATTTCCCTTTGATGGCTCCAAACCTGGGCTTGCTGGCAGGATGTCAGTCAGCTGGGAAACTGTCTCTTGGGGTTTTGGGGAGCTGGTTGATGTCCCTGGGGCTGTCTCTTCAAGGAGGTGACTGGGAGAGGGGGCTGGTATCATCGGCTGAGGGTCCCGCTCCCATTTTTCCACCAGCCTAGGACCTGGGAGAGGCAGATTTATGAATTAAATGGGATTATCTCCAGAAAAACATTCCTGTCCCATATTTGAGGAAATAAATATGTTTGTGTTGGGGGAAAGGAAGGAGGAAGTGGGCTAGAAAGGGAGAGAAGAAAAAAAGAAATAGGTATCCCAAGAGTTAGTACCTCAAGGCAAAGCAGGCCCAGGCCAGCTTTGGACAACCCCAGTAATGCCACATCTGCCCTGAAGTGGCAAAAGTTTTAGCAAATCATTTTCCTCTCTGGGCATTCTATATGATGAAAGAGTTGGACTATGTAATTTTTAATATGCTTGCTGGCTCTGGCATCCCCTGTCCTTAGCCCCTCCCAGCCCTGACATCCCCTGTTCTAAGCTCCCTCCCAGTTCTGACACTCCCTGTTCTAAGGCCCCTCCCAGCTCTGCCATTTCCTGTTCTAAGCTCCCTCCCAGTTCTGACACTCCCTGTTCTAAGGCCCTTCCCAGCTTTGTTCTAATAGTTTGTTCTTTTATCTCCAATATTCTCTAATTCTCCCATTTTTGTGTAGCTCACTTGGGTGGTGATCTGACTTTTTTCCCTTTTAATTTTGACAAAGGGTTGGGGTGGCAGAACAGTAGGCAGAGACCTAGGCAGCCCATTTCCTGGCTTGGCCTCTGAGGGTTTCCCTATGACTTTATGGGAGAAACCCTTCTTCCTCCCCGTCCCCCAGACTCATGGGGCAGGGTCTGTTTCTCTAAGAACCTAAAGTTTCCCCTCTTCTCTGGTAGATGCTGAGTAAGGCCTGAGAAAGGTAGATAGACCCAGTGTCCTAGCCCTCTAATGGATGAATGGTGACAGTGATAGCCTTATACAAGAATGAAGCAGGTTTGCCTTGAGGGCTCTGGAAAGGCTTTCCTGTCCTCATCCCCACCCCATCAAGAGTGCTCCTTCTGCACTCATTGTTTTGGATTAAAATCTCCCAGAATCCTCTGGGAAAATATAAATGTCCTTGGTAAAGAGAGTGGTTATTATAACAATCCTGGGTAGCATTTATATGGCATTTAAAGATTTGCAAAGTGCTTTACTCACAGCATGATCTCATTTGAACCCTATAATAACTCCATGTTCTACAGACAAGTCCTACAGGCATTATTGACCCCATTTTATACAGATGAGAAAACTGAGCCTAGGGAACCCAAGTGACTTGCCCAAGGTTACTCAGGCAGCAAGTTGCAGAAGTGGTATTTAAACTCATCTTCCTAACTCCCATTTGTGACTGCTCCATGGCTCTTCTCAACATTTTATTAGGGAGTCAGTAGCTATTAACGTTTAAGTAGCCACAGTGACCTTCAGGCCTCTGAGGCTTAGTTCCTTTATATGGAACTCTATTTAAAGTTTGCCTTTCCCAAGACAGCCCCGGGAGCATTATTATACCCATTTTTCAGAAAAGGAAACAGCTGGCTGGAAAAGCTAATTAACTTATCCAAGATCATAAGGCAGAACCTCTTAGGGCTAGGATTTGAATTCAGGTATTCTGATAGGAATTCAATTCTCTTACTCCTTTCTGTACAGGACACTGCCTTCTCCTTAGAATCTGGGCCTCTCATTTAGCATGGAATCTCTCTCTCTCTCTCTCTCTCTCTCTCTCTCTCTCTCTCTCTCTCTCTCTCTCTCTCTCTATCTTTTCTGTCTCTCTCTGTTTCTCTGTCTGCCTCTCTCTCTGTCTCTCTCAGACAAATGGATAGTACACTGTGGGGATAGAATGCTGGGCCTGAAGTCAGGAAAACCCATCTGGTCTCAGACACTTACTATCTGTGTGACTCTGGGAAAGTCACTTTCCCCTATTTGCCTCAGTTTCTTCATCTGTAAAATGAGTTGGAGAAAGAAATGTCAAACCACTCCAGTATCTTTGCCAAGAAAACCCTAAATGGGGTCATAAAGGATTGGACAAGACTGAAAAATGATTGAATATCACCAACAACATGGAGCACAGGAATTAGAGTCAGAGGACCAGGGTTCCAGTTCTATCTTGAATATTATATGTGTGGACTTGAGCAATCACTTAAATCTCTCTGTGACTCAGTTTCTTCATTTGCAAAATAGAGGAGGTGTTTAAATTCGGTGGCTTCTAAGGTCTCTTCCAGCTCTAAATCTGTGATTCTGTGATCACTCACAGCTCTTCCAAAGTGGCTTAGATGATCTCTGGGGGCCTTTATAATTTTTAACATTCTCAATTTTCAATTCTAAGAGCCAAGAGCTGTAGATTTTAGTGCTAACTCCCCCACCGATTACCTCATTATGCTGTGTAGCCTTAGACAAATCACAACACCTCTTAGTTTCCTCACCTGTGACATGGGCAGATGTGTGTGCAGGCTGAATGCTCTTGAAGGAATAATTCCAGGACCAAGGGCTTTCCACTGATACTGGAAATCTGAGCTCGGTGCAGGGGCTGTAGGAGCCACGTGCAGACTCCACCATCCTTCCTTATATTTTCTAGGGCATGAAGCCAGGGGCTCACAAGATACTTACCCTGGGGGAGGTCCTGTGGGGAGTAATCCAGTGTTAGGGTCTCAGTAGAAGCCAGGTGGGCGTCCCCTCTATCTTTGCTGGAAACATCTCTCCTCCTTGTTGGTTTCTTCAGGATCTCCTTAATGGAGAAGGGCAGATCCACTTGCTTTGGGGAATCACATTTGTCCAGAGTCTTCCCCTCCATTGCTCTGCCCAAAACCAAAGTCGGGCAGCTTCAGCTCTTTCTTTGAGAGCCAAGGGTGGCTGAGGAAGGGAATGAGGATTTGGGGTTGGCAGCTGAAGATAAGTGAGAGGTAGGAGAAATAACTCTTTGCTCCCTGGCAGTTCTTGGGACCCAACCTAAAGGCCTAGGACATGGTGAGAGAGCCTTGTGCCAGAGGCTCCTGCCATCCCCAGACCATTCTCTACAGCTTCTAGGAACTGTGCGTCCTGGAGCCCAGTGGCCTTCGAAGTGGAACCACACATCACATCACATCAGAATGGAGCACCCCAGCACTGCTGGGCAAGCTGGAAGGTGGGTTACGGGTCATCCTGTGGCCTTGGAGGCTGCAGACTTGGGGAAGGAGTAATCTAGGTATGGCAGAGCTGCCGCTCTGACCTCGGCCTTCCGGTGCTGGGTTCACAATCCTCTCCAACTCCAGAGTCTTCCTTTCTCTTTCACAAATTAGTCACCAGGGACAAGATCCTATGTAGAAAGGGAAGAGGGACAGGAAAGAATGGAGAATTGAAGGGAAAACACCAATTCTTGGGTCCAACCGGGTTGGGGTCCAAATTCTTGAGGCTTGGCGGGTCTCATCCAAACCACTGAATCCAGCCTCAGGGAACTAGACCATTTCTTTCCTGAAGGCTGATCATGTTCCAGGAAGCTAAAATTCACTCCCGAGCCCCCTTAGCTGTCTCTGGAGAGATGACCCATTAATCCCCAAACCCAGAGTGAGCCAACCTGAATTTGTCCTCTCTGGTCAGCCTCGGGACATCAGGTTCAAGATCCTGTTAGAGTCCAGATTTTTCTTTTCTTTTCTTTTTTTGACCAGCTAGTTACTGGGGACTAAGAGTTCACAGAGAAGGGGAGCAGTGGTAAGAGGAGGTCCCAGAACCGAATCCTAGTCACTGAGATGGAGTCCTCATCTTCTTCTCTCCTTACTTGTTTTTGTAGGGTGTCATCTCATCCTTTAAAACAAGGTGCTTCTTGGTCCTTCTCTGGGGATAGGTAACTCAGAGGATCCATGGCTCAGATTCCTCTAGAAAATTCTAGTCTCTTTCCCCTTCCAAGTCCACCTTATTCAGGGTACTGTTCACAGGAAGGTTTAATTGACTCGTCAGTATGACTCTTTCCTCCAATTGAGATTTTGCCAGCCTCAAGCTCCCTCTCTCAGATGTCTTCTCAGCCCTTCTCTTTGCTTCCTTATTTCTTCCTCTGTTGGACTTTTCCTTATCTGTCAATATTGGCAAGGTCTGTCCCCCTCTGTCCAATGGGCAGACAGTTCTGGACCTGATAGGCTGGGGTCCCTGTAAGGAATTACTGTGTAACCAGGGTGGGGGTAGGGAGATAATAAACCACACCCGATAATATAGAGGAGTCCACCCCCTTCATAGGGCAGGGGCTTGCGTGAACAAGAAGGTAAAAGGGGCCATAGGGAGAGGGGAGGAAGAGGGAATGGGAGGGAGGCCTCAGGCAGTGGCATCACAGAGGGTCCGAAGAAGAGAGCCAGGCTGGAATGAGGGGAAGAGAAAAGAAGGGGTCCCTAGGCTAACAATGGCCCCGATAAGAGTCTGAGTTGTTGTAAAAGGTGTTTACACAGCTCCAAGAATTTATGGGTCATAGATTATTGCTATATAGACAGGAAGGCCAAGGCCCTGGGAACAGGGATCCGGGTTCCAGCTGTGGACACTCCCTGCCAAGTGAACTTTAGTCACTACAGATGTGCCTTTGCCACCAGAGGAATGCTAGGGGCAGTCTCCTAGGGGATCGCTGTGGGCATGTCCCATTCCCATGGACTCCCCTGTCACGAGTGTGTACCTGGCAGTGTAGAGGCATGGGGAAAGGCAGCCCCTGGGCAGGGAATGATCATTTACCAAGTCACTGGTAAGCAGCTTAATTGAACCTGGCCAACGGATTAGATCCAATCAATAAGCGTTGAGTTGTTCAGTTGTCTAAGTCACGTCTGATTCTCTGGGACCCCATGTGGGGTTTTCTTGGCAGAGATGCTGGAGGGGTTTGTCATTTCCTTCTCCAGCTCATGTGACAGGTGAGGCAATGGAAGCAAACTTGGGCAAGTGACTTGCCCAGGGTCACACAGCTAGTAAATGTCTGAGGCCACATTTGAACTCCCATCTTCCTGCCTCCAGGTCTGGTGCTCTATCCACTGGCCACCTAGCTGTGCTTCAGCGAGCATTCATTACCCACTCCATCTATTCCAGGTACTGGGGATACAAAGAATAGCCAGAACACGGTCCCTGCCGTCAAGCAGCTCACATTCTAATCCAGGAACACCATTCCAAAAGCTGTGTTCTTAGAAGACATACCAGCCTCTCCTTTGAATTGCATTTAGTCCATTAATGTCCCGTTAAGGTACAGTCAACAGGTCAGGTGCTAGGGATCCAGGCACACTGCCTATTCACTCTATAGCTGCTTTCCCTCTTTGCTGCTTGGACCTATGGGGGGGGGTAGGTAGAGCAAGGAGAGGGAAACTGATCGCACGAGGTCGCAGAGAAAGAGACACCAGGAGCCATGAGAGCAACTGGGTCTCTTGCTTCTGAGCTGCCTGTTAAATGCCCTCGTTCTGCTCTGGGCGAGGCTAGCTTTGGCCACAAGTTCCCTGCCAGGACAAGACAGCCAGGAGGAAGCACATACCTTCCATGGAGCTTGAGGGCGGGGTTGATCCTTCCTTGAGTCTGCCTGGCTCTTGTGCCCATTCCTTGTGCCTCGAGTTTCAGAATCAGAGTTCCTCCTGACTTTCTGCCTTTGCTCCTGATGACCAGTTCTCATCCAGGAAGCATGAGTCAAACATCCTGGGTAAACAGTGTTCTCTATACTCTCTTGCCCACTTGAAGGGGAGGGCTGGTGGTGAACCAAAGAAACTCAAATGGTGCATTTCCTAGAGCTCAAATGGTACAGCGAATAGAGCTCTGGACTGGGAATCAGAAAGATCCAAATTCGTATTTGGCCTCACATGCTTACTAGCTGTGGGACCCTGGGCAAGTCATTTAATCTCTGCCTTTTTAAATGTTTTCATCTGTAAAATGGGTGTAATAGTAGCCCTACCTCCCAGGGTTGTTAGGAGGATAAAATGAGATATTTGTCAAGTACTTTATAAACATATATGAAGCTAGCTGCTTATGTTATTAATAACTCGTGAGTCCAGAGCAATTGATGAATCAACAAGCCTTTATGAAGCAGGAATGACACAAGGCACTGGAGATACAATCGCAAAAAATGAAATGATCCCTACCTGCAAGGAGTTTACATTCTAGTGAGGGAGACAAAAAAAAAGTAGCTATAAAAATATATACAGCATAAACATAAAGTAAATTAATATAAAACAGGTGAAATGCAAGTTGTTCTCCTCTGGGCTAGGCTGGTTTTGGCCAGAGGTAGCTGGAGTTTCCTTCCAGGACAGGACTACTGGGAGAGAGAACATTACCATCCACGAGGGGTGGGGTAGAAGGTAATTTGGGAGGGAGGTGCCGGCAGTTGGGGAGGGGATCAAGAAACACTTCCTAAGATGCTTGAGCAAATCTTAAAGGAAGAGGGGGGTGTTATTGAGGTTCCTGGCATGGGGAATTGCCAACGCAAAGATACTGAGGTGGGAGATAGAGTGTCATGTAAGACCAGTTTGTCTGAAACATAGACAATAGGAAGGTGAGTAATGTCCAATGATGTGAAAAAGATAGATTGGGACCAGTTTCTGATGCTGGGGTTTTCCTTGGTTTGAGAGATTAATGGGCTCATGGTGCTGCTTTGCAGATGTTTCCCATGTTTATTATGCACCATCTTCTAGTTACTCTACCCTCTTTATTTGTTTACTGATAAATGCCGCACATAGCATCCACGTAGCTGAGTCTGTTTCCATGAAGAGCCAAATCTGACATGTCTAGGACAGGAGACTAGAGGTTATTTGAATACAACAAGTTCAGAGAAAGAGATAGTATTTCACCAACAGGTAGGGGCTCAACATTTTGTTTGGGTAGAGCCTCAAAGTCCACATGCCCATTGACAATGAGTTGGTGCTTCTCCCCAGAGAGAGAGACAGTGCTGAGGGCTAGAAGGTCACTGACTTTTTGAAAACCAGAGCTTCTGCCTCTGCACTTCCATCCAGGTGGGTTGTGTTAACTGCCAAGATGAACCTAGGACCTGGCAATGCCTATCGATGCCATCTACTGGTTAAAAGTATGTGCTGATGATCAGAAATAAAGACAGAACCAAACAACTGGAGAAACATTACATGCTCATTAGCAGGCAAGCCAATATAATAAAAATCACAATAATACCTAAATTAAATGAATATTAATAGCTACTATTTATACAGCACTTACCATGTTCCAGGCACTGTGCTAAACTCTTCACAACAATTATCTCCTTTGATCCTCACAACAACCCTAGCAGGTAGGTGCTATTGTTTCCCCCATTTTACAGATAAGGAAATGGAGACAGACAGAGGTCCAGTGACTTGCCCAGGGTCACATAGTTAGACAGTGTCTGATGCCAGATTTGAACTCTGCTCTTCCTAACTTTAGTACTGGCATTTTATCCCCTGTGCCACCTAGTTGCCATACTTAATGTTATACTAGTCAAACTACCAAAGGATTTCTTTATAGAGCTAGAAAGAATAGTAACGAAATTTGTCAGGAAAAAAATAAAAAGGCTAAGAATCTCAAGGGAAATGAGAAAGGATCTTAGAAGCAACAGATAAACTGTTGTACAAAGCAGTAATCATAAAAAAAATTGGTACTGGTTAATGAATGGATTGATTGGTAGACTAGATTAAGTACACAACATATAGAAGCATATGAATATCATATCCTAGGGCTTCATAAACCCATGACCTCATCTACTATGAGAAGAATTTGGCTATTTAACTAGACCTGCTGGGAAAGCTGGAAAACCATCTGGTAGAAACTAGGTATTGACCAACATCTTACATTTTATACTGAGATAAGCTCCAAATAGTTATGTCAAATAAAGGATGACATCATAAATAAATTACAGGAGCAAAAAAGAAATTACCTTTCAGATCTAGGGAGAGAGGAAACATTCATGACCAAGTAGGGGATATAGAAGATCTCAGAAGATAAAATGGACAATTTTGGTTAAATAAAATTGACAAGTTTTTTTGCATCAACAGAACTAGTGCACTAAAATTATAGAAACAGATGATTAGGAAAATTCTTTGCAGGAAATTTCTCTGAGAAGGGTCTGATTTCCAAGATATATAAGGAGCTGATTCAAATTTATAAGACGAAGAGCCATTCTCCAATTGGTAAATGGTAAAGATGGTAAACAAGGAGTTTTAAGAGGAGCAATCCAGGCTGTCATCAGCCACATAAAAGTCCTCCAAATCACTAATAATAAGAGAAATTAAATCTGAAGAAACTGAGCTTCCATCTCATAGCTATCAGTTTGGCAAAGTTCACACACATACACACACACAGACACACACAGACACATGCACAAATGACATGTTGGAGGGGCTGTGGGAAAACAGACACATCAGCACACTTTTGGTGGAGCTGCAGATTTGTTCATCAATCCTGGGAAACACTTTGGAACTATGTCTTAGAAGTTAATAAACTGCATATCCCTTGACCCAATGATGTCACTGGTAGGCTTATACTTTAAAGAGATCAAAGAGAGGGGAAAAGAACCCACATGTACAAAAATATTTATAGTAGCTCTTCTTGTGGAGGCAAAAAACTGGCAACCAAGGAGTGCCCATCAATTGTGGAATGGCTGAATAAATTATGGCATATGAATGTAATGGAGTGATGGAAAGTTATACAAAGACAAAAACACAAATAGTCATTGTCCTCAAGGAGCTTACTGGGAGGAAATAAAAAGTGCAAAGAGATAAAGTAAATCAAGCTATATATAAACTAATTTTCATGGTGGGGAAGAGGGAAGGGATGGGTCAGATCCCTAATGTCTGAGAAAGTAATCGAGAAAGGTCTCCTGTAGGAGGTGCTACTATCTGGGAGCACTAAAAGGTCATCCTCCTGCTCCCCTGTCTCTACCATGTCCTACCCAAGTACCTGAAATTCACCATTATTTCTCCATTTTAACATTCTATGTCTGATCTGAAGCCCATTTGACATAGAATCACAAAATTGGAAAGGACGTCAGCAATCATGGAATCCAACCTCCACACAAAACATCAGTGTCTTTTATGACAGCTGACTAGTGCATTTCTTAAGCATTTATTAAGCACCTATTATATGCCCAATACTGTTCTAGGTGCTGAATATACAAAGACAGATACTACATCGTCTCTTATCCCTCAAAGAAATTACATTCCCCTGGGAGAGATGACATGAATGTACATATTGAAGATGTATAGAATATTCACAGAACAAAATAATTTTGTTGGTGAAGGCTACAGCAGGAACCTATTTCTTTGTGCCTGGACTATTGTAACATGGTATCCTCACCTCCGATATATATATTTTTTTGCTCTTTTCCAGAAAGCTGCCATAATATTTTTTTTTTAGAGCAAAGGTCTGTCCTTGCCATTTTCCTCAAAAACCCTCAGTGTCTTCCTATTGCCTCTAGGCTCAGTAAAAAGCTCCTTAACCCGAATTTGAGGCTCACCATCATCTGTTTCTCTCTGGCTGATTTCCTATTACTCTCCTGGAGGCACTATGTTTTCCAACTAAAAGGCCTCGTAGCTGTTTACTAAACTAGACATGCAATTTCCCACCTTGGAGCCTTTGCACAAACCTCCACCTGGAATGCGTTCCTCTCTCATCTCTACTTCTTGGAATTTTTGTTCTAAAGTAAAAATCAGCTCAAGTGCCACCTCTTCCATGAAGCCTTCCTGGATCCTTCTGTTATCCCTGTTCCTTTGCTTTTCAGATATTCCCAGAATTCTGTGTCTAATCTTCCCTTTACTTTTTTAGCATCCTCTACCATGAATTATACTAATCTGTTGACATGTGGTATTCCTCCAGTAGAATGTAAGCTTCTTGAGGGCATGGACTGCTGTTTTCTCACTTGTCTCTAGTCTTGGCATCTAGTGCAATGGCTGGCACATAGAAGGCGTTTAATAAGTATTTGTTGAATTGAATTTCAGGCCCAGAATCTCAAAGCTGGAAGAGACCATTTAGTTCAGCCTGAACCTGAACAAAAACCCCTTCTATAATATTCCTGACAAGTAGCCACCCAGACTTCAGCTACAGACTCTCAGTTAAGTAGTACTCACTAGCTCCAAAGGCAACCCATCCCACTTGTGGCCAGTCCTACCGGAGACAGATTCCCCCCCCCCCCGTCTTCTTTCTAATTCCCTCTGGATCCCTGTTCTACTTCTCCTGACCTAGAACTCCAGACCAGACCTCTAAACAATGTGCCGTAAGTCTGTGGGGGAATGATGCGCCATTCAGTTTTGTATCTCCTGCCTTGGAGCTGAGCTGTCTTAATGGGTGCATAAGCCAGCTAAAACCACCCAGCTCTCTCTCAGCAGTGGGCGTCAGATCAGACATGCTTCCCACCCAGTCTGGTCCATTTGTCCTCCTTGGCCATCTTGCCATCTGTCCTGCTGCCCCTCTCCTCACAACTTGTAATCAAACCAAATCTCCTGCTGCTTCTGGAAAGGGCATTTCCACTAACTGCCCCTGAGTCAATGCCCCTGTGACTTCCCAGACCTCATCTTTTCCCAGCCGCTATTTCCCAAATTATTGTCGTCCCCTTTAAAAGGGATATGAACTCCTTAAGTGTATCATTTTGGTTTTGCTATTACTAGTCCTTAGCACAGGCTAAGCATCTAACAAGTAAATTTTCATTCATTGCTTCATTTCATACGCCAAGACTAATTCTGCCTCTTTGTAGCTGTGACCAATTGTTTCTGGTTCTGCCTCTGGGACCAAGCAGAACTGGTTTCATTTCTTCACCCCTCAGCAGCTTGTCAGATACTTGAAGATAGCTATCACTTCCTGCCCAAATTCTGCTCTTCTCCTGTCAAGGGGCTACCTTGTCCCCACCCATCTCTTACCCTTAGGACAGCCTTGCCACTTTGCCTTGGGCTTGACTTGTCCGTGCTTGTGATTCAGTGGCTTTAGCCACCTGTCTTCCTGTGAGTAGGCTGTTAGCAAAGTGTCTGACCCTGTGATCCTCCCCCTCCCATGGGAAGACTGATCGTGGCCTTTGAATTGGGAAAGGGAAGGTAAGTTACATGATGAGAGTCAGTCTCAGAGCTGGGCTTGTGGGAGGGAGTGAAGGTGCTTCTAAAATCCTGGTCCTGGTCTCATTAACCCTGGTCACCTTGCTGGATGCAGTTCTCTGGGAAAGCACGGTGCTGTTCTGACCTGCAAACAGAGAACTTGGTAGGGACTGATTGCTTTTATCTGAAAAAAACCAAGGTGTTGGTGAATGGTCTGACTTCTTGTCCATGAGTAATCAGTGTCTTTGCTTTGGGGGAGAACCTTCCATGCTTTGCAACTGTCCTTTTCCCTGGAGCTGTCCATCTGTGCCTTGTTGTATCCTGACCAAGAGTGGCAGGTGGAGGGGGGAGGCGAAGGAGGACACTGTTAATGCTTAAATCAGTAACCTAGGGAGGCACCTTAGGGTGTTAAGGGACTTAGGGTGTAAGTGGGACAGTCTCCACGCACAGGCTGCACATATCCTCACCTTGGCTCACTGTGTGGGATACCTTCTACAGATGGGCTGCCTACGTCCCAAGAAAGCTTCTGGCTTAGAGTGTGGGGCAAATAGGCTAAGCATATCCTGGGATGTTTTCTGGCTTAGACCATGAGACAACCACACCCAGATTGGCTGAGTGAGTTTATTCCCAAAGATAGATGACTCTGGTTTAGAATGCAGGATGACCAGCAGGTTAAACATGTCTTTAGGATCTTCTTGGTGTAGACTGTGGGACAATGGCCAGTGAGGATGTCCTTAGAATGCATGTACTTGGCTTAGGGTGAGGACAATATCCCACAAGCAGCCTGAGTATATACTCAGGAGACCAAAGAAGCTTTTTACTTAGAGGGAGAGACACCATTCACCCAGTGGCTTGGGTGTAGATTTAGGAGACCAGGTCACCGAGTAGACTTTCCAAGGATTTCTTCAATTCTGCCCATTGGAAAGCACCCACAATGAAGGATTCCTTGTAGTTTGACCTTGTGAATAATCCCATTGTTCAGTGAAGGAATCTAGAATTATGAACCAGTCTCCTTTCTCAGGGAAGGTCTGATCATTGAATGGAAGCTGGGGAAATAGGAGGAGAGACTGACCCCTTAGTCTCCTCAGATGTATCCTTCTGGCCTGACTACCTGAAGGGGAACCCTGGGATCAGAGCCCGAATTGGAATGAATTCCCTAGCCAGACCACCAAAATAGAGGGCTGGATTGGGATCGGTACCCGATGGAATTGTGCAGAAGGTGCTTAGCCAGTAAGTAGCAGAACTCAAATTTGAACTCATATCCTCTGACTCCAAATGCAGGGTGCTGGCCAGTAGGTGCTTCGTAATTGAGGGGAGCCAGGAGTAAAAGGATACATCTGGGATCTTTCAGCATCTCTGTGTCCTTACCACTGGCTGTGTGAACTGGTCATCAGCATAGTTGAAAACTCAATTCAAACCACTTCTGGCCGATCTTAGCTTGAGGGACAACTCAGTCAGTGACATTTACAGAAATAAGGAATAGGGGTGGTATCCCCTACTCTCCTATAGTTTTGTGAGTCCTGTAACTATTTCTGGGTCCCCATCAATACAACATACTCACACGTGGACCTGATGTGGATCTAGACCCTGGTAAGGACTAGAATTGATTTGAGGCTTGGAGCAGGGTCTAAGCAGCCACTAAAAAGTATTACCAGTCATTTATTCATCTATCCATTTACACACCACTTAGGTGGCTCAGTGGATAGAGTGCTGGCCCTGGAGTCAGAAAGACCCAAATTTAAATCTGGTCTCTGACACTTACTAGCTGTGTGACCCTAGGCAAGTCACTTAACCTCTATTTGCCTTCATGCATTGGAGAAGGAAATGGCAAACCACTCCAAAGTCTTTGCCGAGAAAACCCCATAGACAATATGGTCCACGAGGTCACTAAGAGTTGGACATGACTGAATGACAACGATAACATGAGACACAATGTGGCCTAGTGGAGAGAGCCAGCCTCAGAGGCCGGAAAACCTGATTTTAGATTCTGTCCCTGGGACATACTGACCGTGGCCCTGGGCAGCAGTCCCTCATCCTCAGAGATTAAGAATGACGATCATAATAATAACAAACATCTGTGATATAGCACTTCAACATTTGCAAATTGCCTTACATATGTGATCTCATTATTTCATTTGTGAATTAGGTGCCATCATTATCCCTCTTTTACATGTGAGGAAACAGACTGAGAAATGTTAAGTGATTTGCTCAGGATCACACAGCAAGTATGTATCTGAGGCAGGATTAGAATTCAGATCTCCCTGACTCCAAGTCCAATACTCTATCCACCATGCCAACTAGCTCAATCATGAAGAGGAATAGTTGAAGTAGGTATGGAAAGTGAGGCTGTCCACAGACTGTGAAAGGCGCTTCGGGTCCCTAGGGAAGAGTAGGACTGGGGAACTCATTTAAAAAAAAGCTCAGGTAGGGGGTAGATACAGAGGAGAATAACCCCAGTGTCTGCTTTGGATGTGTGGGGGTGTTAACATCAGGCCACCCTGTGGCCTGACAGCAGCCCATGATTCCAGGCCTGTCGGGCCAGAGAAGGACCAGGGAATATTTCCAAGATTATTTTGTCTCCTGATGAGGTCCCTGCAAAGTCACTAGTGGATTTCTAACTTTTATTTTCCTGTATGACTTGGCTATTTTCTCCTGACATGTGTTTGATTTTCCTCCCTTCCAAGTGACTTTTATCCTCGTTAAATGAGTCCACAAGGAGTCATCCGGAGGTAATGATTTTCAGTAACTACTGACCTGGGTCCGAGTCAATGTTGGAAGTAGCTGTCTAAGCTCTGATGTGGCATCGGAGTTCTCTCCTGGGATTAGAGCAGGGAGCTAATGAGCTGGAGGCCGCAGGTTCACATTCTGTCTGGGCCGATTGACTTCTCTCTGTTCTGAGAGGTTCTGGCACATGGAGAAGCGAGGCCTAGAAGGGAAATCAGGGCACCTAGGTTTAAGGCCCTGATGAGATCTGCCACTAACAAGCTAGGTGACTTTGGGCCTTTTGTTTCCTCCTCTCTGGGCCTCATATTCTTTCTCTGTAAAATCAGGGAGTGGGATTAGAGACCTCTTTAGCACACAGTCAGCAAGCATTTATTAAATGCCTTTATGTGCCAGACAGGTGGTGCAGTGGATAGAGTACCAGGCCTGGAGTCAGGAAGACCTGAGTTTAAATCCAGCCTCAGACACTTACTAGCTGTGTGACCGTGAGCAAGTCACTTCACTTTGTTTGCCTCAGTTTCCTCATCTGTAAATGGCAAGAAATGGAAAACCACTGCAGCATCTCTTCCAAGAAAACCCAAAATGGGGTCGCGAAAAATAAGATATTACTGAAAAACAAATGTGCCTGGCACTATGCTAAGTGTGGGGAATACAATGAATAAAAAGACAGTCCCTGCCCTTGAAGAGCTTACAGTCTAAAGGGGGAGACCGCACAGAAGAGGAGGCAGGCAAGTGAGGGGAGGGGAGGGGATAGGATACCAAGGAGTACCCAGCACAGGAGTATCTTGTTCCATGGAGTTGAAACCAGGCAGGGCAGCAGATGCAGAGTGGAGTGAGCTAAGGGTCTGGTTTCTGCCTTCTGAAAAGGAAGGCATTGGGAGGAGTTTGGTATCCTGACCACCAGCCCTCCAATCAGAGGGGAGAGGAGGCTGAGGGAAGTGGTGTCAATCAGGGCTGGAGTTAGCAACCTGGCGGTGAGTTTAGAAGAGATGAGCTTAACCTGGGGGCGTCTTGTTCTGTGGTGTTGAAACCAGGCAGGGCAGCAGATTAAAAGTGGAGTGGGCATATACCCTGATCTATATCCCCTGCCGCCATGACGATTTTCCCTTGTGACAAAACAGGTAAGTGAAACTGACCGATGTAGGAAATACATCTGGCAGTGCATCCCATGCTCCACACCCAGAGCCACTCATCTCCCACCTGAGGGGAGGGAAGGGCCGCACTTCACTCTCTGCAGGTTTCTGTCCTTGCTTGTAGCCAATTATCTTGCCAATGCATGCTCTTGAAAACAAGGAGAGCATGTTAAAGAGAGTGGATAAGTTTTTATTTTTATATATTATATTGTTTTATGGTAAAAATCATGCCTTGAGTGATGGATACCAGCAGACCACGTTCACGAATGGATGTGAAAAAAACCATTCAGTGCGTGAAATCAGGAGACCCATATTAACTGGGCAAGTTAATTCACCTTATACAGCTGCACTAAGTCTTTTGGGACACCTTGAGTAATAACAACAATATTTCTGTCCCACTTTAAAATTCACAACTGTCTCTCCCCCTAGCAATCTTGTTTGGTAAATAGAGCCAGTATTATTATTCCCATTTTATAAATGCAGAAACTGGTCCCCATAGAGATTAAAGAACTCAGATTTAGTATTTGAAGTGATCTTAGAGGCCCCCTCATTTTACACATAAGGGAACTGAAGCCTGAAGGAAGAAAATGACTGGTCTAAAGTCACAGAGGTGTTAGTGGTCCAGCTAGGACTGAATCCAGATGCCCTGACTCCAAACCCAGAGCTCTTTTTACAATGATTTTCTCATCATCTCTCTAGGAACTCTTTGATTTTAAGTGGACCCCTTCCTAAGCAAGAGTCTCCTTTGGGGATACAAGAGAAAAGATTATTATTCAGGTGTGGCATAGACTTGGTGGCCTGTAACTTTCTCAGTCTGAGATTCTGTGACTCCACTAATGAGCCCCAGGGTGGCAAATGCCAATATGACATGTTTCTAAGGGTAACGGGGACAGGGAAGCGCTTTACCTGAATGCAGGTAGGACATAGAATTGAGATGTAGACATCTTGGCCTAGATTTCTTTAAAAAAATTTAAAATAAAAAATCCCTTTTCATTGAATTTTTTTTTGGTATTTATATCACTTGCATTTTCCCAGTGTAGCTTTCTTCCCTCCTTTACTCAGAAAGCATTTCCTTATAACAAAAAATAAAAAATGGAGAAAAAAAATAGTTCAGCAAAACAACCAATAAATATGAAAAGCATAACATTATATGCAATGTTGCATACTTATATTTTTCTCTGCCCTGCACAGAAGGGGAAAGGGAAGCCCCTTCTCATATATCGTCTTTGGAACCAAGGCTGGTCATCAGAGGTTCTTACTGTTCAGATTCAGTTGTTTCATTGTGGTTTTTCTTTCCATTTACGTGGTTGTATCCCTTCCTGCATTTCAAGATTGCCCCTTCTTCTCCTATAAAAGGCAATGTAGCCTACTGGACAATGCCCTGGGCTTGGGAGGCAAGCGGGTTCTGAGGATGCTTTGGCTTTCTAAAGTAGTGTCAAAAAAGAAAACCTGATTTTAAAAGATATTTTTGGTTGCACCAAAGTCTTGCACTCAGTACAAGGTAGTTATAAATACAATATATATGCAGATGTGTCCGTAAGTATGTGCCTGTATGCACACAGAGAGGAATAGTGTCTAGGGAGGTTTGTGGATTCAAAGGAGAAAAGAATGTTTGGCCTAGAGAAGATCTTTGTGTAATGTGCTAAGTATTTTCAAGTATTTCAAAACTCATCAAGGAAAAGTGGGAACAGCCTTGGGGTCACGCATGACAACTTAGGATGAATCTAGCTCTAGTGGATCAGAAGTACAGTGAAAACAACTTTGACTCAACGTACAGACACTCTTCTTAGCAGTTCGTAATGTCCCAAAATAGAATGTTCAGTGTCTTCATCTGCAAAATGAAGAAAACAAACTGTTTCCCAAACTTGATATGCTGCCATCTGCTCCCTCTGTATGACCTGTCCACCATATCTAGAATGCAGGAGCACCTCGTCTTTGTTGATCAGGATATTTGCCTTTCTGTAAGCCTCAGCTCAAGTGCTATGTCCTCCATCAACCCTCCCTCCCTGATGGGTACTATCTCCCTCAATTTACTTGTGCTAGACTCACTTTTGTAGGTATATTCTCCTGGCAAGATGCCTGGGAGAAGGCATTGTTTGCTGGTCGTAAAACTGGGCCTTGTTTCTGCCCTTGTATCCCCAGGGCCTCACATGTGTTAGGAATTTAATAGATACTTGTTGAATTGAATGGAAAAAGGGTCCTACCATTGAAAGCTATTCCAAATCAGAATGAGTTGCCTTGAGAAGTACTGAGCTCCCCGTCACTGGAGAGAGCTCAGCTAAGGTTAGATGTCCAATGGTCCAGGACGAAGCAGAGGAGATTCTTGTTCAAGCACAGTTTGGAACAAATGGCCTCTGAGGTCCCTGACAACTCTGGCTGTGATGAGAAGCAGCAGCTCTGTAAAGTGTCTGCCATAGGTAGGTACCATGATAGCAGGAAGAAGTTACAGCTCACCACAGGGAGGAGACAGGAGAACAAAACAAAACGATGAAAGAAGCAAGATCTAGAAAACAAACTGGTCTGAGGGCCAGTTAGTGTAAGGAGTATCAGGCCTTCCTGCCTTCACGGGCCTTGAGCGTATCTCTGCTTTATTGGTGTTCCTTGTCATTGATAAAATGTAATTCCTACTACTAGGGGAGGTTGAGGCTGGTAGATCCCTTGATCTCAGGAGGCTTGAGCTGTAGTGGGGACTCAAGCCAATTGGATGCCTTTGCTAAGTCTAGAGCCAATGTGGCGAGTGCCTGGGAAAAAAAGGCCACCGCACTGCCTAAGGAGGAGGGATAAACCAGCCCAGATCACACAAACAGAGCGTTCAAAGACTCTGTGCCAATCAGTATTGGGATCAGACTGTGAGTGGCCACTGCATAACTAGCCTGGGTAAGATAGGGAGACCCAGTCTCAAAAAAAGCTTCATGAAATCAAGGGATGATGCAGTATATTTTAGGAACATTTCCATTCCATATGTTAAAATAAGGAAAGAAAGTTCATGGCTAAAGGTTCCATTCTTAACCATATGGAAAAGTCAACTTTTCTGGATGATTTGTTTCCCAGGGGAGATAGATTGCTGACTGTTTTACTGTATGAAGTTTTTGACAAAGACGGAAAGATCCAGAGAATTGAAGCGTGCGTGTGTGCATACACACACTTGTGAGTACTTAAATAGTGGTCAGGTTTGCCTGGTTGCATTAAGGAATCCACAATCCATTCCACTGGTTCAGAAGAGATTTTTACAAAGCAGACTCAGAAGGATGAAAAAGCAGCAGTTGGATATGAGCAGCCTGGGTTGGTGTCTTACCTTCTGCTGAGGCTCCTTTCAGGATGCTGGCATATTTCTGTGTCTCACCTGGAAAACTTGACCTATCTGAAAGAGAATGGGCATGGGGATCAGAATCTTGGGGCTTAGTCTCAGTTCTGTTACAAATAAACCGCGGTACCTTTAATGAGTCACTTCTAGTCCCCCTGCTTCAATTTCAATGAAAAATGAAGAGATTGAAGTGATGATCTCTAAAGCCCCTCTCAGCTCTGACACTCCATGCTCTCAACTCCCTCCAGGCTCTGATGTCCTATGTTATAAAGCCCTTCCCATATTAATAGCTAGCATCTATATAGAGCTTTAAAATTTGCAAAAACTCTTTACGTATATTAACTCACTTGATTCTCACAATAATTCTGTGAATGAGGTGCTATTATTATCATCTCCACTTTACAAATGGAAAAACTGAAGCATTAAAAAGTTAAGTGAAGTATGTGTCTGAAGCAGGACTAGAACTCAGGTCTTCCTGATTCCAAGTCCGACACTCTATCCGCTTAGCTGCCCTAACTCTGACATTCTATAATTCTTCAATTGTAAGATGTGGAGGGGTAAAGTATTTTGAGGTTCAGTTTCAAAGGAGTGAGCAGCAAGGTTTCCCTCTAACCTTCCAGCCCTGCTAGAAGTTCAGGAAAGCAGTTCACCAAAGCCCAAGACCCCCTCCAGTGTTGTGGCCTCAGCATACCAGCTCTTGGAGAGACATCTCCCAGTCTACCCTCTCCTACCTTTCCAATGCCATCTTCCTCCACTGCTCACCCCTGTGCCAGCTGCTATGATCATTTCCAAAGTTCTGTAGCTGCCATCCATCTTGACAAAAGCCCAGATGTGCTGCCACCCAGAGGTCCTTTAACCTGATATTGATTCAGTCCATTGTCCCTGCCGACTTTCCAAATGAGCCCATCAATTAGGACTATTAATAAAGCAGCTCTGAGGGCTTAAACTGATAACATTCATTATGGACTTTTTATGGGACAATTATGATCCGTTGACATTTCCAGCCACATAGCAATCCATCAAGGAGGAATGGACATTCAGAATGATTGCTCTAGGGGAGAAAAGGGAAACATGGATGAATGTTGCTTTCAAGGCCCTGCTGCCACAATTAGGGAGGGGAGAGGGAGGTGTAGTCATGGGGGTAGGAAGGCAGTAGCTGCTGCCAATGCCCCTAATGAGGGCCCAGTCTGTCCCCACTGGATATCTGTGGCTAAGGGGTGTCCTCTTTCTCTTCTCCCACACCCTAATCATTGCCAAGTCTCACCCATTCTGCCTCCATAGCCCAGCTCCTTGTACTCCCCCTCCCAAGGCACCTGCCCTAGTGTGGACCCTTGGAGCTTCCTGATTCTTTATCCGCCACCTTGGCTCCTGTCTCCTTCTCTCCAACGTCTTCTCTTACCACCTGAATGACCATCTACATTCACTGCTCTGAGCACCTCATTGCTGTGCTTGGAAAAGTCCTCCTGACTTCGGAGCCATCTTTAGTGGTTCTCAGGGGTGTAAGTTCCTAATCCTGTCATTCAAGGTGTTTACTGACTCTGTGACCCCAGGCAAGATAAGCAACCTTTTTCAATCTGTTTCCTTGTCTATAAAATGGGCTTTTTAATAGCACCTAATTCACAAGATTCTACCAAGGATCAAATGCATTAATACATGCAGAGTGTTTTGCAAAACTTGAAGTGGGATGTAAGTATTTACTTTCTTTGTCCACCTTTGAGACTACCTAGAGGTAGTTAGGTGGGACAGTGACTAGGGAGCTGGACTTGGGGTCAGAAAGACCTGGATTCAAATATGATCTCAGACACTTACCAGCCATGTGACCCTGGGCAAGTCACTTAACCTGTCTGCTGCAGTTTCCTCAATTGTAAAATGGGGATAATAACTATACCCACACAAAGGGCTGTTGTGAAGATCAAAAGAGATAACATTTGTAAAGGACTTAGTAGAGTGCCTGGCACATGGGAAGCCCTATATAAATGCTTATTCCCTCCCCCACCATAACTTTCGCTCAGTAAGCTCAGCATGTAGTAAGTGCTTAATAAATGCTGTTGCCTGCCAGCTTGAGATATAATTACTTAAGACATTCATCCAGGTGGCCCCAGCCTACATTGCCATCTTCACTTTGTACTCTTCTTCTTTTTTTTTTGTGAGACAATTGAGTTTAAGTGACTTGCCCAGAGTCACACAGCTAATAAGTGTCAAATGTCTGAGGTCGGATTTGAACTCAGGTCCTCCTGACTCCAGGGCCAGAGCTCTATGCACTGCGCCACCTAGCTGCCCCTGTACTCTTCTTTATGAACTCCAAAGTGGACTTCTTTCTGTCCCTTCTTCCTCTCCTCGCCTTTACTCAAGTTATCTGCCGAGGCTTGCTGGACAGCTCCTTCCCCCCCATCGCCATCTTTGGAAATACCCTCCTTTGCAGTCTGACTCAGGTGCTGTGTTTCCCATAAAGCCTTATTATACCCCCTTCTTTGAGAGAGTGGGAGTTCCTTGACCTCTGCTGCTCTGTCTTTTGTACTCATCTCGTTTTCCTTTGTAGCAATTGTGTCTGTGTTCTCTCCTGTCTCCCATCCCAACCTTCAGTTGTAAAATCCTTCATTGCAGGGACTGTCAAATCTAGTTTTTGAAATGCTAACCTAATCCAATACCCACTACAATGCAAGTAACAGCAAAAATCCACACCTCATCATTTTGGGAGAGCTATAGTACAGCTCTTCATGATGCATCTAGTGGTCCTCCTCTGATACTTCTTCATCAAAGACTGAGGCTATCTGCAATTAGTTACCATCCCTGACATCAGAGCACAGGCTCAGTCAGCTTGTATCATAGCAGATCCAGATGGCCCTTGGATCAAGACATAGCAAGTCTTTAAAAATCTAGGATAAAATGCTTGAAAAAAAATCCTAAGTGGTTCCTTTAATAGCTCTTAGCATCAAGACTCTGTCAGTGCAGCTTACAATTTTTGGGAACAATTCTGCCTCTTGAGGACTGGTTGAAGGACTTGATAATGTTTACCCTGGAGAAGAGAAAACAAATGAAGGGCACATGATAGCTGGCTTCAGACATTCAGAGGGCCATCATGTAGAAAGGGGATTCAGCTTTTTCTGCTTGGACCCAGAGGGAAGACATAGAAATAGTGGTCAGAGGGGTCAAACTTAGTGGCAGTGGGCTACAAGCAGCCCACAAATCTCCCAGCCCAAATCAGACTAAAATGTAATTGGGATATGTTTAACAACAAAAAAATGCAATACAACATAGATTATGTTAATTTGTGGTTTTCTAAGTCAATATGTGACTGCAAGGGTCTATTTCTATTTGAAACTGTTTAAATCTAATTGTTTACACCACTGTTTAGACCAAGCAATGTGTGGAAGTTACCAAGTGGCAGATTTTAGCATAATATAAGGGCTAATTTCCTACCAGTTACATGGAAGGGGTGTCCCATGGAAGGGGAGGTAAAGGTCTCTCTTTCCATAGAGGTCAGATGACTATTCGTCTGGGATATTGTACATGAGTTTCTTGCTCAGATACAAATTAGGCTCAGTGAACTCTAGTTCATACTTAAAGCTGGAAGGGACCTCTGAGGCTATTGAGGCCAGCTCTCTTATTTTATAGAAAGAGAAAAATGAACCGCAGAGAGATTAAGTGATTTGTGAGGATAGCGCCCATAGGTTCCTGAGAGGGGATTTGAACCCATATCTTCATGACTTAAAGCCCAGCACTCCATCCATTGTGACCTCTCGGTGTCCCAACTCTGGAATTTTGTGATTTTGTGAGAGTAGGAAGAGAAAGAGAGAAGGAGAAATAGAGAGAATACCTCATTCCTTATAGAGTGGAGCTAGTCAAGGTAGAGGAAGAGATTAAGCGGGACTTTTCAAGGCTGTTAAGCCCAGGGCCAATACTGAGTAGAAGCTGCTCTGGTTCATCTATCACTTTAGGCAGAGTGAAGTCAGCCAATGTGGGCATTATTGGCAGGAGGACAGCCCTGCGTGATGGAAGAGTTTGACAGGATTTCTCTGGGAGGTTTTCTGCAGAGAGGCCGATGCAATCCATCATTCACTGTGAGCAGGCCCACTGGAGCCTGCCCAGCTTTCCTGGAAATGGCAGCTTTTATTGAATCAAATAGAACTTTAGAGCTGGAATGGATGGCCTTATTTTATGGGTTCTGGGAACTGAGGCCCAGACAAGTCAGGTCACTAGTCTAAGGTCCCATGGTGGGTAGAACTGAGACTCAAGACCAGCTTCTTGAGGACCAGCATGAAGCTTTTTCTACTACATCATATTTTGGAGAGGCTCTGCCTTCCTATTGCAGGGAAAATATAGGGAAGAAGTTTCACCTAATTAAGTCATCTTACGGTCTTTGGGGAGAGGTGTCTCCAGAATACAGGCCCTTAGAAGTCATGATTTATTGTTCACTTAAGTTCAGTACTTTCAAAAAGAGAGGACAGGTGCCAGGTATGGAGTCTTCCTCTCATGTAGAATGCTCTTCTCGCACCATACCCTCCATGTGAACTTTCTATCCCCAGCTCTGGGAACAGTAAGTCGAATCAATACTCCTGTTCTTAGAAAGGACAAATCAGTCATTTACCATATGGTTACACTCACCATCCTTGTGTCTTCCCAGACAAAATGGTCTTGTCTAGCCACCACCCTATGTATATGTATACTATATATGCTGTTGTCATCTATTAGAATGTAAGCTCAAAGACACTCTCAGAGAAACCTGCAAAGACTTACATGAACATCAGAAAAATGAAATGAGCAGAATCAGGAGAACATTGTACATAGTAACAGAAGTATTGAAGGATGGTCAACTGTGAATAACTTAGCTATTCTCAGCAATGCAGTTGACCCAGGACAACTCTGCAGGACTTGTGGTGAAAAATGCTATCAATCCCAGGGAAAGAACTGATGGAGTCTGAATGTAGATCAAAGGAGACTTTTTTAACTTTATTTTTCTTGTTTTTTTTTTTTGGTCTGTATTTTCTTTTATAGCATGACTAATATGGAAATATGCTTTGCATGACTCCATATGTATAATCTATGTCAAATTGCTCACCTTCTCCATGGGGGGGGGAGGAAGGAGGGAGGGAGAGAATTTGGAACTCAAAATTTAAAAAATGAATGTTAAAAATTGTTTTTACATGTAATTGGGAGAAAATAAAATACTAAATAAAAAAAAAGAATGTAAGCTCAGGGAAGGCAGGGACTATCTTTCTTTTTCTATTGGTATCCATAACACTTAGCACTGATAAAGGGAATAGAGGTGAGCTCTCAGTACAGAGCCTTAGGGAACACTCAGTTAGTCGGTACAACTTGGAGGCAAATCCAGCCCCTGGGATGGAGAAGGAGGAGCCTGGTGATAAAAAGACAGGGCTGGTTAGGAGGCCCAACAGGTCCTAAATGTATTTACAACAGCTGGGCAAAACCAGTTGGCTTCCTGCAATCTCCTGCCTCTGCAACTTTTCTGCACAATTCTTTGAATCCTTAGCTTCCTTCAAGACTCAGCTCAGATGCCCCCTCCCATAGGAGACATTTCCTGATTCTTCCGGTTATTAAACTCTTTCCCTTCAAATCGTATATGTGTAAATATTCCTCTCCCTAGAGTAACGTAAGTTTCTTGAAGTCAGGAACTATCTTTGTGTCATTAGTGTTTAGCTCAGTGCCTGGCCCATAGTAGGTCTTCAACAAATGCTTGTTAAATGAATGAATGCATTTATGTATTTTTTTAAAATTATTGAATAATTTTGTTCTGACACAACAGATACTTCCCCACAAACACTAAAGCAACCTCCTTTACAAAGCACTTCTTCCCTCCCCAAGTCAGATGATTAATTGTTAACACAAAGGAGAAATACATTCTTTAATTTATAATAATAATAGCTGGAATTTATATAGCACTTTAAGGTCTGCAAAGAGATTTACATATGTGTTATCTCATTTGATCTTGATAACAACTCTGGGAGGCAGGTGCTATGATTGTTCCCATTTTAGAGATGAGAAAATGGAGATTGGGGGAGGTTAGGTGACTGCCCCAGGGTCAAGTAGCTAGTAAGTGTTTGAGGCAATTCAGCCTCAGATCTGCATGGCTCAAGGTCCATTGCTTTGGTCCAGCTCAATGCCTAACTCTAGTAATGTTATTTGACCTGAATATTGTATATCATTCTTTGGGTTCTGCTTTCATCACTCTGCATTATTTCATACAAGCTTTCCCACATCACTTCACATTGTCCATATTCATCGTTCCATACAGCCCCGTGTATTTCTACACATCCACATGCCCCAATTTATTCATCTATTCCCCACTTATTGAGCACTAATTTAATTTCAGGCTTTTTGTTATGACAGATAATGCAGCTATGAAGCTTTTTGTACGTTGTACATAAAGGTTTCTTTCTTTTTGTCAATAACCTCCTTTAGGTATAGTTCCAGTAATTGGATCTCCAGGTTAAAGGCTATGAACAATTTAGCAATTTTCTACTTGATTCCAAATTGCTTTCTGGAATGGCTGAATCAATTCATGGCTTCACTAGCAGTGAATTGGCATGCCTGTCTTCACCCAGTCCTTCCAGCAATGAGGTTTCTCATTTTTTTTTTTGGCGCCATTGGTAGCTTGATGAATGTGATGTAATACCTCAGGATTGATTTAATTTGCATTTTGCTGACTCTTAATGATTTTGCCCATTTTCTCCAGGTGATAATTATTGACAGTTTCTCTACACAGAGTAATATATAGAATGCTGGACTAGGCATCCTAAGAGACCTGGGTTCAAATCCTCCTTCTGACACAAACTAGTTGCATGTCCCTGAGCAAATTAACTTCCCCAAGCTTTGGGGCTTCTCTGA
Source organism: Phascolarctos cinereus (assembly GCF_003287225.1). Taxonomy (NCBI): domain Eukaryota; kingdom Metazoa; phylum Chordata; class Mammalia; order Diprotodontia; family Phascolarctidae; genus Phascolarctos; species Phascolarctos cinereus. The sequence continues at coordinate 278,658,114 of NW_027555514.1, read as the reverse complement.
AGGTCTTTATTGTGGTAAATGGATTGGGATCTGCCATAGTGAAATGAGTCCCCACATCATGGATCCTTCCTTGGCATCTCAATGTATTGATCATTCGATTATAATAGAATGCTCATCCTGGAGTTAGGAAGCTCTAGGTTCAAATCATGCCTTGGCCTAGCTCTAGTAAGGCATTGGACATTTCTAAACCTCAGTTTCCTACTTTATAAAATGGGGTGGTGGTGGTTAAAGGCAGCTAGATGGTGTAGTGGATAGAGTGCTGGTTTGGAAGAACTGAGTTCAAATTCAACCTCTAACTTAGCCAGCTGTATGTGACCTATTCAAGTCACTTATCCTTTTCAGGCCTCAATTTCTTTATAAAATGAGGAAACAACAGTACCTCACAGGGTTGCGATGAGGCTTAACTGAAAGTCCACATCTAAAATGCCACAGAAATGTCCATTATTATTTACAGTTTGTGTTTCTTCTTTTGAAAACTGTTCACGTCCTTTGCTTGTCAGTTGGAGGATGGCTCTTCAGCATGTATTTGTGTCAGCTCCTGTAGATTCTGAATATTATAGCTACGACTCTTAAAAAGTCAATATCCTTTCTCTCTGCTCACTAGAGAGGCAGAAAATCCTCCTTATTCTCACAAACTACCACTCACTGTCGTGACTCTCATTATAAGGACTTCAAAACACTTTCTCTAAAACAAGCATATAAGGTAGGGAGTCTAGGAATTCTTACCCCCCTTCTTGACAATTTGAGGAAACTAAGATGCTAAGCGACTTTACAATAGTCACAAAGCTTGTGAGTGTCGGAGCTGTTATCCTAACCTGCATTACTGGAAATTCTTTAGGCCACGGGGCTATTGACCCTGCTATCTTCAAGGGCTAGATGCTAGGGCTGATGTTCCTTTCTCCTCCTCAGACTTCTATGAAGAGTCAGTTTAGGGGCAGCGAGGTGGCGCAGTGGATAGAGCACCAGCCCTGAGTTCAAATCTGGCCTCAGACACATAACACTTACTAGCTATGTGACCCTGGGCAAGTCACTTAACCCCGTTGCGTAGCCCCCCCCAAAAATAGAAAAAAGAGTTAGTTTATCAGATTAATTCACTGAGTATCTGTTGATAAAGGAAAGGGACCAAGAAGTAGGCTTTGACAGAAGTAGGAATAAGGAAGGACCAGGAATGGAGGATGCTGCCACCCATACATTCATTTATTCAATAAGCATTTATTAAGGACTTATTACATGTCAGCCACTGTGTTAGATGCTTGGGACATTAAGGCCAAAATAGAACAATCCGTGACATTAAAGAGCTCAAAGTAGGATGTACCCAGATAAACTCATACAAAACTATACGAAAAGTAAAGACAAAGTAATTTCAGTGGCAAAAGAACGTACCTCCTTGGCATTAGAGTTAGGGAAGAATCAGGGAAGGCTTCACGGAGAAGTGGCAGAGGGGAGGAAGGAGAAGATTCCAAGCATCAGTGACAGTTCGTGCAGAGGCATGTTGTGGGCAGGAAATGGCCAGGAAGTAATTTGCAGGAAATAAGCCAGGCTGGCCAGGATATCAAGTGGTTGGTGGATAGTGCTGTGCTGTGCAGGAGGCCACATAGGAGCGGGAGCCACAGGGGTGTGGCTACAGGCTGTCAGTGGGAAGTTGTCTTTTTGTCCAACCACCCCTGGCAAGTGACTAGTGACCATATAGCATCTCAATAAGGGATGGGAAACTTGCTATCTCTCTCCCTCTTTCTCCCTCTCTGTTTCCCTCCTCCTCTTTCTCCTCCTTCTCTTCCTTCTCCCCCCCCCCTCTGAAAGTAGGGACATTGTGGACCATAATGAAGGAAGCCTTGGCAGGACATCCTGCCTACCTTGCCCAGCATGTCTTCCTGTTGCCGTTTGCTCTGTCCCCCCCCCCCCCATTAATGAGAAATGAGGAGGATGAGGCAGCTTGAGGGGGAGAATTACATTTTAGTGCTCTGATCAGTGTTGCTTTTAAAAGCCTGAGAACATGTCATTCCTCAATATAGGCAATGGGTCAGAATCTCCCTGGTCCCATCCCTACCTGATTGAAAGATATCAGTCTGACCAGGTGAAAAATTGAGAGAGAGAGAGAGAGAGAGAGAGAGAGAGAGAGAGAGAGAGAGAGAGAGGAGAGAAGAGAGGAGAGGAGAGGAGAGGAGAGGAGAGAGAGAGGAGAGGAGAGGAGAGAGAGGAGAGGAGAGGAGAGGAGAGAGAGGAGAGGAGAGGAGAGGAGAGAGAGAGGAGAGGAGAGGAGAGGAGAGGAGAGGAGAGGAGAGGAGAGGAGAGGAGAGGAGAGGAGAGGAGAGGAGAGGAGAGGAGAGGAGAGGAGAGGAGAGGAGAGGAGAATATGAATCTAGTAGAGTCTCATCACATGTAGAGATTGTCCATTTTTCATCTATAAATTATAAAAATATATTCCATTAGGAAGATGATTTATAATGGACCCAGAAAGCATCAGCTATACGCTGGCTTTCAGGGGACTGTACACTTCTCAGGGTCCCTGTCCTCTGTCTTCTCCTGTTGCCTCCTGAATGGTCTCCTTGCCCTGTGATGTCAGTGAAGTAGATGATATCCCTGGCACCTCCGAATGTTGTTTGAACAAGGGCCAGCTGTCTGTCTAGGCAAATGGGTCCCCTTTTCTCACCTTCCCAATCACCGAGGTCTAAAATCAATACCATCTTCTCTCCCCAAGGCGGCTGGTGAGGAAGATGCCCATTAATCTATATCCTTCTGTGAATTCAGACCTTCCATTGTGGATGGGGTCCACATTGTGCAGGAACGGTGTGCTTATGAGGAGGAATTGGAAGTGGCAGTATGATGTAATAGATAGTTCTGGCTCTGGAGTGGGAGGCTCCAAAGCTGCCTCTGATATTTACTGCCTGTGTGACCTTGGTCAAACCACTTAACTTTTCTGGAGCCTCAGTTTCCTTATCTGTAAAATGAGAGGGTTGCCCTAGGACAGGTGACTTCAGAGGTCCCTTCCAGCTTCACATCTGTGGTCCTACCAGTCTTGCATTTGGAATCAGGAGGCATAGGTTCAAGTTCAGGCTTTTCCTCTTATCAGTATGACCTTGGACAAGTCCATTCTCCTCAGTTTCCTCATCAGTAAAGTGAGATCTTAATTCTCTGACCTCTGGAAGTTTCTGGTTCCTCTGATCAGTGTAGATGCTCAGAACACGTCAAAGACCAAGGCCAGTGCTGAGAAAACAAGAGGCTGGGGGCTTTCTTTGCAGGCTCCCTATGAGTTTTAGTGTGTTAATGAACGTTTTAGGTGCATGACAGAAACCTTTAAGCAAGGGCTGATTCGGTGAGAATTCATGGTGATGATGACATGGGGTACTATTACAGATGAGTTAACCCATTATGCTTCCTAACCATTCCAACTGTTTGAAGGTGAAAAGGGTTGATTTCTCAGGAAGTAGTCAGTCAATGAGCATTTAGTAAGCACTTTGTTGTCCAGTTGTTTCAGTCATGTCCAACTCTTCATGACCCCGCATGGTGTTTTCTTGGCAAAGATACTGGTAAGGCTTGCCAATTCCTTCTCCAGTTCATTTGACAAATGAAGAAACTGAGGCAAACAAGGTCAAGTGACTTGCCCAGGGTCACACAGCTAGTAAGTTTCTGAGGCCAGATTTGAACTCAGGACTATGAGTCTTCCTGACTCCAGGCCCCACACTCTATCTACTGCTACCTAGCTACCAGTTGTAACCACTTACCCATATGTAATGCAAGGAAAGGTTAAAATAGTCTCTGTTCTCAAGGAGTTCATATTCTACTGGGAGAGAAACATAGAAAAGACTGAGCAAATCTAAGATGAATACAGAGTAGATAGAAGACATTCTCAAAGGGGAAAGTGCCACCAGCTGGGGGAACCAGGAAAGGTCTCCTGCAGAAGGTGATTTGACCTGAGTCTTGAAGGAAGTCAGGGAAGTTAAGAGCCAAAGGTTAGAAGGAAACACAGTCCAGGCACCAAGGACAGCTAGTGAAAAGGGCTTTTGCTAATGTTCCTCTGTGGTTTATAAAATGTCCTTCTTAAGATATGGTGCCCAGAATTGTACCCAGAAGTCCAGGTGAGGTCTTACCAGGTCAGACAATGGTCACACTCACCACCTTTTTAATTCTGGGGAAAAACATGCATCTCCAGAAGGTTCTTCAAGAGTGAACTAATTGTGGAAATTGTGGGCATCATGACAAGTTCAAGGGATATATATTGTGACAAGTGTAGAGTTTTAGCACACTGAAATCAACCCCCAGAGACACTAGCCTCCTATTGATCCAATTATGGCTGTCCCTGACCTTGAGTGATGGGAGGAAGGGGAATGCAGAGTTCCAAGAGAGGAAGGTTGGATCTTGGGAAGACTGATGTTAAGACAGTGTGAACCGGGAGAAGTTCTAGTTCTGTCTCTTACTGCCCCTCCTTTCCAATGCAGAATGCTCGACAATATATGTTCAGTGTCTACTGGTGATGGAGCCTAGCCGTCCAATGAGCTGTGGATGCATATGATGAGAATGCCCCCAGTGTTGTCCTTGATGGTCTGACTGAGGGACGGAGGCCTGGGGCAGCTTGGGCAGCCGAACCTAGTTGGGTGTGTTAATGGTTCTGTATTCTCATGGGTGTGGATGCTGTCTTCACTGGTTCATTAATCAACCAATGAATTCACCAAGGGTTTAAATGGGTCCTCTGTGCTAGGTTGCTGGTGCTACAAAGAGAAAAGCCAATCAGTCCTGCCTTCAAAGAGCATGAATTTGGTTGGGGCGACAAAATGCACGAATAGCATATCAATCTATCAGCCAATGAACGAACACTTGTTGAGCACTAGTTACTAGATGACAGGCAATGTTTTAAGCAGGGAGAATACAAAAAAAAAAAAAAACAGAAAAGGGAACAGTCCTTGCCCTCAAAGGTCATCCACTGGAGCTAAGAGACACAGCATTTTACACAGAGAAGCAAATACAAAACACACACAAAGGAGGTATAAATCTCTAGGAGGATACTAGCAGCTGAGGGGGATCAGGATAGACTTCCTGTAGGAGGCGGTGCTTGAGTTGAGCTTGGCAGAAAGCTAGGAATTCTATAAGGTAGAAGTGAGGAAGGAGTGGCAGAGGGCACAGCTTAGGCAAAGGTGCAGAGATAGGAAATGGAATGTTCCAAATGAAAAAACATCAAGTAGTGACTTTAGCTGGAAAGCAGAATGTATGAATGGGAATAACGGGGTATAAACCTCTGCTAGTTTGTTGGGCTTTGTCTCTGAACCTCAACTTTGTGTTACATTTTCATGTCTGTTGGTGACCTGGCCTCAAGTAGATTTTAATCTTCAGAGCAGAGGTTGGAGAATCAGAGAATAGCAGAGCTGGAAGGAACTCTGGAGGGAAGACGTATGGTGCAGTGAAGTGGAAAAGGGCCAGATTTGGAGTAAGGGGACATGAGGATTGAATCCCAAATCTGCCAGACACTCATTACACATGTGACTGTGGGCAAGTCTCTCGGGACCTCAGTTTCCTTGTTTATAAAATTAGAGTCCCTTCTCCTAAGGTTCTTTTCAACTTAATTCCTATAATCATGCAATCCAACTCTCTCCTTTTAGGTAAATTGGAAGGATAATGGAAACAAGCACGTATTAACTACCTACTATGTGCCAGGCACCATACTAAGTGATTTTCAAATATTATTTCCTTTTAGCAATGAGGGAACATTGGCTTGCCTGATGTGTATAAGCTGTGTAATTATGATTGCCATTTTACTTTTCTAAGCCTCAATTTCATCATCTGTGAAATGGAGACAATAATTCTTATACTACCTACCTCATTGGTGTGTTATGAAGATAGCAATTTGCAAATATTGAGGTGCTATAGAAACTTGAGTTATCCTGCTCAGGGCTCCACACCAAGATGTTGGCAGACCCAAGGGAAAGTGGGGGGCTCTAGATTCTACATTCCTCGTTCTCATTACCCTCAATACAGGTTAATGATGGGTTGACTAATTAAGTGGTGAATAGCTCCTTCCTCTCCACACACCAGACTCTCAATATTCACAAAAAGCTGAACTGGCTTGTGGGGATTTCTACTTCTTGCCCTGGTAGAAGTGGTAATGAATACGGGGCTGGCATGAGAGGGCAAGAGAAATGAAGGGTCAAGATTGTGCATAAACTGAGTTCCTTGGCCCCAGACCAACTTAGAAGCAAAGGCACGCAATCGAGAAATTCATCAACAGCTTTTATTTAAGGACCTACTAAGTACCAGGTGCTGTCCTTAGTGCTGGCCACTCTAGCAGCATGACCCAGCAATTGAGACACTAGCAGGCTGCTCCTTAGCAAGATTATGAACCGAATGAATGATAATGACATCTTTGAAGTACCTTTCTCCATAACAATTTGAAAGAGTTCATGTTACCAGAGCAGGTTAAAATTTCCATGTTGCTGTCCTCACAATGTCCTAATAATCTAAGGATCATCATGCCCATTTTACAGGTCAGAGAAGAAAGGTGACTGGCCATCAGGGTGGGGTTAGAGGTGGGCCTTTTTCTACTCTCTTCTTGACGTTTAGGAAACACTTACTGGGCAAGGTACTGCAGGGTCCTGAAAGATGAATGAGACACAGCTCCTGACGCTGATAAAATAGAGTCTAGTAAAGATGAGTAAGACCCAGATACCAATTCAAAGTAGAGTGTGATAAGTAAGTAATACAAATCAATTGCTCCATGACCGAACTCATCATCCCCGTGACTTCCCTGGTCACTGCTTTCTCCTATTAGAATGGAAGCTTCTGGAGGGCAGCAACCGTCTTGCTTTTTTTTTTTTAAATTTGTATCTACTGCAATTAACTTGGTGCTCAGATGCACAGTAAGTGATTAATAAGTGTTCATTCATTTATAGTAAATTTGCTAAGGCCTTGTGTTTTCATCCACTTGGAAACTCCTTTGGACTCATTTGGTAGTTAACTCTTAGAGAGTCACCATAGTCTCAGAAAATGGCTTGTTCATGGTCACAGAGCTAGTAATTGTCAGAAGCAGGTGTGAACTCCGGTCTTCCTGCCTCTGGGTCTAGCCATTTATCCAGGAGGCTGATTCAATTCATCACACATTTATTAAGCATGTACTATGCGCTAGGTGCTGCATCTAGGTAGCACAATGGATAGAGCACCAGGCCTGGAGTCAGAAAGACTCATCTTCCTGAGTTCAAATCTGGCTTCAGATTTTTCCTAGCTGTGTAACTCTGGGCAAGTCATTTAACTTTGTTTGCCTCAGTTTCCTCATCTGTCAAATGAGCTAGAGAAGGAAATGGCAAGCCATTCTAGTATCTTTGCTAAGAAAACTTCAAATGGGGTCACAAAAAGTCAGACATGACTAAAACAACTCCCCAAAACCTGAAACAATGTGCTAGGTGCTAGGATATAAGAACAAAATATAAATAGCTGATACTTAAGAGGTTTTTGTTCTTCTGAGGTGACAAGGTGTGTACCCAGATAAGAAGATATGGATCTCATATGAAAGGCAGCTTATTAACAAGAGATCTGGAATTTTAGAGGGCACAATGTAAATAACATGTAAGCTCTTTCCATTTCTTCCCTAGATCTTCTCACCAGAGATACTGTCCCCCACAGAAGATTTTGGGCTGAACTCCCTTCCTGAGACACAGAAAGCACTAGATTAAGTGATTCAGTGAAAAAAGGATCAGTCTTGAAGTCTGAGGACCTGGGTGCAAATCCTACCTTTGATGCTTTCATGACTTTAGACAAGCCATAAATGATTGACCTTAGTTTCCCCATTTGCAACATAAAGGTGTCATGCTAGTTGGCTTCTGACATTTGGTCTATGATCCCATGGCCTGACCTGCAGGTTTAGCACAGTCATTCTTAGCTGTGTGACCTTGGACAGGCCACTTTAACTCTCTGACCTAGTATTCCTTTATATGAAAAGTGGGAATAATATACTGCCCACCTCAGAGGTGTTTTGTAGGGTGTTATGCGGTAATAAGAAGGCAGGAGAGTGTAAGAGAAAGGGCTGTGAGGGTGAAGTCAGATGCCCTGGGGCAGGACCCCAGCTTTGCTGTTTACCACTTTTGTGACCTGAGGTAAATTCACTCCCTCTATGGGCCTGTTTCTTATCCTGTAAAATGAAGAGATTGGCTGTGTTAGTCTCAAATGTGCATTGTCAACAGCTTTAAAATCCTATGGCTCTCCTACATGGGCTTCTCCCAGCTCCTAGTCACTGGGAAGGCACTTGGTAAATGGGAAAGTGTTAAATTAATGTTCCTGAGTCTTTGCCCACCTGTCTGCCTCTGCATCTATGGGCCTTGGTCATGGGAGCCCATGCTGGCTCAGGATTTGTGGGTGGCAACGTGTGGATGAAGAGAGCAGCAGGGTGCTTATCACCAACAATCCCCCTCCCAAAGAAGTCTGTTTTCATTGCTCTCTTCACCCCCATCGCCATTTCCCACCATCCCATGAAATCTGCCACTATTCTCAGTTTTTCCTTTCTTCTCCCTCTCCTCCCCCTCCCATCTCCTCCCCTATCTCCTCTCCTCTGTCCCTGTCCCTTCTCCCTCTCTCCTCCCCACCCCTCTCCTCTCCTGTCTCCACTTCTTCCCTGTCTTTCTTTTCCTGTCTTTCTGTTTCTTCCCTTCTGTTTCTCTTTGTCTCTCTCTCCCTCCCTCTCTCCATCTCTTTCCACCCCCACCCCCCCGCTTAGTGGTTCATTTACTGCCCAATCTGTGATTAATTGAAACAATTTAAATAACTGTGCTGATGCTAAATTCATTTAGAGCTACCTTTTCCATGCCTGGCTGCAGAAGACTGGGGGTGGGGGGTGGAGGGGAGGTGGGCTAGTGAGGGCTGAGCTCTGGGTTGACCACCAGGGGGCGCTGTGGCCACAGAATTGGGAATGTGGAAGGGCGGTAGGTTGGGCAGGTGGAGGGGGAGCTGAAGGAAAGAGTTAATAGCATTCTCCTCCCCCACCTCCCCACTCAGTGCACCTCTGCTTCACGTTATTCCCCCAGATGTCTTTTTGGCAAGTCAATAATTAAGAAGGTTGGGGGAAGCTGGCAAGGGAAGGAAGCATAACAGGGGGACCTGTCTTGACTTTAGGCCTGGGACCAGCAAGCTCTCCTCTTCCTCCTCCCTCCTTACCTGGGGCACCTCGGGAGATTTAAGAACACCGTTGGCCTGTTCCCAAGTTGTGCTTGGAGAAGTTAAAATATGGAAAGGCCTGTATACATAGATTCAATCCCTCCTTGATGTGGCTCCAGGGGCTCTGGGAAGGTGCCCCTCTGCCCCTTCTCTGACGACTGGAATCATCTATAATTGTGCCTATAATTCCATCACTCACCCTTCATTCTTTTGGGTTTACATATTGCCTTCATCTCCTCTCTTTCCCAGCACGTTAAGACATTAGGCACTAATATTTTTAGGGGCCGCTAGGTGGCGCCATAGTGCACAGAGTGCCTGGCCTAGAGTCGGGAAGACTCATCTTTCTGAGGTCAAATTTAGCCTCAGACACTTGCTAGCTGTGTGACCCTGGGCAAGTCACTACCCTTGTTTGTCTCAGTTTCCTCATCTGTAAAATGATCTGGAGAAGGAAATGGTAAACCTCCGCAGTATCTTTGCTAATGGGGTTATAAGGAGTTGGACACGACTAAACAGTGACAAATTAATATTTTAGTAGTGAATGACAGAATTTAGAACTGGAAGGAAGCTTAGATAAGCTAATGCAACCTTTCTCATTTTGTAAATGCGGTGACTGAGTCCCATAGAGAGTGACTCCCCCAAGGTCACACGCTACCAGACAGGAGAGTCAGGATTGAAATCCATGTCCACTAATTCCAAATCCAGAGATGTTTCTGATACACTAAAAATTAATTTAGAAAGTATGTTGTAGATTCTATTAGACTGTGGTCAGAAAAACTGGGTTCAAATCCTGGCTTTTCTATTTATTTAGTGCAACATACTTATATATACTTATTTTCTACTCATTTAATTTAGGTAGTTCATTCTCCCCTCTCTGGGTCTCAGTTTATGAAATGAGATGGGTAGTCTAGATGACCTTTAAGATCTCTTCCAGTTTTAAATCTTAGGAACACCTATAATGAATGCTTTAAGTTTGATTTAAGTAATGATTGATTACTTATGAATGAATGATTTATGTAAGAGTCAAGGGTTCAATTCTCAGCCATCAGATTTCCCCCTTTATCCACAAATTTGGTTTTGTGCCAAATGAAGAACTCTTTGGCTTCTGTGCTGCCTTGGAAAGAAAGTATGGTATAGTAGAAAGCATGCTGGATTAGGTAAAAGGACACCCGGGTTCAAATACCACCCCCAGAAACTTATTAACTGTGACCACAGCCAAGTCACTTAAGCCTTGAGCCTTAGCTTCCTTATCAGGCATCTAGGTGGTGCAGTGGATAGAGCAGCTGGCCTTGGAGCCTGGAAGACCTTGGAGTTGAAATTTGGCCTCAGACACTTACTAGCTATGTGACCTTGGGCAAGTCACTTAACTTGTTTGCTTCAGTTTCCTCAGTTGTAAAATGGGAATAAAAATAACCCCTACCTCCTAAGGTTGTTGTGAGGATCAAGAGGAAAAAATATATGTGAAGCACTTAGCACAGTGCCTGGCACAAGGTAGGTACTTTATAAATGCTAGTTTTTAATATTATTATTATTATTAATCTGTGAGATGTAGCTGAAAAACATAGGCTCAAATATTTAGATCTGAAAAATAGCTTAGAGGTCATTAAGTCCAACTCTCCCTCTCCCACCATTTTACAGATGAGAAAACTGAAGCCCAGAGAGGCAGTTACTTGTCCAGGATCACATAATTAATGTGTCTGGGGTAAGATTTGAACCCAGATTTTTCCACCCCTAAGTATAGTGTCCCACCCTGTTCTCCGCACTGCTCTGTCTTTGTAATGCTGGTATTACCAGACTCCATGGATGTAGTAAAGGCAAAAGGCCATAATGTTATCTGAGGAGTGTTGTTATTATCACAGTGGGGGCTAATAAGTATGTGGAACCTTGGCATTTCGTCCTGCTTACATAGATGATCATCAGTTTGGGAGCTGGATTCACAGGTACGCTGGAGCCAACTCATATTTTCAGGAGCCAGTAGTTAAATTTTCTGTTTGCATTTATGCCTTGGAAATTGACAAATTCTACAAACCAGGGTATAATTTATTTTGCTGTTGTTTTTTTGTTGTCTATACTTAAGAAAGTGATGGAGAAAGAGTTAATAATGCAAAATAAAATGTGAAAATGTTTCCTGCTTTTCAGAGAGCTGGTTGTTAAACATTTACCAGCATATTCCTGGCTGGATCACTGCAGGTAGATCTAGTTTTTCATTGCACTGTAATGATGGAGAAACTGAAGCTTAAAGAGGGCTGCAGCACAGCTAGTCAGTAGCTGAGGTGGGACTGGAAACTTGGTCATCTAGTCTTCAGACCTAGAACTGGAAAGGATCTTGTAGGTCATCCACCCATTTTACAGATGGGAAAACTGAGATCTCACAAACATCAGTAACAGAGCCAGGATTTGAACAGACAGGTCATCTGGCTCCAAATCCATGCTTTTTGTGCTCCACTGTACTGCTAGATTGAGGTGCACGATGCAATGGGGAGCATCAGATCCTGGAAAGGACACTGGAGCCAGTCAGAGGACCTGAGTTTAAATCCTGGCTCTGTCATTTACTACATGGGGGAGTCTGGGCAAATCATGTCACTGCCCTGTTTCTCAGTTTCCCTGTGTGTAGAATGAAGTGGTTGGACTAGGTCCAACTGGAGGTCTGGAGTCCTTTCTCATTTCGACACCTCTCATCCCCAGTCACCACTAGGGATCTCAGTTTCCTCCTCTGTAAAATTTAGATAATAAAAATGGCACTTTGTACCACTGGTGGTTGTGATGAAGAAAAAATTTGACATCTCATAAAAGGCCATAGCAATGTGAATTGTTTTCATCCTGTGAATTAGTGTTCTGGGCACTCATTTAATAAGCATCTGTGGGCTGCCTACTGTCTGTTCCTTGCTGGTGGATTTAGGCTGTCTTACGTGGTAGAACACACAGTAAGTCTTAGAAAGAACATCTCAAAAGATGATAATTGTCTTAGGATGAATTGACAACAGTATTGGAACATTGAAATTCAGTCAAAAGAACTATAGTCTGGAAGTCAAAAGCATGGGATTCCAGTATAGCGGGGTCTTCCCACATTGGTATCTGGAGCTAGCTTGGGGGAAGGTGCCTGGAACTCTACTGAGTTCTTTCTCATGAATTAGTGATATTGCGGGAAGAATATGTGGTATTGGGGAGAGGAAGAAGTCCACATGGCTCAGGAGAAATGAGTGAATTCTAATTACACAGCTGGAGAGAAAGTAGGCTATTGCTGACAGCTGGGCATCCTGCTTTGTGGTGAGAGGTCTATAGAACTACAGTTCCTGAGAGAAATGAAGAGGAGAATTCTTTGATCCAACCTGCATCAGAGTCAGAACTGGGATATTAGGTCAAGGCAAGGGAGGTCTGGGACTACCTACAAGAATGCTTCTTTTGAAGAATGAGTCGACTGAGACAGCAAGGACAGAAAGAAGTAGAAGATGATGGTGGGACGTTCTACTGAGCATTATGAAAGCTGGACAATGAGTTATGCAAGGACTATGACAGCGGAGGAATGCTGACATCTGCTGGCAACTGAGGAGAACTGCAAGTGGAGTGGCATCAAGCGTGGAAGACCTGGGAAAGCAGCAGGTTAGAGGATTGTAGGGGAATTGACACTCACTACCTGAGGAAAGGCCAGGAAAGCCTCAATAGGGGATATACTTTCTCAACCATCATATATACATACATACATACATGTGTGTGACTGACTATATGTACATGTGTGTATATGCATATATGCGTGTCTATATATACATATGTATACATATACATACACATACATGTATATATTTAGGACATCACACACACATGCTGAAGAAACATGCTGGAGAGAGTTGCAGCTGGAACATTGCCCAGGGCCTCAACTTCAATGACTGTGTCTGTCAGGATAATAACTGTCAGCATATTGACAATGACTATTATTGTTTCAATGAGTTCTAATATTTATTTTCATGTACTTAGAAATACTCTTGCTTCTTTGAGCTTTGTAAACCAGGTATTTTCAAGGAGAGCTGTTTCTGATGCTCTGAGAGTACCAGATACTGACGTTCCCATATTATTGGTGTGTGGGGGATGTTAATAAAATGAGATACCCCTTAATGTGTATTGAAGTCTTTCATATAATACGAGATCTTCTGGCACAAGGATTAGCCAAATTTGTACTTCGCTAATCATTTGCTATGTGATTTTGGTATCTTGGTCTAAGCCATTGGATTCCAATGACATCCTCATGATTGATTTGCATGTGTGTGTATGTATGTATATGTATGTATATACACACATACATATACATGCATATATATATATATATATATATATATATATATATATATATATATACATATACATACATACACACACTTTTTTGAAGGATACTTGGAGATGAAAAAAATGGTTAGTCTTTTTGCCCTAAGCGCCAATTGCCCTAAGCATTCATGTATTTTTTATATCATTCCCCTGTCCCATAAATGTTTCTCTACAGGGGATACAATAGAGATGCTTTGAGTTATTTCACACAGAATTGATCTTCTGTTAGACCACAGGAATAATCTGTGTGTGTGTGTGTGTGTGTGTGACAGAGAGAGAGAGAGAGAGAGAAAGAGAGAGAGGCTGACTTAAATAGGATCTCTAAGAAAAGGGTCAAGTATGAGGGGGACTTGGTTTAAACTCAACACAATCCAGATGGTGTTAAGCCCTTTTTCTCTATTCTAGAGTTAAGTATGAGCCATATCCCCAGGTTTGACCATGTTGTCCTGAGGAAGTTGTAATGTTTCCCGGCATGTACCTACTTCCACCACACTTGAGTAATTCATTTCCTCTTTTTGATCATCAGTCTCCTCATCTGTAAAATCAAGGACTTTGACTGGACCTCTGGGGTCCTTTCTAACTCTAACACCCTGTGATTCACTGGGTAGGTAACAGTAATGGAAGGAATTGTATTGTATGGAGGAAAGTATTGTATGACAAGATCTCTTCTAGTGCTACATGACCTTAGACGTGAAGATGCAGCAAAGATTTCTTGCTTCTAACCATTAGCCTTTGACTGAATTTCTCTCAAACTCATACCTCATATGATCTCCTCTAGGCAGACTAGCCCACTACTAGGTCAGAAGCTGATCTTGTCTTTGCTTATGCATTAGAATCCTTCCTTTAGGCCAGCCCCCTCATCCCACTACTGATTGACTGTGAATATTGACCTAGAAGATAAGGACCAATAACTGTTCCTATGGCTTCTTCATATGATGTGTGAACAGTTCTAGGAAGGAGGATGAGCATTGCCAGAAGTTGCCACCAAGACTCTAATCTATGACTCCTTTGCAGCCTTCTAGCACCAGAGTATTCAGAGTTTATTTCAGTAAAGGCATTATCCTGGGGTGGTGGTGGGATGGGGAACATGACTTGTCTGAGATCACACAGACATTCAGTAGCAGAACTGAGACTCAAACTCACTTCCCCTGACTCTAAATCCAATGATTTCCCCACTATACCATTTTCTTCTTTGAATTGTGTCCTTTACCCATGGCAAACCTACTGTCCCTCCTTCATTGGTCTCCAGGTTTCAGGTATTTTTTAAAACATAATTTCCCTTATAAAAAGGCTGGAGACTCTTAGTCTAAGCTAATCAGGAAAATGAGATACGCAAAATACTTGCTAATAACGGAGGATTTGGTGGGAATCACGTCAGCTCATCCAAACGACAAACTCAGTAGCAGAAGACGTCTGTCACTTCAGAAGGTAATACTTGGTTGTATATGGGTTTTCACTTCTGTCTGTTATAAATATCCTTTATCCCCTGATGTTTTGAATAGAGGAAGCAAGATAAGGCCAAGGTGTAGGCATATAATAATGATCTAGGGTGGCCATGAAAGTAACTACCCAAAGTATCCAGAGACTTATGGAATTCACACAGTAGGACTCATAAAATTTGAGAGGCAGAAATAAAAGAAATGAATAAATACTTGGTCTCCCTCTGCCCACATTTTTTTAAAGTGGGAGGAAATTGATGGTTGGTGGAAATAGAAAAAGTCCTACTTATAGATGGGAGACTGAGAGAATCATAGAATATTAGATCTGGAAATAACCTTGTAAGTGATATAGTTATAGGAACATAGATTTAGGTCTGGAAGGGATCCTGGAAGTTATCTAGTTCAACTAACTCATTTTTACAGATGAAGAAGCTGGAAAATGATTTATTCATTTCAACTTGGGAAAGTCCCATTTATAGATCTACAAACTTAGAAAATCACAGAATATTAGTTCTGGAAATAGCCTTATAAATGATGTGGTCAAAGTATCAGAGATTTAAAGCTGAATTCATCTGGTCTAACCCATCCCTTTCTCAGATTAGAAACTGTGGCTCAGAGTGGTGAGGTGACTTGCCCAAGTTTACCCCAGTTAATACATCTCAAAGTCAGGATTTGAACCCAGTTCCTCTGCTTCCAGTTGCAGCATCCCTTCCATGGCAGCATGATGCTTCCATCAGGAAAGCAAGGTCCATTTACTCATAAACTAAGCTACAAAGAATGAACTATTTGGATTCACATTTCAACTCTCTTGAGTTTCATGAGGGACATTGACAAAAAAATAATATTTCAAAAGAGGGTAACTAGGATTATGAAGGTTATAAAAGCCATGTTTGAAAACCTGGGGAAAGGGAGACTCAGGGGAAACATAATCCCTATCTTCAAATATCAGAAAGAGGAATAGACTTATTTTGGGTCATGACTAAGAGTAGAACTAGGAAAAATGCATGGAAATCATGGGGACACATTTCAGTTATATTTAAGAAAGAATCACTACTGGAGCTGTCTGAAAATGAAAAGGGCTACCTCATGAGGTAGTGAGCTCACCATCACCAAAGTTTTCCAAAAGCCTGGATTGTCATTTGTGTCAGGGCTGATATGACCCCTAGTCTCTGCACTCTGATGATCCTGGCAGGATACTTATTAAGTCCCCACTTTTAAGCTCAGCCCAGACCTAGAGTCAGGACCTAATCCTGACCCTTTGCAAGGAATACATAACAACCCACTTATTATATCTCACCATCAAATTAGTGTTGCTGACAAATCATCTTCTGACCTCAGAGCCCTGGCCTCTAACGTCCTATGAACAGACCTTTTAAAGGCTGAATTTCTACCCTTTGTGTCCAAGTTTCCTGGTTGTTGCTGTTAGAAAACCAAGAAGGAAGTCATTAGTTTGGGGAGGGGGTCAGGAAAGCAGAAACTGATGGTAGTAGCACTAAGAAGTCTCACTCTTCTTCTGGAGCCATCTATAAAAGCAAAGATAATCTAGGTTTTTGTGCTAGAGTTAGATTCTCTCTCACAGTGGGATTGGTTTGGAAGGAAGGAGACTGAGTGAGCAAGAGAGCTCATTTTTTTTTTCTGGATGAGTAGTTAGGTTTTGGAGACTTTGGATATCCAGATCATTTCCTCCATTTTTCCATATTTTTCTATGTCAAATGTGTTTCTTAGGAGATCTTCTGCATCAGATTGTGCTGTGAGATGCCTGAGGTCTTAGGCACAGATTAAATGGCAAAGATTAGAAGAATGAGACATTTAATATTCCTTTATGTCTAAAGCCACCCAGCCCTAGGATACACCAATGTCTTTCTCTAGTAGTGGCTTTGTCTTCCATTATATTCCGTTATCCTTGCAACAAAAAGGTGAATAATATAACTGTCTCCTTGTGTATGTCAATGTCGAGAAGCATGGGACCTTTTCATTCATAGACTGTGCTAGCCTAATTCCTGGCTCCTTGTCCTAGAATGCAATAATTTCTTCCATGCAGTCCTTAAAGGACTGTGAGAACACGGAATGAATATAATAAGATCGTGGATTTAGAAGCAGAAGGGACCTTGGTGTCCATCTAGCTCAAGGCCCTCATTTTACAGATGAGAGAATTCAGACCTCTGAAGAGATTAAATGACTTGCCCAATGTCACACAGAAGTAAGTGACAGAGCCAGTATTGAAATTGTGCTTCAGTGCTCTTCCCATTGTAACACACTTTGGGGAAAGGCTCAGAATCCACACTCCCAAGGAAAGGCCAGGACCAAGAGGTTACGTAGACTCAGGGGTGGGAGGGAGCAGTAATTGGTTTCAGTTCTCTGTGACTGGTTTTCTGACACATGCATTTCGATCTCCCTTAGACCAACTTACCCTTCTGTTGGGCCTCTCAGAACTTGCTCACCCATTTAAATCTTTACCAATTGTCTGACTAGTCTGGCTTTTCCCATATTACCACCTAGTTGGTCTTTTGTTATCTGCTGACCTTGTACCAGTCATGTTTAACTTCCATATCAGCTAGCTTGCTGACCCAGTCCTCTGGTTCATGCCTGGCCCACCCAAACTGCATTGATCTTCCAGCTCTTGAACTCAGTTTCAATCTCAGCTTATGGTATTTACATCACTCCCATCCTTTCTCCTAGGGCTGGTCTTGCAGTCTTTGCTTTGCCTTGCACAAGCATGTTCATTTCCCTTCCCCCCCAAAAAAAAGCAGGTTCAAAGACATACACCAATTATTGCTTCCTCCCATCACTGAGTCTATGGAACCTCTTGATCCTGGTCTTTCCTTGGAGGCTTGAATTCTGAGGCTTTCCCCAAAGCCTGTTGCAATGGGAAGAGCACCGAACCACAGTTTCAATACTGGCTCTATCGCTTGCTTCTGTGTGACATTGGGCAAATCACTTAATCTCTTTGGAGGTCTTAGCTTTCTCATTTGTAAAATGAGGGTCTTGAACTAGATGAACACTAAGGTCCCTTCCATTTCTAAACCTATGATCCTGTGATATTCATTCCATGTTCCCACAGTCCTTTAGGGACTGCATGGAAGAAATGATTGCATTTTGTGGAAGGTCAAAGCCAATGACTTTCAGTCATAAAATTCTATTATTCATTCTGTGATATTTCCCCATTCTCTGTGTGTCTGGGATGGGGACATGAGGTGGAAAGGGGTCTAGCTGGGAAGAGGACTGTAAGTCGTGGTTATGATGAACCAGGGATGTTTCATTTGGAGAAGGAGGGAAGGAATGAACATTTATTAAGTGCTTATTATGTGGCAGGCACTGTGCTAAGCACTTTGGAAAGATCTCATTTGAAGAAAGCACTTGGGGAAGGGATGTGCTAGAATATAAAGTGTTGTCAGGTAGAAAAGGCATATGATGAGCTCTGTTTGGTTCCAGAGGGCAGATCTAAGAACAGTGGAAGTTTCCTAGTGATTACAGGAGCCCAACAGTGGAATAAGCTCGCTTTTAAGTTGGTGAGTTACTTGTCCCTGGAGATTTTAACTGGATCTTCTGTCAAAGACCCTGGTGTTTGGTTTTGGTTTGGTTTGTCCCTGTCTGGGTGTCCCTCATTTCCATGTCTGGGGCTTATTTTCCTCATTTTGTGGAAGAGGGAGGAAATCGGAACTTCTTTTTGTGCTACAGTTAGATTCTCCCTCGTAGTGGGGTTGGGTTGGAAGGAAGGAGACTGAGTGAGCAAGAGAGCTCAGTTTTTTTTGGGTGAGTAGTTAGGTTTTGGAGACTTTGGATATCCAGATCATTCCCCCCATTTGTCCATATTTCCCTATGTCAAAGGTGTTTCTTGGGAGAGTCTTCTGCACCAGAACTTCTTAACCTTTTTGATGTCATGGACTTATGGATTCCTTCTCTGAAAATGGTTTGAAATGCACAAAATAAAATGCATAGGATTATACAGGACACAAAAGTTTAGTGAAAACAATGATGTGATTTTTTCCCTATCCAAGTTCATGGACTCCTTGGAATCTAGAGACCCCAAATTTGGAACCCTTGGCCTAGATCTGGGGTGGGGACCCTGCATCCTTGAGGCCACATGTGGCCTTCTAGGTCCTCAAGTGCAGCCCCTTTAACTGAATCCAAACTTCACAGAACAAATCCCTGTAATAAAAGGATTTGTTCTGTAAAACTTGAACTCAGTCAAAGGGGCTGTATTTGAGGACCTAGAAGGCCACATGTGGCCGCAAGGATGCAGGTTGCCCACCCCTGACCTACATGATCTCTAGGGCCCTTCTGGTTCCAAATCAGAGATTTCTATGATGCGAATCAAGCAGAAGCTAGATTATTGCACATCAAGGATGCTATAAACCAGCAATTTCTGTTCAGATGCTGTTTGGCCTTGGAGGCCTCTGAATTTCCAATTCTGATATTCTATGACTTTGTGAACCTGTGATCCTTACACTTGGGTAGTCCATGAATCCATAAATTCCTGGCTATGAAACAACTAAGGAAACCAAGAAAAAGGAGGGGGAGGGAGAGAAGAATACCAAAATGCTCTAGGGAATAGAATGGAATATTCAAGTAGCACCTTCTGGGTATATGATTTTAAATTTGATATCACTGTTGAGATTTAACGAGGTGCCTGATCTGTTCTTATCTCTGAATGCAGGGTGACTTATAGAATAACTTAATTGATTCAGTTCCTTATAAATGTCACTTATAGTTCCTTTCTCTATTACGCATGACTTGTGTTGGCCTTTGGGTACTAAAGTCATAGGGGTCAGACAAGAGCAAGGGAGAGCACTGACCTTCAGACTTTTAAATGGGAATGTTAACACCCTATGGAGGTTGGCTTTTATGACACATACCTCTTTTTGCAAAAGGACTTTTGCAAACTAAAGGGTTACTAACAGGTGTGGGGATGGAGCCTCAGGCTCAGATGTAGACAGAAACTCCACTAGCAGCAAGTTAAGAGAGAGAATGTTTTAATGGGGGTAAGTGCTGCAAAACAGTTTGGGTGTGCAGATGTTAGGCTGACCCATCTTTTGTGGGAGATGGCATAAAGACTGTCTTGGAGGTTCTTTCAAGTTATAAAACCCTCTGAGCCTATGATCCAATATTCACAGTGCAATGTGTGAAAGAATAGGGTAGGAAGGAACCAGGTAAGAAGCATATAGTAGATCATTTTCCATGGTCTGAAACTCCTTTGAGTTTCCCAGACTTTCTTCCATGTTGCCCTGGCTGCTAACCATCTGGGAGAGGATTCCAGGAAATGCATGCAGACTCATGTGGCACATTGTCCCTGGTGTCTGCATGTGGGTAGATAGTTGGGTTACGGGCTGCTCAGGAGCCTAGAGTACTTCAGAGAAGGGATCTGAGTGATGGCATGTATCAGAGCCCCAATAGACTGAAGCTATGTAGCTGATCTTCAGCAACTGAGCTCAAATTCCTTTGATCTAGAGAAGGGGTGACCAGTGGTGGGAATCATGAGTCAATTAACATAAAGTCAAGAATTAAAATTCATTCTTTTTTTTTTGTGAAAGGGGTGAATTTCATAAGACTTGTTTATAGATTTTTTTAGGGCATTACAAAACTAGTTGCCTTTTAGGATCATGTTTTTTTTTTCTCCTAGAAATAACAAAGGTATTCCCTTTCATGAAAAATCTGCTATGATATTTGTAATGAGTTTTATTTTTCTTACCTTCTCAATGTGTGGAGGAAGGGGAGGGAGAGAATTTGAAACCAAAAAATAAAATTGGATTAAGAATATAAACCCTACTATGTAAATATCTTTTCTTTTCTTTTCTCTTCCTTCCTTCCTTCCTTCCTTCCTTCCTTCCTTCCTTCCTTCCTTCCTTCCTTCCTTCCTTCCTTCCTTCCTTCCTTCCTTCCTTCCTTCCTTCTTTGTTTCTTATTCTTTACTTTATATAGTACTTTTCTCATTGAATCTTTAAGTAGTGAGACAATCACATGCATCAATAGACTTTGTTTTACTTGAAATATCTTAGGCATGGAAAGTCTACCGGATTCAGGGTCAGGGGATCTGGGTGCAAATCTTGGTTTTGCCATTTACTCCTGTAGTAATCTTGACCAGCTCATTTGAGGGCTTCAGTCTCCTCTCATCTGTAAAACAAGGGAATTGGCCTAGTTCTCTTTCCAGTCTACACTTCTGATCTTATGAATTGAGACTCATCTGGAAATTAATAAAACTCAGCAGCTGCTTTAGGAGGCTTCAAACCCAAATGCAATTCACCAAATATTTATTAAGTGCCTATTTCAAAAGCTGGTATTTATTTAGCAAAATACTTGGCTACATGAAACTTATTTGACTCTCACATAAGGCCTGAGATAAGTTCTACAGGTATTATTATTCCCATGGCTAGTATGCATTAGAGACAAACTTTTTATTCAGACCTCTTCCAAATCTTAGTTCCATCACTTTTCATCATAATACCCTTTCTGTCCACTTGAAACTGGGACCTCTCCTAGGTGCTGAAGGTGATACAAAGATTAAAAAAGAAGCAATTCATTATCTCAGTTTATATTTAGAGGAGACACTTCAGTACTTCAAAGATCCATGGTTTTGTTAGTGTGGGAGTTCCCTCTGACAACATAGATTGTTAGCCCTGTTGCTTTGACTAAAAGATACCCTCACCCCCATAGCCAACATGGTGAAGAGCTTTTCTGAACCTAATCAGACTAGTCCTTAGAGGACAGACCCAGTCTGTTATTGGTTCATGCTTGAAGCCTTTCCAGTTTCGTAGGATAAATCAGAACTTGTGCTTCTCTGGAACAGTCT
The DNA here is from genome assembly GCF_003287225.1 of Phascolarctos cinereus. Classification (NCBI taxonomy): domain Eukaryota; kingdom Metazoa; phylum Chordata; class Mammalia; order Diprotodontia; family Phascolarctidae; genus Phascolarctos; species Phascolarctos cinereus. The sequence goes on along the minus strand of NW_027555514.1, from coordinate 278,636,445 downwards.
TCAAGAGTCAAAGGGTGACCTTCATGTCACAAAGATGCATTAGAAGAGAACTTTAGAGGAAGAGAGATGAGGAATAAGGGAAATTGCACAGGTAAATAAATACAATTGAAAAAAGATCCACAGAGCTACTTTTGCATCTTCAAACTCTTGTTGGGAACAATCTTCATGCAAATTGAGGGCATCCTTGGTGAGGAGGTGAGAAGTAATAGGCAATCTTGCACAAATGAGATTCTACAGCAGAGCACATCTTTATAATCATACAGTTGACTAAAAGATGAAAAATTACAAGATCCCATTGTGCTTATTGTTTGTAAACTATAAAAAGATGTTTTCTTGGTAGAAAATGCCATCTTAGTATTTCCCCTCTAAGAAGGTGTCTCTTTTGCATGTATTAAAGCCATGTAAAATTCCTTGGAATATATTACTAGGGATAACCTTGTTCTATGACCCTCTGACCATTAATATCAAGAGAGATATAAAAAAGGAAGACATAAGCTTATAAAATGAGACATTAATAAGGGGCATGAGGCAGAGAGGTTAAAAAGCTTTGTCCCGAATAGTACAATGAATCAGCCATGGAATGGATTTAGAGCTGAAAGCCTGATTAGCTGTTCAAATTTAGGCATTAAGAATAATAGCTCAAGAGGAGGTGGAGCCAAGATGGCAGAATAAAGCTGGAGCTTACCTAAGTTTCACCAAATTTCCCTCCAAACAACTTTAAAATAATGCCTCAGAATGAATTCCAGCAAAAGATTGGAGTGGAACAATTTGCTAGCCTAAGACAACTTAGGAGTTCAGCTGGAAAATCCCATTTCACTGGGGGTGAGAATGGAATGTGGTCCACCACAGACCATACTCCCACAATCTAGCAGCAGGCCTTGGAGGTGAATCTGCCATTCATAGCTTTGAGAGCTTTCAGCCCACAGAGGGTAATGGGGTCAGACAACTGGTTAGAAGAAGATTACAGGGGACCTTTGCTAGTAGTGGGTTCAGGACTCTGTTGCATTGCCCATATTGGTTCCAGGTTGCAGTCCAAGCATGAGAAGAAGCACTAGCACACTAAAGCATGTGGCTGCAGGGGAGATGGGACCTTGTGGTCAATCACAGAACACATCTCTCTTTAGATCATAGCACCTTAGAAGAACTGAAAACTTACAGACTCCTAGAACTAGCTCTGAAAACAGCAACCAAAAAACCCCCAAAAAACCAAAACCCTGAAGCTTGGAGCAGTGCCTCCTATATCCTGGGAGAAGAACCCAACTTTAACATAGATTTAAAAATCAAGAAATAGGCTGGAAAAATGAGCAAACAACAACAAAAAATCTTACCAAAGAAAGTTAGTATGATAATAGAGAAGATCAAAATACAAACTCAGAAGAAGATGACAAAATCAAAATTGCTACATCCAAAGCCTCAAAGAAAAATATAAATTGGTCTCAGGCTTAGAAAGTATTCCTGGAAGAGCTCAAAGAGGATTTTAAAAACCAAATGGAGAGGTAGAGGAAAAATTGTGAAAAGAATTGAGACTGATAAAAGAAAATTGTGAAAAAAGAGTCAATAGTTTAGTAAAGGAGGTACAAAAAATACTGGAGAAACTAACACCTTAAAAAACAAAATAGACCAAATGGCAAAAGAGGCACAAGAAATCCACTGAAGAGAAGAACTCTTTAAAAAGCAGAATTAGCCAAATGGAAAAAGATGTACAAAAGTTATCTTAAGAGTAGAACTCACTAAAAAGCAGAACTGGCCAAATGGAAAAAGATACCCAAAAATTCACTAAAGAAAACAACTACTTAAAATGTAAAGTTGACTAAATGGAAAAGGAGATACAAAAGCTTACTGAACAAAATAATTCCTTAAAAATTAGAATTGGACAAGTGGAAGCTAATGATTCCAGGAGACATCAAGAATCAATAAAACGAAATCAAAAGAATGAAAAAAAAATAGAAGAAAATGTGAAATATCTCATTGGAAAAACAACTGAACTGGAAAATGGATAAAGTATAAGTAATTTAAGAATTATTGGACTATCTAATTTTCAATGGACTACCCACTTTCATGACAAAAAAAGAGCCTAAAGTCACATTTCAAGAAATTATCAAAGAAAACTGCTCTGATATCCTAGAGTCAGAGGGTAAAGTAGAAATCAAAAGAATCCACCAATCTTTTCCTGAAAGAGATCCCAAAATGAAAACTTACAGGAATATTTACACAAAGTCCAGAGTTCCCAGGTCAAGGAGAAAATATTTTAAGCAGCCAGAAAGGAAAAAAACACAATAAACTATCATGGAGCCATAGTCAGGATAACACAATATTTAGCAGTTTCTACATTTAAGGATTGGAAGGCTTGGATTGAGGTATTCTGGAGGACAAAGGAGCTAGGATTACAACCAAGAATCACCTAGACTGCAAAATATTGTAAACCACTAAGGGGGAAATGGCTATTTAATGAAATAGAAGACTTTCAAAAATTCTTGATGAAAAGAGCTGAACAGAAAATTTGACTTTCAAATACAATACTCAAGAGAAGCATAAAAAGGTAAACAGGAAAGAGAAGTCATAAAGGATTCAATAAGGTCAAACTGTTTATATTCCTACATGGGAAGATGATACTTGTAACTCTTAAGAACTTTATCATTATGAGGGCAGTTAGAAGGGGTATACATAGACAGAAGGTACGGGTGTGAATTGACTATGATATGGTGATATCTAAAAAAAAATTAAGGGGTAACAAAGAGGAATAACTATGATGGGATGATATCTAAAAATAAAATTAAAAGGTGAGAAAGAGGGATGTACTGGGAGAAGGAAGGGAGAGGTAGAATGAGGTAAATTATCTTACATAAAAGTGGTGTGAAAGAGTTTTTATAGTGGAGGGGAAGATGGTGGGGTTGGCAGACAGTGTTTGAACTTTACTCTTATTGGAATTGGATCAAAGGGAATAACATGCACACTCAGCTGGCAATAGAAATATAGTTTACCCTATAAGAAAGTAGGAGGAGGAGGGAATAAGAGAAAGGGGGTTGACAGAAGGGAGGGCAGATTGGGGGAGACGGTGGTTAGAAGCAAAATACTTCTGAGGAGAGACAGGATGAAAGCAGGGTGGGGAGAAAGAGAGAGAGAGAAAAGAAGAAGAAGGAGGAGGAGGAGGAGGGAGGAAAATGCACAGTAATTATAACTATGAAAAAATTTTATAGCAAGCTTCTTTGATAAAGACTCATTTCTCAACTATATAGAGAATTTAGTTAAATTTCTAAGAATACAAGTCTTCCAACAGTTGATAAATGGCCAAAATATATCAACAGGTAGTTTTCATTTTTTATTTTTTAAAAATTTTTATTAATTTATTTTGATTTATCAACAATCACTTCCATGTGCTTCTGAGTTTAAAATTTTTCTCCCCCTTCCTCCCCACCACCCTCCCCAAGACAGCACACAATCTGATATAGGCTATATGTTTACATTCCTATTAAACATATTTTCACATTAGTGAAGTTGTAAGTAAAAATTAAAACCAATAGGAGGAACTATCAGAAAGAGGAAACAAAACTCAGCAGAAGAGATAAAAAATACAGCAATTTAACTTTCACAGTTATGATTACTATCTGTGTCTTTCTTTCCATCCTTTTCTCCCCCTGTTCATGCTCCTCTCTTTCCTTTCTCCTTCCCCCCCCCACTAGTGCCTTGCCCTTGACCACTGCCTCCTTCAGTCTCTCCTCCCTTCTATTATCCCATTCCTTTTCTTCCCCTTTGCCCTTACTGCTTCTTCCCTCCCTTCTATCCCCCCTCCATTTTCTTTCCCCTTTTCCCTCCTACTGCCTATAAGGCAAGTTAGATTTCTATACCTAATTTATTATGTTATTCCCTTCTTGAGCCAAATCTGGTGAGAGCAATGTTCAAACAATGCTCACCCCCCTCCCTTCTTTCCCTCTGCTGTAATAGGATTTTCTGTCTTTTTCTGTAATGTAATTTGCCCTTGTCTGCCTCCTCCTTTCTCAGTACATTTTCTAAGATCAGACTAATCCACTTATTTGGATCCATTTAACCCACTTGATTAGATTTTTTTTTGTCATTACATCAAAGTCAACTAATATCCACCCTCTTTATGTAAACTCCTTTAACATGGTGTAATAACAATACAGTTCTCAAGAGTTGCAAGTGTCATCTTCCCTCGTAGGGATGTAAACAGTTCACCCTTATTAACAGCATTTTGTACCTTTCTGTCCCATTTACCTTTTCATGTCTTTCTTGAATTTTGTACTTGAAGATCAAATTTTTTGTTGAGCTCTAGTCTTTTTATCAGGAAGGTTTGGAATTCCCCTATTTCATTGAATATCCATCTCCTCCCTTGAAAAATCATGCTCATTTTTGCAGGGTAGTTGATTCTTGGCTGCAATCCAAGCTCCTTTGCTTTATGGAATATCATGTTCCACGCCCTGCAGTCTTTTAATGTAGAAGCTGCAAGGTCCTGTGCAATCCTGGACTGTGGTTCCATGATATTTAAATTGCTTCTTTCTGGCTGCTTGCAGCACCTTCTTGCCGGGAGCACCTGTGTCCCTGGCTGTGGTCTGATGCCGGCAGACTGTGAAGACAGAAAGAATCACGGGCCAGGTGAGAGCAGCGAAGAACAAACTCTGTCTATTGATCTGAGGGCTCAGGCTTATATAGTACTGGATCAAGCAATAGTAACATTGTTATTCATGAAAAGTACAAATCTAATTAAGTGATTTCCTTACTTCCTTGTACCTTGTCTGTTACATTCTTTCCTGCGTCCTGTCCTGTACCCCATCTGTTTCCTCCCTTCCTGCATCCTGTTCTCAAGAGACAGAACAGGGGGGTGGTGAGCTGACATCCTGAGTTTCACAGCTGTCAGGCTTAGTACAAGCTGCAGGTAAGACCTGGGCTGGCCTAAGCCCTCCAACTCCCCAAAGCCAGCTGTCTACACCTTCTCTTTCATCTGGTAATTTTGGAATTTTGCTATTATATTCCTTGGTGTTGTCAATTTGGGATCTCTTTCAGGTGGTGAGCGGTGTATTCTTTCTATGGTTACTTTGCCTTCTGCTTCTAGGACTTCAGGGCAGTTTTCCTTTATGATTTCCTGAAAGATACTGTCCAGGATCTTTTTGTCATGATGATTTTCAGGTAGTCCAATGATTTTTAAATTGTCTGTCCTGGATCGATTTTCCGGGTCAGTTGTTTTACCGATGAGGTATTTTATCTTTTCATCTATTTTTTCTTTTTTTTGGTTTCTGTTTGACTGATTCTTGCTCTCTCGTAGAGTCGTTAGTTTCCATTTGTCCAATTCTAGTTTTTAACAGATTGTTTTCCTCTGTTAGTTTTTGTACGTCCTTCTTCAACTGGCCAATTGTATTTTTAAGGGATTTGTTTTCTTCAGTGTACTTTTTTCCCAGCTTGCCAATTGTATTTTTTAGGGACTTGTTTTCTTCAGTGTACTTTTTTTCCAATTGGCCAACTATATTTTTTAAGGACTCTTCTGCCTCTCTCTCATTAGATTTTTAAAATCCTTCTTGAGCTCTTCTAAGAAGGCTTTTTGGGCTTCAGACCAGTTCGTATTCCCTTTTGATGTTGCAGATGTGTGTTTGTTGACAATGTTGTCCTCTTCAGAATTTCTATCTTGATCTTCACTCTTCTCATAATATGAATCTATGGTATGTTTCTTTTTACTCATGGTTTCTTTATTCCCTGGCCTTTAAAGAGGTTGAGCTCTTCTGCTGGGGAACAGAGAGAGGGCACTGACCCAAGCTTCTTGTGTTGGGAGCCTAGGTCTTGGTCACTGGCTTTGTGTGCTGGGACCTCTTATGTTGGCAATTGGAGAGTGTAGGGTTTTGGCAGCTTACCTTGTGTTGGGCTGGAATCAGCAAGGGTGGAACTTTCAGCAATTTCCTTCCCTTTAGCTTTCTTCAGCTCCTTTTAGATGAGTGCTGCAGGGTGTTTATTTGCCTGGGGCCCCTTGCAGTGCTGCCTCTGTTGTTTCTGCTAATGCACTGGGAGATTCCTTTGCAGTGGAGTGCTGAGGCACCTGGTGGTTTCTGAGCTGGTTTCCACCAGTCTGCACTGCCGCTGCCCCCCCCCCCACTGAGTCACTCAGAGGTCCAGGTGTTGGTGTTTGCCTGCTCTACCACCTGGGGGTCAGGATATCCTCCTGGTTGACAGTTGGAGGCTGTATGCCTGTGTGGTGCACTGCTGCTCCCAGTCTTTCTTCTAGTTCAGTTGTTCCAGGGTTTTTTTTTTTCCAGGGTGATATTTTCTGGGTTTTCAGAGGTTGATAGGGGGAGGGTGAGAGTGACTACCTTTTTACTCCACTATCTTGGCTCTCAGAAGTGAAGTTTTTAGATAAAATTAAAGCTATCTATAGTCATATGAAAAATACACTCAATTGCTATTGATTAGAAATGCACATTGAAACAACTCTGAGGTATTACAATACCTCACACCTATCAGATTGGTTAATATGACAGGACAGGAAAATGATTAATGTTGGTGGGGATGTGGGAAAATTGGGACACTAAAGCACTGGTGATGGAGTTGTGAACTAATCCAACCATTCTGGAGAGTGATTTGGAACTATGCTCACAGGGCTATAAAACTGTGCATACCCTTTTATCCATCAATACCACTGCTTGGTCTGTATCCCAAAGAGATTTTCAAAAAGGAAAAAGACCTATATGTACAAAAATATTTATAGCAGCTCTTTTGGTGGTGGCAAAGAATTGGAAATTGAAGGAATGTTAATCAATTGAGGAATGTTGAACAAGTTGTGATATATTATTGTGTTGGAACACTATTGTGTTATAAGAAATGTTGACCAAGATGGTTTCAGAAAAACCTGGGAAGACTTATATGAGTTAATGCAAAGTGAAGTAAGCGGAGCAAGGAGAACATTGTCCACAATAACAGCAATGTTGTATGATGATCAACTGTGAATCACCTAGCTATTCTCAGCAATACAATGATTTAAGACACTTCCACGGGTTTATGATGAAAAAAATATTATCTGCCTCCAGAGAAAGAATTGATGGAGTCTGAATGCAAATCAAAGCATACTTTCTTTTTTACCTTTTTTGGCCTGTTCTCTTTCATAATCTAACCAATACGAAAATATGTTTTACATGACTGCATATATATAACCTATGTCAAATTGCTTGTCTTCTCAACAAGGGGGGGAGAGGAGAGAAGGCGGATGAGAATCTGGAACGTAGAATTTTTTAAAAAAGAATGGTAAAGATCGTTTTTAAAGTGATTGGGAAAAATAAAATATTTATTTTAAAAAAAGAGTTATTGTTCACATGGGCTTTCCTTATAACTATGAGATTGAAAGTTGTCATGATTATTTAGATGAGGAAACAGGACCAGAGAAATAAACTGGCTCGTTGAACATCATGAGTGTTAGAATCTAGATTTGAACCCATTTCTCTTGACATGAAAGGAGGGAAAAATAGCATTAATTTAAGCACCTGCTCTGTGTCGGGCACTGTGCTAAGTGCTTTCCACATGTGATCTCATTTGATCCTCACAACTTTGGGAGGTAGGTGCTATTACTATGTCTGTTTTACTTGAGTAAACTGAGGTAAACATTACTCAGATGACTTGTGCAGGGCCACAAAGCTAAGCTACAAGTTTCTGAGGCTGAATTTGATTTTAGGTCTTCTTGATTCCAGGCCCAGCACTCTATCCACTGTGCCACTTAGCTGTGTCCGTGGAATCCAGTTTCCTTTCCATTATTTTCCTCTCACTTTCTAGTAAGCATAATCTGGTCCTCACAAAGATACCTGGACTGGAGGAACTTATCTCTGTCTACATTAGAGATAAACAGTGTAAATCTCAGTCCTTAAATTGAATTCTACTTGTACTTGCATATAAAGGAGCCTGGTTGCTTTCAACTCAATTACCATCAAGGATTAGATTTTATGGGCTTCCTAGATCTCTCACCACAAGTCAAATGTTCCTACTTTTTCTCTATGAGACTGGACTACTCAAAGAAATGTGAATAGTGAGAACACCCTGAAAACTTCAGAAAGGTCTAGGAAAACAGATTCCTGCAGTAGCAGCAGCGATTCTCCAATCCTCCCCAAGAAATGTCTTCCATTCTCAGCTCACACATCTTACAGAATCACAGAAGCCTGAATCAAGTTTGATTTAAAAGTTGAATGGGACCTCACAGTCATCTACTTTAACCCATACTCAAAAGGAACCTTTATGACAACATTCTGGACTTGTCATCCTAGAAGAGGAAGCAGCCACTGCATCTCCAGGTTGCCCATTCTACTTTGGGATATGTTTAATTCTTAGGAAATTATTCATGATCTCAAGCCTTACATTTCCCTCTTTGCAACTCCCACCCACTGCTCCTTGCTCTGCCTGCTGAGGTCAATAAATGTAATCTCTTCCAAATGACAACTCTTCAAATGTTGGAATAGAGCTATCATGGCATCCCCCCTCCTCTTCCTCTTGTGAGTCTTTGCCACTCCAGGCTGAAAACCCATCATTCCCTCAATTTATCACATGATCTCAAGGTCCTTCACCATCCTGGTCACCCTTTTGTAGAAGCTCTCCAGATTATTAATGTCTTTCTTGAACTATGATGTGCAGAACTAAATAGAATATTCCAGATGCAGCCTGAGATGAAGCTCTATTGAATGACAGCTGAACATCTGCTTTATTATGTATAGAATTGGGCAGGAAGTTGGTAAATACTCTTTATTACCTAAAGGATATTGTATGAAAGTCCTTAGCCTGGCATTTGAATCCCTCTACAATCCTGCTCCAAGCCTAGAGAGACAATGCGATGTCAATGGAAGAGCAAAGGACTCAGAGTCAGAAGCTGGCTTTGAATCCTGGTCCTACAACTGTGTTATCATGAGCTAGCTCAATCTGACCAATATTTATTAAGTACCTACTTCATGCAAAGCAATCGGGACACAAAGATAACCCCCCCAATACTTCCTGACCTCAAAGACATGAAATTCCACTGGAAGAATTTGTTCTACACTTGTGATTTCATCAGAGTGGAATTTTGGATTTTATCAGTAGGACAGGAGGCTTCTATCAAAGCAGATTGCCATCGGTCTGCAGAGCAGAGGTGTGCCCTCAATACTCCTGAGTATTTCCTGCATCATGTTATGATGTAATTGGGAGGGGCAGCTAGGTCAGACAGTGGTTAGAGCCTGGAGTCAGGAAGATCTGAGTTCAAATCTGTTCTCAGACACTGCCTAGCTGTGTGACCATGGGCAAGCCACTTAACCAATTGCCCCCCAAAATATAATTGGGAAATATTTAAGAAAATAAATAAAAATCCCATAAAACTTAGATAATGTTAATATGTGGTTTTCTGAGTCAATACATGATCTTTAGGAATCCTAAAGATTCCTAATGTGTAATTTAGTCACCCTAATTTCTACTTGAGTTTGATACCATTGTCTCAGAGGTTGGCCAGGATCACAGGGTATGGACTCAGGTCTTCTTAACTTTGACATCTGCTATATAGACATCCTACCGTTCCGCCTCTTTCTATATGCCTAGGGTGGGGTAGATAAATATGAGGGAAAAAGGAATAAGAATTTATATAGTATCTACTATGTACCAGGTACTGTGCTAAGTGTTTTTTTTTTATAAATATCATCTAAATAGATTAGTGTATACATGATAATTTCATTTTTAAATTTTATTCAAAGATTTTAACAACAAATAAATCAATCATTTCCAAAAGAAAAGTAGAATAGAACACGATGATTTTATATAAAACTCTAATCATCTATTAAACACATCTTGCTCTTCTTTTTATAGTATAATAAATTCAACATGTAACTTTCAAAACTGTTCTAGTGGTCTGTGTTTCCTTCTGTCCTTCCTTTTGTCCTCTCTTGTACACTTAAAAATGTTTCGGTCAGTCAATAAGCATTGACTAAATACCTACCACATTCAAGGCACTATGCTAAGTACTGAGGATACAAAAAGGGCAAAAATAAACAAAAACAAAGAAGGTTTACTGGAAAAGATAATTACTTCTGTTTCGGACATGTTGAGTTTAAGAATTCTACTGAAAATCTACTTTGAGAAATCTGAAAGGCAATTGGAGATGTGAGATTGGAAGTCAGCAGAGAGATTGAGGAGGAAAGATAAATTTGAGAATCATCAGCGTAGAAATGGTCATTAAGGTCAAGGGAACCGATGAAATAATCAAGTGAAGTTATATATATATCTATATACATATATATATATATATATATATATATATTATATATATACATACATATATACATATATATATGTATATAGATAGATAGATACAGATATATATATACACACACACATATACATACACACACGTACATATACATACATACATACATACATACATATCTATATCTATATACCCATATCTATCTATCTATCTTTCTATCTACCAAGAGAAAGAGAGAGAAGAAAAAAGAACACTGAGGGATACCTATGGTCATATAATTGTTGATAGCTGGAATTTCTTTCTTTGAGAAGTGACTATTCATAGCCTTTCACCATCCTTACCAATCCAGAGTCACTACTAAATAGCTGAACACATGATGGTCCAGGCTTAGGTGGAAATTCTGGTGATCAGGGTATCAGCAGGTCTCAGTTTAATGGCTTTGGGGGCATAATTCTAACTTGCTTTCCAGAATATCTAGACCAGTTTATAGCTCTATTGAAAGTATACCAACATGCCTGTTTTCCCAGAACCCCTCCAAAATTTGTCATTTTTACACTGTTTTCATCTTTGCCAGTCTTTATGAATGTGAGATGGAATCTCAGAATTGTTTTAATTTACATTTCTCTATTGGTGATTTGGAGTATTTCTTCATATGATTATTTATAGATGGGATTTCTTTCTTTGTGAATAGTCTCTTTATGTCCTTTAACCACTTACCTACTGGTAAAAAACAACAACAACTCTTGTTCCTTTATATTTGAATCAGCTCCTTATATCTTAGATGTAAGAGCTATATCAGAGAAACATTTTGCAAAGATTTTCCCCCAGTTAACTGTTTTCCTTCTAAGTTTTAACTGCATAAGCTATTTCATTTTATGTAATCAAAATCATGTAAGATAATTTGAGGAAGAAGGAAAAACCCAATAATGTCTAGGGGGATCAAGAAACTCTTTTAACATTTCTGAACTTCAGTTTCCTTGTTTGTAAAACAGGAGTAGTGATACTTTTACTTCCTCATAGAGTTGTTGGGAGGAAAGACGTCTGTAAATATTAAAGATCTATATTAATATGAGTTGCTATTATTGTTATTTGAGATGGGAGGTAAAATCAGCAAGTGATCAAGGAAGAGAAAGAGTCCTTGGAAAGATGATAACAACAAAGACATATCTACTCCTGAAAGGCAGTGGGAAGAAGTGCTTGTGCGTGCACGTGCATGTGTGTGTTGGCTGACTTTCAAGTGTACCATTGTAATCTTGAAGTTTAATGTTTTCATGCATGGTGATGAGAATTGCCCCTTTGTAGTGACTGAGGTTTGCTAGTCATTGTATAGAGGAGTAGCCTGATTTCTGCTTTAATTTTTTCAAAAAATTTTTATTATTATTATTTTTTTGCTTTTTGGTGAGGCAGTCAGGGTTAAGTGACTTGCCCAGGGTCACACAGCTAGTAAGTGTCATGTGTTTGAGGCCAGATTTGAACTCAGGTTCTCCTGACTCCAAGACTGAGGCTCTATCCATTGTGCCACCAAGCTGCCTGATTCCTGTGTTTATTGAAGAGAAGGGTTAGTGAAGAATTAAAAGCTTTGCCTGTATTTTTTTTTTTTACAGAATTGTAGAACTCAGGATCATTGAGGGAACTTAGTTACCACCTGTCCTTGGATTCCTGAGCAATGCTAGCACCATAGGTTGCATTATGGGTAATTTCAAGTTCAAATATCCAGCATCCTTTAAAGAGGAGAATTTCCAGAGCAGAACATTTCTTGGTGGGAGAAGAAGATCAAGCATATGTCTGCCAGACAACCATCAAGGGACTCCAGGCTTTGCACTCAACTGTTACTATAAGCAAATCAAACAGCGTGGGTTGGTCCAATGAGGTTGCTTGCCTTGTCCCAAGTGTGTTTCTTTTCTAAGGAGAGGCCATGTTTTGGAGACTAACTGTCTGAATGGGTCTCTGTGGGATTAAAGCCAAGGCTGACTGGAATGTCAGTGCCTTGTTTGTTCAGCTGCCTCCAGGTCAATCTCTTTTTGTGGGGAGCCCCAACCATGAGGGGATGCTGAATCTGAGGAGCTGTTATGGAGGGAGCCACAAGAGAGGGGTCATTGTGGGTTATTTTAAATCTCTACTTGTTTTTTTTTTGCATTGTTCATGTGATCTAAGTCTTGTGCATTTTCTGCACACCTTCAACTCTTGAGGGGCCCACCTCAGGCTTCTGTTTCAGCTTACCTACCTTGGTTTCAGGTTGTCCCCTCCACAAAATTGCTGACCTGTGTACTTGGGGGTCATACTTAGATACCCTTGTCTAAGTCCTGTATAATATAGACTTTCTGAGCCTGGATAAGAAGGAGCCACTCCTTTCCAGTTAGCTCTCCTTTACCAAATGACTGAATAAATCTCTTTCTAAAACTGTTTCAGATTGTGGGATCTGTTCTTGTGGACACCCAAGATTGGACTGTCTATGTAAGTCCAGGCCTCAGAGTGTTAGACCAGAAGTTACTTCCCTTGTTATTAAACATGTTTTCATAAGGATTCCTTGTCCTTACTTCCATAGCTACTGCTCCTACAGACCAGCTGTGCTTCTGGTATGCACCAATTTTGACTATAGACAGTGTGGGGGTGACCATGATAGTCTGACCTCGCTATGTGAATCTTTGAGTTTTGGAGTGACGTGGTCACACCTGTGCTTTAGTATTATTGTGTTATTTATTGGAAAAATGAATTAGAGAAGGCATAGACCCAAGGGTGGGGAGCCTCAAGGCCACATGTGGCCCTCTAGGTCCTCAAGTGTGGCCCTTTGGCTGAATCCAAAGTTCACAGAACAAATCCCCTTAATAAAAGGATTTTTCTAGTCGCTAGACTGGGGAACCAGTGTGGATGCTATTATACTAGATAAGAGGTGAAGAGAGCCTCATTTGTGATGACGGCTATGGGAGTAAGATCAATAGCAACTTGGCAACTTGCTTTCACATGGAGACTGAGGGGGTGAGGGACAGGGAGGAGTCAATGGCGCTTTCTAGCTCTTGTGAGGATGGTGGTTTTGGAAACAGAAACAGGGAAACACGGAGGAGGGCAGTTTTCGAAGAAAAGATGATGAGCCAGATCTGATCATGTTGAAATGGAGGTGCTAGTGGGATACAGAGGTGGGAATATTCAGTAGGCAATTACAGATGTGAGACTGCAGTGTAGGGGAGAGGTTTGGAATGGAGTTACTGGCTGGATGGCCATGTGTACTTGGTAATAATTAAAGCTATGGGATTGAATGAAATTGGTAAGAGACAGTACATAGCAAGAAGAAAGAAAAGGGGCAATAATAGAACACCGGAGGTAACCAGAACAGTGGGCAGGAGGAAAAAGATGTAAATGAACTAGACTGAGAAGAAGGCAAAGGTGGGAAGAGATCTCAGAGAGAATAGTCTTGTTTGGAGAAGAGAAAGGAGTGAGCACTTAACAATATCCAAAACTAAAAGAAGGTCAAGGTCAATGAGGACTGAGGATGAGCTGGCAGACTTGGTATTAAAGAGATCACTCGGTACTTTGAAGGGGGTAGTAGGCATGGAAACCAGACCGCAAGGTGCTGGCAAATGAGTGGGCAGTAAGGATGGAGGCAATGAGCAGAGCTGTAACTTGCCTGGAAAAAATGAGGCTTCACAGCAGGATGTGTGATGTATAAAAAGTAAGAGACATAATTTCTGAGTAATTAATCATTTTATTAATTATGGCTAATGAATTATTAATAAAAGGATGCTCACTTGGCTATCTCTTCTAAACCAAAGATGAATCATGGCAGCCTCTTGATGCTCATATGCCTTTGGAAGACTGGGCAGTAATCAACTCTGGTTAACAATTAATGAGAGAATGAATATTATAATGAGAGGTGGACCTATTCTAATGAGGGCCTGGGATCATGAATTTGATTATGTCACTCTTACTTATCTCTACCAGGCCACCCCACCCCAGATTCCAGCAATATAGACAAAGGATCTACTCTCCCCCCCCCCCCAAGCCTGAATAGAACACAGTAGGCTTCCCCAGTCAGGTGGGGTCTGAACAAGATTGAAGAGAATGTTAAATCCAATCTTATTATCAGCCCTTTTCTTTAGGGGCTGATTTGATCTAGTAGAAAATGAGAGGGGCAGCTAGGTGGTGCAGTGGATAGAGCTCTGGCCTTGGAGTGAGGAGGACCTGAGTTCAAATGCAGTCTCAGACACATGAACCCCATTTGCCTCACTAAAAAAGAAAAAAAAAAGAGATAGAAAATGAGGATATAGGAAGGGAAAAAATTCTGAATCTCCCCGATAATAATTGGTTATTAATATAAAAGAGAAATCATCATTTCTATCTGATGTCAGTATTTAAATTGAGGCAGCAGTGTACTTCCTCCCCACAGGTACCTCTGTCCCAAGCTCCACTTTACAGCCTTCCCAGGGCTTGGCCTACCACCCCTTTCAGCTCCTACCATCAGCTTCTCATCACCCCTCTAAGGTGACCGTCTCCTCCACTTCCTTAGGGACAAGGACCAGCCTCCTCCTGGTGTAACTAGAGGTGGGGCTCTACTCCTGTCCCACCTTGGCCTCGATTTTCTCCCACTCAGCTGAAGCTGCTCCAGGTACACAAGTACAATTAATTTCAAGGAGCTGAAGTACTGCCATTAAGGGGTGACTTCTTTCTAGAAGTTGAGGAGGAAAAGAAGTGAAAGATTTTAACATCACATTATAGTGAGGAGGCATTAGCAAAGGCAAGGGTTTTGTTTTTTCCTTTAATACCTGAGCATGTTTGTAGACAGAAGGAATGTAGTTAGTAGAGAGGGAGGTATTTATTGGAGAGGGAGTAATTGCTAGAGCACAAGGTTACGGGGAGATAAGATGGGAAGGGATGAGAGCACTAGCCTTGCTGAGGATTCTGGCTGCCTCTTCCTCTGGATCTGGAAGGAAGGATAAGAATGTGCTGAAAAGGGGAAGAAGATTTGAGGAATGGGGAAGGGAAGAAAAAGTCAATATTATTAGTATAACTTCAATCTTCTCTGTAAAGTAGGATGCCAGGCAATGTGATTCTGGAGTCACAGGACCTGGGTTCAGATCCTGCTTCTGCTACATGCTCAATCTTTGTGACCTTGGAAAAGTCACTTGATCTCCCTTGACATTAGTTTCTTCATCCATTAAATGAGGGGTTAGTCTAGGGGACCTCAGAGATCCCTTCCAGTTCTAGATCTTTGATTATATTGATGGGTTGAGTAGAGTTGGGGAAGAACAAAGATCATTCATTGCTCTAGTTTGGTCTGGGGGCCAAGCCAAATAAAGCTAATCCCTTTTCCAAAGGACAGCCTTCAAATGCCTAAAGGCAATGATCAGTCCTTGGCTTCCTAGCCTTCTCTTCTTCAGGCTCTCTCATTCCTTTAATTAATTTTCTTCATATGGTATAATTTGGGTCATTTCTTTTTTTCCTGCTTCTCTTTTCTTTCTTCTTTTTCCTCCCTCCCCTTCCTCCCCCCCTCCCCCCCCCCCCCCCCCCCCCCTTCCTTCCTTCCCCCCTTCCTCCTTCCTTCCTTCCTTCCTTCCTTCCTTCCTTCCTTCCTTCCTTCCTTCCTTCCTTCCTTCCTTCCTTCCTTCCTTCCTTCCTTCCTTCCTTCCTTCCTTCCTTCCTTCCTTCCTTCCTTCCTTCCGTCTCACTGTCTGTCTGTCTGTCTGTCTCTCTCTCCCTCTCCCTCTCCCTCTCCCTCTCCCTCTCCCTCTCCCTCTCCCTCTCCCTCCCCCCTTCCTTCCCTCTTCCCCTTCCTTCTCTGCTTTCCAGTTTAGCAAAGTAAAAGAAAAGCAGAGGTTTCCAGGATGCCTCTGAACACATTTGTGAGCTACTCACTGTCAGCTACTGACCAATTTCCAGGGGTTTCTTGGCTTCTTGGAGTTAGGTGATGCCTTCTCAAAGTGGTGCCCTGAGAGGGTGTTGGGAGATCAGTCATCAGTTATTTTCAGGACATTCAAAGATATGAGCATACATGCACAAGTATTTGTTTCACTGTCCAGTCTCAGTCCATGCTTTACTTCCAGAATGTGTTCTCTGGGCCATGCTGTGGGCTGTGATTCAATGTACTTTTCTTCAAATAAAATGGCTTTGGTAGAGGGAAGGGGAAAGTGGGGTGTGTGTGTGTGTGTGTTTGGGGGGAGGCATTAAGACCTAGGAGCTCAATACACCAGCAATATGTCTTTGGCATGAAGAGTCGTATTTAAAGCTCAAGAAAACAACCTGGATGCCCATGGGGATGCTGGTGGCAGTTCTCTCCCAAGGCAATGAGAACCAGAATTCCCTCAAATCTTGTTTAGACTGGAATGGAGCCTTGATTTTACAAACACCCTAGCCTCTGCTCCCATAGAAGCTGCCAATAAGCCATGCTGAAGCGCCACCCCTTTCTCCCCCTATCACCATGAATGATCGTGCCCAAAGCACCCAAGTGACATTTGCTGGAGTCAGGGCATCATATTTTGAAACCATCTTCAGGTATGTTAGCTCACTTTTATTAGGCTACCCAGAGTCCCCCAGGGTTCTCTCTTTAGGAAAAGACCTGGAGGTGAGCTCTGCTGTCCTGTGGGCCTTGCTCACAGAGTCCAACCCCTGATTTTACAAGTTGGCTACTTGCTGCAGACTAGCATAACCCATGTTACTGGAAGTCACATCAACTCTCAAAGCTACAATCTATCAAACAGCATTTATTAAAACCTAAAGTGCTCTGGGCATGGTCCTTAGTTTTGAATGTACAAAGACAAAAATGGAACTGTCCCTACGCTCAAATGGCTTAAAGTCTAGCTGGTGGAGACATCAATCAATTAATCAAAAAGCATTTATTAAGCACCAGCTATGTGCCAGGCATTGTATTCAGTGCTAGGCCTATGAAGACAACAATGAAAGAGCCACTCCTCTCAAGGACCTTGCCTCAGTCACCTCATCCGTGAAAAGGGAATACCAATTGTACTGCCTAGTTTGCAGGATTGTAGAAAGGTAGTAAGGGGAATCATTAAGTTGGTTTTTTTGACAACTTGTCAATGTTCTATAGCATAACCCTCCCCCCATCAAGTGATTTTCATTCATTATCTCCTTTCATCCTCACAGTACTGCGAAGTGGGTTGTGGGAATACTATTCTCATTTTACAAAGGAAGATACTGAGGCTCAGAGTCTAGGACTATAGAGGAGAAGGAAATCGATGATGCAGTTCATGGCAAACCCTGTGACTTGGAGGTCTCTCAGTGTCCAGAGAGGCAAACAGCAAGTTTGGTACCTACAAGAGGCATCTGCCCAAGGACAGCAACATGAAATGAACCCTCAAGACAACTTAAAAATAATTAGCAGGGGGGATGTCAGCGTTGAGATATAAGGTCTGATGGCAGGAGAGCCCACAAGACACCAAACCATTGTGAAGGGGAAACAGAGCTCCCAGGATACCATGAGACAGGTTTGGGGAAGGGGCAGGTAGATGAGCCAGGATAAAGGATTCACCTGGGGTATGGTTACAGGGGAAGAAAGTGCTTTATCTAACAGCTTTCCATTTTAATTATTCTTGCAATTTGGGTGCTATGATCAGTTGTTTTTCTGCTGTGTCAAGAAAGTAAGTGCCATCAGCATCCTGTATATTTCAGCACCCTGGGTCAAAGGACTGTTTGCCTTGTCCTAGTTACAGGTCTGCCAACATCTCTACTCATTGGCTCTTGTCTCTTTCTGCTCTCACATCTGAGGATCTTAGCCTTTACCCTTCTCAGATGACTTCTGAAAAGCTCCAATATGACTTAGGTTCCTAGCCTGAATCAGTCACTACCAATGTTTCTCCTTCAATACTGCAGTGATCTTATCCCTGAATTTGCCTTCCACATATACTAGCCACCTGGCTTTTTCCTTATTCTGCTAAATGATCTCCCCTACCATCACAATGTAACTTTAGACAAAGATACATCTTTTCAATTGTCCCTGAGGGATGGGAAGAAAATCTTCCCCCACAAAGGCCAATACCTGCATTTGTCTTCCCCCTCATGCCTGAAGTGTCCACTCTCCTGACAGGCTAATGACACCTGATGTTCTCTAGCAGTTTTCAAAGTGATTTGCCTCCATTATCTCAAAAGGAGGATGGCTCTAGGGCCAGAGGATGTGTTTTGTCTCCCATTGTTCATACTGACTAGCTGCATGGCCATGAGTAAGCTCACTTACCTCTCTGGTCCTCAGTTTCTTAATCTATAAAGACAGAAAGCTGGACTAGATGGCCTCTGAGATCCCTCCCCAACTTGTGTTCCAATCATCCTTGATCTCCTTGTGAGCCTCACCCCCAGTTAGCAAATGAAGAAACTAGGTGCTAAAGGAGGAAAGTGATTTGCCCAATGTCATACAGATAGTAAGTGTAAAATTTGAACCCGGATCTTCTGATAGCCCCGCCTTCTAAAGTTGCAAAGGCAATGAATGCCAGAATGAAGGTTGACTTCTAAATGAGTGCCCTTTTGGCCTATCTCATTGTCGCCCAGGGCGTGTGGGGGCTGCTGTGAGAAAGGCTGGCTTCGTGAATGGGAGAATGCGTAGCTGTCCATGGGGAGTTATATGGAGGCTCTACAAGGCTCCTGTAATGAAAACCTTCAGATATTATGGTACCTGGCATAGGTTTCCCGTCTGCTAGCTGTGCTGGGGATTTACAAGGCAACCTCTATCCAGGGTTCTTGACCTGTGTTCGTGAACTTTATTCTTAAATATTTGGATAACTATTTCAATATAACTGGTTTCCTTTGTAATCCTATGTATTTTATTTCATGCACTAAAAGCCTGGTTCTGAGAAGGGGTTCATAGGCTTTACCAGACACAAAAAAGGTGAATAACCCTGCACTAGATCATTTTTTTTTCTCCAGAGTAGAAGGCTTTTGGTACAGGTAGTTGCCACCAGGCGGTTTATACAAGCAGTAAGTGGCAGAGTCAGGATTTGAACCCAGTCCTCTGACTCAAAATCCATAATTATTTCCTCTGTTTCTTGGTTACCCTGGTTTCTTGTGTGTGTAAGATTTACCCCAGCAATCATATCAAAGTTGTGATTTTTCTATCAAATTAAGCTATTTCTTAAAATATCAAAGCACATAGATAGCATGGCATGTATTAGATATGCTACAGGTAGACTAGATAACTAATTTGATCACATCTGGAATGTTGCATTCTTTCTTGAGCAGCCTGTTTTGGAAGGGACATGTGGGCAAAATTGATGAAAAGTGAAAATGATCAATGTTGGAGGGGTTGTGGGAAAACAGGCACATTGATGTACTGTTGGTCCAGCCATTCTAGAAATCATTCTGAAACTATGCCCTCAAAAGTCATTACAGTATTCATGCTCTTTGACTCAAAGTTATCACTACTAAGCCTATGCCCAAAGAGATCAAAGAAAGAGGAAAAACATCTATACATATAAAAAATATGTATAGCTACTCTTTTTGTGGTGACAAACAACTGGAAACTAAGGGAGTGCCCATTAACTGGGAAATGGACAAAATGTGGTATGTGAATATAATGGAATACTATTGTGCTATGAGAAATGAAGGTGGTGTCAAAGAAATCTGGGAAGATCTGTATGAAGTGATTCAGAGTGAGGTGAGCAGAATCAGGAGAACAATTTACACTATAACAACAACATTGTAAAAATGAACAACGTTGTGTGCTTAAGTTCTCTGATCAATTACATGGGTAACCATGATTTCAGAGGACTAGTGATGATGACTGCTATTTATTTCCTGATAGGAGAGGTGAAGGGCTAAATGCGCTGCATGAGACATACATTTTTTGACCTAGCCAATACGGGAATTTCTTTTTCTTGACTGTATATTTGTTACAAGGATTTTTTTCTTTTCCAGTGATTGGAAGGGAGTCATGGGGGTGGGGAACAAATGTTTGTATGTTGAATTTTTTTTAAAAGAAAAAACACTGATGAGCTAGAGAATTTCCAGAGGATGGTCATCAGGATGCTGGGGGTTGGGGAGAATGGAACTGGAGAACTTGTCATAGAAGGATTGATTGGAGAAACTGAGGATTTTTATCTTGAGGAAGAGAAGACTTGGTAGTGAGAGGGGAGAGGGTGGGCACAATCTTCAAATATATGAAGGGCTGTCAAATAGGACCACAGACCTAGAAGTGGAAGGGGCCCTGGAGGTCATCAAATCCAACATCTTCATTTTATAGGGAAATAAATTGAAGCCCAGCCATGAAGTGGCTGGTCCAAGGTCCCCTAGGTGGTAAGTATCAGGTCTTCTGGCTGCAGAGCCTAGGCTCTTTCCACTAGCATCATGTTAGAGATTAGACTAGTCCTGCTAGGCCCAAGAAGAAAAAACTAGTAGCAATGGATGGAAGCTTTAGAGGGGGGTAGTTTTAGGGTCATTGTAAGGACTTTCCTTGGGCTGCTAAGGTGGCACCATAATGCATAGAGTGTCTTACCTGGAGTCAGGAAGAACTGAGTTCAAATCCAACCTCAGGTGCTTATTAGCTGTGTGACCTTGGGCAAGTCACTTAACCCTTTTTGCCTCAGTTTCCTCATCTGTAAAATCAGCTGGGGAGGGAAATGGCAAACTGCTTCAGTAACTTTGCCAAGAAAACTCCAAATGGGGTCACGAAGAATCAGACACAGCTGAAAAAAAGGACTTTCCTACAATTTTGAGCTGTCCAAAAGTGGAACAGGCTTCCTGGGATGGCAGTAAGCTGCCTATCCCTGGAAGTTTTAAAGTTGACAATGGGTGATCATTTGTTGGGAATATTATAAAGGGAATCCCTTTTCAGGTACAGGTTGGAGTGGGTAGCCACTGAGGTCTCTTACAGCTCTGAGATTGTGCTCCTGTGATACCTAAGGTCACTTTCCACTTTAAGAATCCATGGACAATTCACCCATCATTAATTTGACCCACTTGCATTCATTTTTAAAAAAGGATATGCTGTAGAAATGAAAATACTTGGGTGCAAAATTTGCATCTTTCTGACAGCCTCCAATGGTTATCTGTTTGTCACTCCTCAGTCTAACACTGGTTATCCTTCCTCTGAGTAAGAAGTGTTTACTTCCTCTCACCTGCGGGTGTCAGGAAACCTACATGCCGCTGTCAGTTCAGGGCTGGGAGTCCTTTTGGTGTCCAAAGCCTTCAAAGGTGCTTTCGCTAAGTCTTTGATTTGCTTGCGGTTAGCACAGACCTTCAGCTGCCTGCTCAGTGCTCCTTCCCAGGCTGGCCCGGCTGAGATCGGACCTTCCTGGCCTTTTGGCTCCTTTGTTCCATGAAAAGCTTTGATTCTTAGGTCGAAGCAGCAAGATCAATGCCCTGTGGACCTCCCAAGAAGACAGAGGCTCAGAAGGCTGTGGGATTCCCATTGGCGAGCCCCAAACCCTAGCGTAACTGGTGTTGGAACTATGCTCTTTATCTCCTTCCCTCAATCAGTCAATCACCAAGCGATCCTGAAGTATTTACTATATGCTGGCTATTGTGCTGTGTACTGGGGCAGCTAGGTGGCACAGTGGATAGATGCCAAGCTTAGAGTCAAGAAGACTCATTTTCCTGAGTTCGGGTCTAGCCTCAGACACTTACTAGCTGTGTGACCCTGGACAAGTCACTTCACCCTGTTTGCCTCAGTTTCCTCATTTGTAAAGGGAGAAGGAACTGGAAAACCACTCCAGTATCTCTGCAAAGAAAACCCAAATGGGGTCATGAAGAAGTGGACATGACTTAAATGACAGAACAGCAGCAACAGAAAATGCTATGTACTGGAAAAACAAAGAAAAATTAGAATACATATGTAATATTATATATGCATGATAGATATACAATACAAATACAATACAAATATATGCATATACAATAATGATACATATATAATGCATGGAACATAACCTTAGAAAGGAAGGCACTAGCAACCGGGCTTTGGGGGTGGGCAAGGAAAGGTTATTATTTTGCCCCAGGGCCCAGGGTTATTGCACTCTGGGTACTAGAAATAAGAATACCAGAGTGCTTTTGAGCATCACCATGCCCCCCACCCCCATCCTTTCTCTAGGTAGAATAAGAATAGTAGTTAGCATTTTAATGTTTGCAAAGTGCTTGACAAATATTATCTCATTTTATTCTTACAAGTCCTCTGGAAGGTAGGTGCTATTATTATCCCCATTTTACTGTTGAGGAGTTGAGGCAGACAGAATGACTTGCCTAGGGCCCCACAGCTAGCAAGTGTGAGGCCAGATTTGAATTCAGGACTTCCTGACTCCAGGCCTAACACTGTACCACCTAGCTGCCCTGGGAGAAGACAGGTATATGAATAATTTATTAGAGTTTTGCTCTGTGCCCGGCATCACACTTAAGCACCAGGGATTTAAAAGTGAGCAATCATGACAGTTGCCTTTAGGGACTTTACATTCTAATAGAGGAAGACAACCCATACAGGGGTGCCAGAAGGCAGAGGTGGGGTGGTGGGGTGGTAGTGGGGGTTGGGGGGAGGATATTCACTGGAAGTCTGGTAAGTAGATAGCCAGGAAACAGTGACCACCAAAGATAAAGGCGCACTTCTCAAAGCCTGGGGAGGCAGACGTGGAATTCCAACCTCTGGTGGGTGGAGATGGTGGGGAGCAGGGTCATGTGAGGAGATATGAGGGAAGGTGGGGGAAGCTTGCCTCAAGGCTGAAGTTTAACCCCCTCCCCCCCACCTGGGCGAGCTGAAATATTTTCCTTGAATTTCCTATTTGGCAAATAAAGTCTGTGGCTGAAGAAGGTTCTTGGTAGCTTGTGTAATACCGATGTAAGGGGTCAAGTCTAAGCTAAGATGGTTTTCTGATACAGAGTAGAGCTACTCTGTAGCTATAGAGATTTCTCTAATTTTTCATAGTTTTGAACACTGAACTCCACAGTGGCCCAAAGTCGGGAGCCGAGACTGCCCCCAATCCTTGTAAGGGTTGAGAGAAGCCTGGGGAGGGAGGAAATGTTGACTTAGCTGGCCTCCGGGTGGAGCGGGCCTGTAGTTTGGGTTACGTGTTCCATTAAACCATAGGTAGTTGTATTAGCTTTGACAAAGAGGTATAAAACAAACAGTTCAGTCCAGTTCTAGAGGTCACAGTCCTGCTTCCAAATCCAAATGCCACCTTGGGCTCGAGTCCCAGGCACCCTGGCTTCTGCAGGCTTCCATGCTGGGCTAGGTGGCTGCAGCATTCTGCCTAGCACCCTGACTCAAAGAACTCCTGGGTCCTGTGGGGATCATTTCTAGTACCTGAAACTGAGGAGGACAAACAACACAGAACAGAAATAACACTGCTACAGCCCCCCCCCCCCATTTCTCAGAGCCAGCATAAAAGAGGGAGAGCAGGGAAAGAAGCCCCTCCCTTCTTACCAGGTCAGCTCATGGTATTGGGCCGTGTGCCTGTGGTCAGATAGTAGATACCAATGGCCAGATTCAATCTCAGGTCTCTCCTGACTCCAAACCTAACTCCCTTCACTGCCCTGTGTTGTCTTTGGCTTGCCTATGGAATACCCACATAACTTTGAGTAAGTCAGTCACCCTCTCTTACTCAGTTTTGTAATCAATAAGATAGAGAGAATAACTGTGTACAGCCCCAGTGACTGGGAGGATTAGCTGAAAGGATGGTTTCCAAGAATGATGAACACTGGATAAAGGGAAAGGATAATTTCATGATGGGGAGGGCCAGGCTTAGTGCCCCTCTCCCCAACTGAGCCAGCTCACTCTTGCAGACAGAGCTGAAAGAGGAGGGTTTCAAGTGAATGTCTATTCATAAAGTTTTAGACTGTTATTCTATGATTTTGAAGACCTGCACTTTACACTTAAAGAAAGTGGGCCATGGAATAGAGAAATGAGTTCCCCAAGGTCACCATCAACTGATAATAGGACTTAGAAATTATACTTTGAGTTTCTTTCTTTGGGGTGAGTCAGTTAGCAATGATTATACAATCATTGAAGGTTTGAGATGGGAAGGATCTTAGAATAGAGGATGTCATAGGTGGGAGGAACCTTGGAACATGGAATGTCAGGGTTGGGAGGGGACTTAAAACAGGGAACGTCAGGGCTGGGAGGGCCCTTAGAACAGGGGATGTCAGAGTTGGGACAGATTGTACCAGGAATAATAGAGTTGAGGGTAGAACTAAAGATGACTTGATCCAAGCCACTCACTTTATATTAAGGAAATAAAGCCCAGGGAGCAAATATGAAGTGCCTGGATTGAACAGGACCTATGAACAGAGCTGGCCCTTATGACCTCACCAGGCTGCCTCTCCCACTTGGAGCCCTGGATTTGTCACATTTTTTCCTACCTCTGACACTGCTGGCTTGTTGTTGCTTGTCCTTCGTTCTCTAAGAGGACCATGATGAGGGTGATGCCATGACAAGCAAGTGAGTTGGATTTAAGTGACCCAGGGCTGTGCAAAGTCGCCAGCCTCACTTTCTCCTCCAGACCCATCTGGGTCCAGTGGCCAGATACAGATCAGGATGCCTGGAGATGGCCCCCACACCTCTGGCAGTGGAACAATGAAGGCAGTGGGTGTCTGCCAAGCCAGCTGAACTCTCCAAAACTCTGTGGCAGACGAATCTTCTGAATTCCCAGCTCTGATCATGAAGCTGAGGTGCGCAGAACCATTCTCTGGCTTCCCATTGTTTATCAAAGCAAGTCAGATTCAACTGATGCTGTGGTACTGCTCTTTCCCCTCATTATCTATCTATGTATCTATCTATCTATCTGTCCATCCATCCATCCATCCATCCATCCATCCATCCATCCATCCATCCATCCATCCATCCATCCATCCATCCATCCATCCTATCTATCTATCTATCTATCTATCTATCTATCTATCTATCATCTATCTATCTATCTATCCATGTATTACCAAAAGGGATGCATCTCTGGGGAAAGAAGAGGAGAGGGATATATTGTGACATAAAAATAAAATAGATCAATAAGATCTTTTAAAAACTGGAATAAAATCCTTGAAGTTCTCCATAAACCTCAGCTCTTACTGTAACACAAAGTCATATATGATAAACATCAAAGACAGGGGTATTCAGACTGCCCCAGGAGCTCTGAAGGTGAAGTGTACTGACTTTTTTTGTTAATCACATCTTATTTTGTTTCTAAAATAAATTTTACTACTACATTTTGTTTTATATCACTCATATTTCCCCACTATATTCTTCTCTCCACTCCTTTCCAGAGAGCCAGCTCTTATAACAAAGAATTAAAAAAAGAGGGAAAAATTCAGCAAAACTAACCATCATATTGAAAAGGGCTCACATTGTGTAGTAATGTTCCTCACCCATGGTCCAATACCTTTGCAGAGGAGGGGTGATGTCCTTTCAAATCTCTTTTTTTGGAATGGCCTGTATTTTCAGACTATGAGGATAAAAAAGTCTTCAAAGAGGTGTCAGTGTCTTTCAAGGTCTGGAAGATTAGGAAGAATTCCAACAGAGGAATCATGGGGGGACAGGGATAGTGTGGAGGTATGTGGAGTAGGGAGGGAAGGTTGAGGAGGAAATTCCAGGCACATGAAAGGACAAAAGAGCAAAGGGGTAGAGGAAGAAGGACTTGGGACAAGGAGCATAGAATGAGTTAAGATGCGAAAAACTTGATGATCTAGGATTTGGAGGACTTGGAATGTCATTCATGATGCAATAGGAAATTAGCAAAATTAGTGAAGGGATTTGAGAAGAAGAGTGACATAATCAGACTTGTGCATATGGAAGATTGGCTTGGGAAGCATTGTGAAGATGAGATTGGACAGCCCAGAACATGGAGGGAGTTTAGGACTGTTTAGGGCATGAGGGATAGGGAAGAATTAGTGATAACCACAAATTTTCAGACATAGATGACAGAGTTCATGGAGGAGAGAGGGAGGAAAGGAGGAAGGAAGAGAGAGAGAGGGAGAGAGGGAGAGAGATCTACCTACTTTGTATCAGTCAGTCAGTCAGTGCATCAGTCACTGTGTTAGGCCTTGGGGATACAAAGATAAAAAAAAGAAATTGTCCCTTTCCTCAAGAAACTTGCATTTGAATGGAGGCGATCAATCAATCATCGACCAATCATCAAGCATTTATTAAGCATGTGTGATATTCCAGGCCCAGTGCTGGGTACTGGGGATAAAAAGACAAAAACAGATAGTCCCTTTCCCCAACAACCTTACATTCTATGTGGGAGGCAACATCTCAAAAAATAAATAGATACAAAATATGTTAAAAATACAAGGCAATTTGGGCGGGCATTGGCAGCTGAGGTTAGGGGAGACATTCAGGAGAGGCATTGTAATGTACCAGTCTAGTAACCCTGCTTATATTATTGTCATATGATCAGAGAAGATTGTTTAAAATGAATGAGTCATCCGATCAGAGCTAAAAGTAAGGTGGGACAATAAGGGCTTCCAGCCAGGGTACTGCCATTCAGAGGGTGGTGGTCCTGGGACTGCTGTCTCTACATCTCGTGGTCCTCTGCCAGCCTATGCTACATGGCTTGCTCTTTCTCTCTTACCTAGTCACATGGTTAGCATTCCATCTCTGTCCTTAGGCTTCCTTCAATTCTTCCTCCTTCCCTCAGGGGTGGGATTCTCTGGGAAACACATTGTCCCCTATCCCAGTGCATTCGTACCCACAGATTGTATCCTGTGCCAATGCCAGCCTCCACCATGTTCCACTTCTGCATCTATCCTTCCCTCTGCAGAGCTGTCTCTGCAGTTAGTACTCAGGATTTGCAAGCCTGGGACCCTGTTCCCTAAGAAGAGATGCATGCTGCTTGGGGGGAGGGCAAGATGCTTGAGCTGCTGCTTTTTATTCTTACAATATAGAATTTGTCAACTTGCCACAGCTGACAAACTATCTCTGTGTCACTGCATTCCTTTCCTTAATTGCTTTTTTTGCATGCCTATGTGGTATGTGTGCAGGCACATGCGTCCCCCAAGGGTGCATGCATGCCTTTCCGGCTCCCTGAGTATGTCTCCCTTGATTTGGTGGGGAATGAACAAATGCCAATTGACAAGGAGGTACCCATGAGGCCAACCTGCCATGCTGGGAGAATTGGGGTGGGGGCGGGGGTGGGGAAGCTCATGCTGTTTCTGGTAAATGCAGTCTTTTTTTCTGATTCTCTAACTTCTAAGGTCCAGCTCAAATCCTGACTTCTTCAGGAAGTCCTCCCAGAGTAACCACACCCCATGCTTCTCTGCCTTGACTGAGTTCTTCCCTTCTTCACCTCCACTTGCAAAACAGTCAAGTCACCATTACACCAGGAAATACCTGCTTCATCTTTTCAATCCATCAATCAACACACGTATCTCATGTGCTCAAGCCTGGGAATATAAATAAAAATTAAAAATTAAACAATCTCTGCCCCCAAAGAGCTTACATTCTGTTGGGAGGGGCAGCATTTACATAGAGAGCAGGAAGTTCTTAACCTGGAATTATAAACTTAACCTGGAATGATAAAGCTATAAACAAGATAAACAGGAAATAATTAACAGAGAGAAGGCTGTATGTAGAGTTAAAGGGGATTGGGAAAGGCTCCCTACAGAAGATGAGATTTTAGGGGGACTTGAAGGAAGCCAGGAGCCAGAGAGGAGGGGTTAGAGCATTCCAGGCAGAGGGAACAGCCAGAGAAATGCCCGGAGCTGAGCGATGCAGGGCCTTGTTCATGGAATACCCAAGAGGTCAGTGTCACTGCATTGAAGGGTATATGGTGGGGAGTAAAGTGTAAGAAGACTGGAAATCTAGGGATGGGGGACAGTCAAAGAAAATGTCTGGAGTTGGGAGAGTATCTTGATAACTGTATCTAAATAAAATCAGTTTACTTTGTAATCTTACGCATTTTATTTTAGGCAT
Source organism: Phascolarctos cinereus (assembly GCF_003287225.1). Taxonomy (NCBI): domain Eukaryota; kingdom Metazoa; phylum Chordata; class Mammalia; order Diprotodontia; family Phascolarctidae; genus Phascolarctos; species Phascolarctos cinereus. Next base: position 278,608,426 of record NW_027555514.1, on the reverse strand, counting down.
TTCAAATACATGACTGAGAAGAAGAAGGCCTCAGGCCTCCCCAGACTTGCCAGAGGGGGTCCATGACATACAACCAAATTTGCCTATAGATATGGAGGTATAAACAGACTATATGCAAAATCAACACAGATGGTTGTGGGAAGAAGGATTAACTGCTGGGGTTGGCGAGTAGGTCAGATAAAGCATCATTGTGAAGGTGGGGCTTCAAATGAGTTTGGAGTTAACCTGGAGATTCTGAAAGGTAGAAGGCATAAGAGAGGGTGGTCCAGGCCAGTGCAAGAACACAGATATGGGATGTTGTATGCAAGGAATGCTAGGGTATATTTGATTGGACAGTAGAGCATGTGAAGGGAAATGATGGAAAAGTACGCAAAGATAAGCGAGGCTGGGATGCAAAGGGAATGAAATGCCAAATAGAGAGTTGGTATTTGACCTTAGATGAGAGCAAGAGAAAGGGAGTTTTGTCATTGTTCACTAGTTATTTAACGTATGTGTTGACTCTCCCAATGAGAGCTCCTGGCAACCTTCAATGGGAGGTTAAGTTAGCACTTACTGGGAAGACGGGAGATTTCTGATCAGGATGGCCTAGAAGAGCTCTGAGGTTCTTTTCAATGCTATGGTTTTCAGTAGAATTAGGGCAGAACGGTGGTCTTGGGTAACCAACCGACCGACCAAACAAGCATTTATTCAGCACCTATTATGTGACAGGCATTGTATGGAAGAAGGCATATCATCTCTCTGGGCTCTAGTTGCCTTATTTATGAAGTGGGGCAGTTAGGCCACCTGATCTCTGAGGTCTGTTCTAGCTTAAGCTCATCAGTCCTGGTGTAGCATCCCTCTCTGGGGTCGCTGTCCCCATTCAGGCACTAGCACTGGTAGATTGGGTCCCCAGAGGGCAATTACTCCTCCTCCTCTTAAGGGTTCAATCCTAGGGGGGTTGTAGCTTCTAACCTGTAGCCCTTGAGCCTCCACGGGTGTGCTTTCATTATTAACTAGTTAAACTGTATGAACTCTGCTAGCTTTTAGAAAAAGGGGTTTTCTCGAAAGGCATATTATAAACAGTTGTTACAGAACAATTCTTCCAAATTGGAGTGCATTCTCATATTGCAAATGTGCTTGCATGTGCACACACACACATTCTCTGGGGAGAGTGGAGCAAATATAAAGCACAATGGCAATGAAGCACACATATTAGGAACATATGTAGCAAGTGGGAAACTTGCAAATACTAGCACCGAGAGTCATTTTTTCTTTTGTAGAGTCTTTTTGAAATTCCTCTTAGGTATGGCTATATTGGGCTCCAAGGACTGGTTCTTTTCTACAGTTCATAGTCGACATTATCTCCACTATGGGTGTATATATCACATTCCCTGAAGCTGCTTCATCCCTTGGGTAATTCCTGTGCCTATTTGTGTCTATTTTTTGCCCTTGGTGTGTCTCTCTGCTCTGGTTTGAATGTGTTGTTTCCTATTGGTCCTTCTTCTCCAAAGACGTGGCCAATGAAAGGTAGTGGGGGTGGGTGGCTGGAGGTGGGTAGGTGGTAGAACTCCCTCCTTTCCACAAGAGTTGTTCCTTCTCAGGGGACTTATCCTGATTTTGAATCTTTAACTCCAGAACTGAAAGCTTCTTGCCCTATCTAGAATCCTCTGGATCAATTTACCAATGGGCTATTTAAAATAGGCCCAAGGGTAGTGACCATTCAATCCTCTCAGCCGATCACATTACTTTATTTCTTGACCCAATCAAAGAGATTCAAACCTGTACAAATATCAGAGAGCACAATCATTTTTGTTTACACATTTATAATTGTACTGTTATTTGATTCATTAATTGGGGAAGGAGAGGAATCCCACCCTTACATGAGGAAACTGAGGCTCAGATAGAAGCATTGGTGACTTTATGACATGTCATTGATGAGTAGCTTCTTGGTGTGTGCTGATCCTTCAGGAGTATGCAGAATAGCCCATTGTACGATACATTTTTCAGGGACACATACGCAGAGTCTCATAGGGGGAGCAGTCATCCAGTCAGTTGGATTCCCCAGAGCTGTTCTGATTGGCCACAGGGTAGTTTTTCCTGGCTTTACTATTCTCCCCCATGACAACATAGTGAGCTGTATAATATGAGGACTGGCTTAGAAGCACCTGCCCGGAAACTTGGACTAGAGCGCTTTTCTGAGCTGATTGGAGGTAGATCAAAGGAGAAGCGAGGCTGCTGCCCTCATCAGTGCTATTGTCAGCACTAGCAGCCTTCTGACCCACAGTTCAAATGCTTCATGATGGTGGCAATGACACAATGCTAGAGGTCATGGCAGAATGATGAGTCCATCATCTAAGGGATCAGGAAGACAGATATACATGAAAGCATTAGAAATTACTAGTCATAATAGTAATGTCAATAATACCAGCTGATATTTGAATTGCATGCTTATGTTTGTAAAGCTCTTTATATCCATTATCTCCCTGGCTTCTCATGCCAAGCCTGTGAGGCACTACACAGGAGAAAGGACAAAGACAAATTGTAGAACATTGACAGAAGAGTAACTGGGCCCAGAGATGCAAGATGGAAGGCCTTGAGCTCATGCCATAAGGGAACATATTGACTGAAGAATCTAAGGATGATCAGCCTTGAGAAGAGAAGTATTGGGTGGGGTGGGGTAGATGAGCTATGACAGCTGTTGGAGGGCTGTTATTTTGAGAGGGATTAGACTAGGAAGATTGGTGACAGAAAAAGATTTAGGTTGAATGTGAAAATAACAACCCAAAAAAGAAACTTCCCAGCCCTCAAAATGAATCTCAGCATGGAGTTGGCAGTCTTGTGAGTTAGGAAATTCTCCATTGCCTTCAAGAGGGGCCAGGTTGTAGAGAGGATTGTTGTTCAGGTAGGAGTTGAATACATGGGCTCTGTGGTCTCACCCTACTCAGAGATTCTGTAATATTAGTCCATATAAAGCCTACTTCATGCTTTCCCAAGCACTTTACATGTCCAGTTCATGTATGTTGAAGACAAACTTTCTAGGTAAGTCCAATATTTTTTAATTTCCACTTTGTAGATGAGAATATTGAGTCTTAGAAATGTGAGATGACTTGCTGTGTGGGTGTGTATGTGTATGTGCACACATGTATGGTCTGTGTATGTATGTGTGTATGTGAGTGAGTGTGTGTGTGTGTGTGTGTGTGTGTATGTGAGAGAGAGAGAGAGAGAGAGAGAGAGAGAGAGAGAGAGAGAGAGAGAGAAGCCAAGAAAAACAAAATGGAGCAGTATTGTGATGAGCTTTTAATGCCAGACAGAGTCCACACTCACTGCTACCTCTTGTCAGACTATAAGAATTGTCAGTGGTCAGAGGAGGGAGAAAAAAATCAGGCTTGGGGTGGTCAGGGTCTAGGAAAGTTTCTTGGAGGAGGAAATGGCTGAACTGGGGCTGTGGAGAAATACAGGCTGCCATGGGTTATTTTTCTCTGCTGGGTGGTGAGGTATGCAGTCTATGTGTTTGTGTGTGTGCATGTGTGTATGTGTTTGTGAGTATGTATGTGTGTGAATGTGTGTATGTATATCTGTGTATGCATATGTATGTATGTGTATTGTGTTTTGTGTAAATATGTGTATGTATATATATATGTGTGTGACTGTATGCATATGCATATGTATATATGTATCTGCATGTATTTGTATGTATGTGTATGCATGTGTATATGTATATACATGTGTGTGTAGATATGAACAAAAGGCCAGTGAAGAGGCTCTTATCCTATCCATATTTAGCCCCCAAGAAGGTGGTTGAGATCTGCCCTTGTTCTGATACATTCCCTGGTGAGCTCTGCCCAGCTAAACCCAAATCTTTTGATTAACCAGAAAGAGATTCCTCCTGGCTCAGCCTCCTCTGCAGTCCCTATCTGCCCCAACCCTCCCCATCCTCTGTAATAGCAAGAATCCCTCCCGTCTCAAGCACTTTGGAACTTACAAGGCATTTCCACGTTTTTTTGTCTCACTGGTTCTGATGACTCCCTCATGAGGGCTTTGCCCTCTAGTACCTAGGACAGCGCTGAGCTCTCTGGCAATGTGGACTTCACTTCATGGTTGAAAGGAGGCCCAAATCCTCTGTTGTGCTGGACTAAGAAGTCAGGTGGCAGTGTAGTGCAGTGGGAAGAACTGTGACCTTGAGAAATAAGAATAATAGCCAATAACAGCTCCATTTATAGCATGTGCTTTTAAGGTTTGCAAAGCACTTTACAGATGTCTCATTTTGTCCTGCTCATAGTCCTAAGAGGCAGAAGCTGTTATAATCCCTGTTTGACAGATGAGGAAGTAGGCTGCGAGGGGTTATGTGGCTTACCCAAGTTCACAAAGCTAGTAAATGTTTGAGGCAGGATTTGAACTCAGGTCTTTCTCACTCTAAACTCAAAGCTTTGTCTGCTGTACCACCAAATTAGAATAATAGGTCATATTTATAGAACAACCTATGTTCATCTAGGTCTTTACATTCAACAGGACAACTCCTACGTGCTGTCCCTATGAGGGAGGTAGAATTATTCTCACTTTAGATCAAAGTGAAGTTCAGGGAGGGAAGATGACTTATTTGAGATCACAGAGCCAGAATTTGAACCCAGAACTTCTGACTCTACATCCAGAACTCTTTCTACTATGCCATCCTGCTCTTCCCCAATATCCAGCTCCATTTTCTCATCTATACAGTGAGGGATTTGCAATGGATAATTTCTAAGGGCCCTTCTTGCTTTGAGAGCCAACACAGCTTGCAATGAATTAGGGAAAGACCTCGAGATTTGGAGTCAGAGACCGCATTTGAATCCCAGTTCTGTGGCTCACACACTGTGTGTAATAGTCAGATTTCGCTTCCTTTCTCTGAGAAATGAAGCGGTCAAGTCAGATGACCTTTGAGATACATTGTCACCCTAGAGCTATGAGCCTATAATCGTAAACTTGTCCTTGGGGCTTTTGCAGGCAGTGTGGTGAAGTGATGGAACCCTGGATTATTAGTTAGAGGACCCGTATAACAAGTCACTTCCCCTCTCTCTGCCTCAGTTTCCTCATCTATGAAATGAGAGGGTTGAAATAGACCAATCCTTCCTAATGTTTTTTGGTTTCATGAAGCACTTTCAATAATAAAAAATGTGTTATAAACCCCTAGGGTAATTTAATATACTACTCATAATATATTTTATAATTGTTTAATACTCAATGCACTATTAAATAATTTTTTAGCATGAATGGTCCTTGGATGGTCTTAGAGAGCCCCCAAGGATTTGTGAATCACTAAACGGGAACTACTGGACAAGATGGCCTTGAAGGTCCCTTCCAGCTCTTAATCTATGACCACTCAGTAGCTCTGGGTCTCAATGTGTTCATCTGTTATCTGAAGGCTTTGGACTTGGTCTTTGATCCCTCCAGGTTTAGCTCTCATTACATGATTCCAAGTGATTTTTTCCTTTGTGGTCCTCAGTTTCTTTTTGGGTAAAGTGAGGGGGTTGGACAAGATGATCTCTGAAGTCCCTTCTAGATCTGGGCCTATGATATTATGATTCTAATGGAAGGAAGTCCCATCCTTGGCTTCCCAGATAGTCAGTGCTGATCATCCCAGCTTCCCTGCCTAGTTCCTTATTCTCCCAAGGCCCAGCTACTTCCCCAGCCTCACCCCTTTCCTGTCAGTCTTTTCCCCCTCCCCCCTTCATCCTTGCTGGCTGTGAGGCAGGGCCCCTGCTGGAGTTTGCCTGGCCCAGTTTGTTTCTGCCTCACGTCGCCTTTCTGAAATGTTTTCCTGGTGGCAAACTGGTCTTCCTGCTGTGAGGGAAAGGAAACACAAATCAGCAGTGCCCCATATCTGAGTGCTTCCCTGGCATTTATTTATCCCAGCAGAAAGAGCCCAGCATTTTTCTTCCAAATTAATATGCAAATGAACGTAAGCAACACCTCCCACGAGCAGGTTCAGAACACAGTGGTATTATACTCGGAACATTTATTAATGCTATTAATAGAGCTGATTGCTTTTACTTTGGTTCTCCCCCCCCCTTCTTTCTTCACTGCCATTCTAACTGGGGCTGGGGTTGTTCTGGCTTGGGTATAGGCACGTGGCCACCTTGGGCCGTAATTGAACTGTTGGTAAGAGCAAGCTAAGGTCCATCCTTGGGAGCTTCAGGAGACATGGGTCTTAGCCACTAACTCTCTGTATAAGCCTGAGTAAATCATTTACTCTCTAACAGTTTGGAACATATGATAGCTAAGGCCCCTCCCCGCTTTTATGTTCCGTGTTCCAAGGTTCCTCCCAACTCTGACCTCTGTATCACAGTCCCTCCAAGCTATAACATTTTATGTCCTAAGACCCTCCCAGAGCTGACGTTTCATGTCCTATGGAGTGTTTCAGCTCTGACATCCGGTGTTCTAAAAGTCCCTCCCTTCCTAGCTCTGACATTCTCTAAGGCTCCTTGCAGACCTGGCATTCCCTGTTCTAAAGCCCCTCCCAGCTCTGACCTTCCCTGTTCTAAGGCCCCTCCCAACTCTGATATTCTCTGTTCTAAGCAACCCTCCAGATCTGACATTGCATATCCTGTGGTCTTGTCCAGATCTAACATTCTATGTTCTAAAGCCTCTCCACCTCTGACATTGCATGTTCTAAGGTCCCTTCAGTTTCTACATTCTCTGACCCTTCAAATGCTAATGATCTATGATCAGCCTGAGCTCACTTAACTTCGAGCTATGATTCTATTACCTTGGTCTCATCAGGACTGTGGGGAAGAAGAGGATGTTGAGTCAGAAGGACTTAGGTCCTTGTGAAGCACTTGGGAGTAGCCCTTGTGAAGAGGCCCTGAGATGCTTGGGAGGCAGAAGACTGCTGAATTGAGGGGAGGGTGATGGTGTAGGCACTCATGTGGGTAAATTTCAGGGATCTGGATGGTGAGAACAGAGCTGGTATACTCCTGAGCAGACCAGCTTGTAAAAGATGGCAAGCAGAGTGTGTTGTGAGAATGATTTTAGATGGAGAAATTGGGAGGCTTGGGGCTGATGTTGGATGCCTCATCCCCTTACAGCCTCATTAGGATGGCGAGGGGGTGGTGGTGGTGGAGACTGGTAGATTGTTCTACTCCAGAACATACTGTGTGCAGAATTAGAGAGGTAAGAAATGCTGCTGCTATGATCTGACGTAGCCGAGAGCTCCCTATCTGAATTGTACCAGTCGAGCTCACTTTGTGGAGAAGAGGTGTCTAGTTGTGGGCACTGAGAATATGACAGGGAGAGTATTTGTAACTTCCTCATAGAATTTTTCACATCTCTGGTTTCATTCTATCCCTATAATTCTTCTCTGGGGAAAGCAGAGCAGATACTATGATACCCATTCCACAGACGTGGAAATGTTCCCAGAGAAATAGGATAGCAGAGAGTATTGAACTGGCCATTCTAGTCACAGCTGTGATGATAACAGCGTTATCACTTTGGGTAAGTCCCTTCTCCTCTGTGCCTCAGTTTCCTCCTCTCTTAAATGAGATGGAATGATGTTCTTCTAAGTCCCTTCAAGTTCTAATGTTCTGATCCTGTAGTTTTTTGCTCTGTTACCCTTCAGTGGTATTCATAATCATTAGATTTATTTGTTCCTCAAGGTCAGGGACTGTCTTTTTGCCTTTCTTTCCCCAGTGCTTAGCATAGTGCCTGGCACATAGTAGGCACTTAATAAATGATTATTGACTGACCCCCTTTGTCTCCCCAGACTTTGGGGTTCCACAATCCCCATCCAGGAGTACCTTTGTCAGTAACTTGGGATTTTGTGTTGGCCTCTTTCTCTACTTTGCTCTTGTCCTTAACCTCTCAAAGCTTGCTCTCAGGTAGACACCACAAATGAACTCCGAATAGGGCTACAGATGGCTCCCTCTCAAGTCCACATCAGAGGCCTCATCAAAGGATTGTGATAAACCTAGATTCTCTCAAAAGTTATGGCAATGCTACACAATAATTGTAACAACAATAATGATTTTGTGGTTCAGTTGTTTCAGTTGTGTCTGACTCTGTGACCCCATTTGGGGTTTCCTTGGCAAAGATACTGGAGTGTTTGCCATTTCATTCTCCAGCTCATTTTAAAGATGAGGAAACTGAGGCAAAGAGGGTTAAGTGACATACCCAGGATCACCAATCTAGTAAATGTCTAAGGCCAGATTTGAACTCAGGTTTTCCTGAATCCAGGCCCGGTACTCTATCTACTGTGCCACATAGCTACCCCCAACAATAATGATAGCTAACATATTTATAGTACTTTAAGGTTTACAAGGCACTCATTTGATCCTCACAACAAACCTGTGAGGTAGGTCCTATTATCATTTTCATTTTATTGCTAAGGCAACTGAGAGAAATTGTGACTTGCCCGGAGTCACATAGCAAGTGGTTCTGTGAGGCAAGATCTGAACTGAAGTCTTCCTGACTCCAAGCCCATTTTTCTATCTACTTTGCCATCTAGCAGGTCCTACCAAGCTGAATGGAAACAATCTGTGAGTCTGGTGGTGGCATTGTGTGTATCAGTCACCTCAGGATGAGCCCTGTGAGATTCTGGGATGCTCAACACTAGGGGTTTGGCCTCTAGCTGATGGCTTTATTTTTGGCTATGACAGCTCACAATGACTATATACTAAGACAGAGAAGTCTTAGGCTCTATCTCTGGGGAAATACCCATCTAGGAAATCACGGGCCTTTCAGAGAAGCACATCAGAGCGGGAAGACCATGTAGGGACATGCAAGTTGTACCTGAGAAGAAGGTCTCACTGCAGCATACCTGGTAAGTTGCCATCCAGCATAGCTGAAAGACTTTCAATGAAAAGTGAAATCCACTACCTCTAGAGCAGAGATTCTTAACTTGTTTATATTCCAGACCCCTTCAGCAGTCAGTTAATCTGGTGAAGTCTCTGGACCTCTTCTCAGAATAATATTTTTGAATGCATAAAATAAAATGCACAGAGTCAGAAAGGAAACCAATTATATTGAAAGAGTTTTTAAAAAAAATAAATTCATAGACTCTAGGTTAAGAACCTCCTACTCTAGAGTAAGCCAATTCCACTTTTGGATAGCTCTAATTGTTCAGAATTTCCCCCCTAACATCCAGCCTCGATTGGCCTCTTGGCAAGTTTCACTTTGCCATTAATAGTTGACAATGGTTTAGTTCCATTACTCTGCCAGAGGGATTTGCATCTCAATGGGGAACAAAGTCTTCGAAAATGAATAGACTCATAATGGTGGAATTTCAGTCATACTGACAGCTCTCAGGGAGATTGCTTTGGGCTGATGGCTCTCCCCACTGTCCCAAAACCTTTATCTTGTGGGGAGTTTTTCACATTCCTAGGCTTAAGGCCAATTAAATGTTTGCTTACTTTTGAACCAATTCCACTTTTGGCTGGGTTAGCTCACTCATAGATCATGAGAATTTCATAGATATGATATACATAGAAACGAAGGAGCATAGATTTGGATTGGTAAAGAGCATTACGGGTCATCTAGTCTAAACCTTTCATTTTACACATGGTGAAACTGAGGTGCTAAGTCATATATAGTAACTGGAAGATATGGGATTCTGTGAAGAAAAAAAATTAAAAAGGAAAAAAAAATAATCTCTCCATCTTGGGTATATAATGGAGAAGGGTAGGTTGGATTAGCATATAATTAGATGGATTTGGAATTGGTTGGAATTGGTTAGGCCCAAAGGGTATGAAGTAATAGATGATTGTTTATTTGGAGGGGTAGGTCTTGGGAAAGAGTAATTTGTGATCTGTCCTTCGGACTGTACTGTTCAACATCTTAATTGCTGACTTGGATGGAGGCATAGGTGATGTTATTACATTTGTCAAAAATGCAGAGGCTGCAGTGATGCATTGGGTTAATAGTTAATCAACAGGCAATGCATTGGTTGAAAATAAAATTGGATGTGAAAGTATATCAACAGGCTAGAAAAATGAGATGAACCCAAGAAAATGAAACTTCATAGAATCTCATATTTGGAAGGGAAATGAGAGGGCATCTACTCCAATTTCTTCCTGAGTAAGACTCCATGTACAATTTTAGAGGCAAGGTATCACAGTAGAAAGAATTCTGGTTTGGAATCAAAGGACTTGGTTTCAAATCTCACCTGAGGCCCAGAGTGATTAAGTGAATTGCCCATGGTTATGAAGGTAGTGAGCACCAGAGATGGGATTTGAACCTGAGTCCACTGACTTCAAGGCCCAGGCTCTTTCTGCTGTACCATGCTGCCTGGTTCTCAATGGTCAGAGGTTCAATAGTCACCAGCCAGATTCCTGGCCAAACAGAAGCAAGGAGTGTAGACATTGTATTTAGCCTCTATGTCAGGAAGGTAGGCTTTATCTTCCAGTGTTCAGAATCCCTGATTTGGGGTGAGCCTTTACAGTGGTCAAAGCATTTCTATATCCATCACTTCATCTGAACCTTATGAAGGTAGGCAGAGGCAGGATTAATTATCCCCATTTGACAGATGAGTAAAAGCAAGGCTTACAGAGGTAATATGATTTGTCTCAGGCCATACCCCTTGTTAGTAGTCACTGACCAGTGCCACAAGCATATGAACTCATGGACAAGATAGGGAATTGTAAGCAACACTGAGCCCAGGCATGTGTGGGAAATATTAAGCATTGACACTGACCTTTAAGTTTCTGTGATTCTATGACACTATGTTTGTTAAGGATAAGTGAATGACTCATTATCACGGAGGCATGGCATAGGTTACATTGGACCCAAATTGAAGACAAGCATATAGATGTGATTCATGCATGGCCTTTCAGAGCCCATGGCTTTACCACAAAAATGGACCACTGCTGGGCTTTTGTCCAAGCTGTGCCCTGTGCCTGAAATGTACTCTCTCTTCACCTCCATCTCTTGGAATCCTTAGTATACCATTCAAGGCTCATCTCAAATACAGCTTCCTAAACAAGACCTTTCCCAGTTTTCCCAATTGTTAGTGCTTCTGCCCCAAACTTCTTTGTATTTACTTTGAACACATTTCATTCTTCTGTTCTGTTTTTATCTCATATGTACTAAGCTAGTCTAATGTTGTTTCTCCTATTAGCACGTAAGATCTCTGCGTGTAGCGGCTGAATTTTGTTTTCCTTTTACATCTTCAGGCACATCAGAACAATCTAGCACATGATAAATATCAAGGAAGTTAAACACTTTCCTCATCAATAAAATGGGAATGCTGATAGGCCCTACTGCACAAGTTTGTTGTAAGGATCAAATGAGATAATGCATGGAAAGTGCTTTGCAAACTTTAAAATGCTGTATAAGTGCTAGCTATCCTTATTGTTTTTATAATTATTGTGCATCATTGCCTGTGACCTTTGAAAGAATGCACGTTCATCACAACACCTTGATGAGGCATTGAGTGGGAGTCATTTGTGACCTGATTCTGAATTAACTTGTGATATCTATCTGGGAGAGAACTGTGAGAAAAGCAAAGGAAGAGAGAGAAGCCGATGCAATGCCTTAGTAAATGTTTGCCCATTGATATTTAGTATTTTCTTATATGTGTATATGCTAGTGCATCCTCCACCTTTCTCCCCTGGAGAATGGGCTGTTTTTTAAAATTGTTTTGCCCCCAGAGCCTAGCATAGTGCATCACACATAGTAGGTGCTTAATAAAAACTTCTCAATCACTAAACATTTATTAAGCACCTACTATGTGCCAGGGAGTGTGCTAAGCACTTGGCCTACAAAAAGAGGCAAAAGACAGTCTCTGCTCTTAAGGAGCTCCCATATCATGTGGCTAGTCAGAGAAGTAATCACATGAAAGCAGGAAGGTGGATGTTTATCTTGTAAACAAGAGTTGACTGTTGTGTTGGGAGACAGAAAAAGGGATGGGGAAATTGGATGAGACTATTAGAAGGTGTTGAGATAGTAGAGATGAAAGACAGTATAGTACAATGCAGAGATTGCTGGATTTGGATTCAGGAAGATCTGGATTTGAATTCTGGCTCTGAAACTTCAAGGATTGTATAGGATTTAGAGCTAGAGGTAACCTGAGGGACAATCTACACCAAGCCCCCAAGCCCTCCCCATTTTACACATGAGGAGACTTTGAAGACCAAAAAGAGGGAGTGACTTGCTCAAAGTCACACCAGTAATAATAATTTACAAGTATATGACAATTTAAGATTCACAAAGTTCCTAATAGCCTGATTAGGTAGGGAGTAACAGATTGAAGACCTGAACTCGGATCTTTCACCTGTAACACTAATACTTTTTTCACTGCACTAAACTGCCTAATTCACCAACCGCAGAGACAATCACTTCACCTCCTTAAGCGTGTTTTCTCATTTATAAAGTGGGATAACCATACCTGGGCTATCCAGTTCACTGAGTTGCTCTTCTATGATTCAAAGGCTAAATGTCAGTGGTTAAGCCAGAGACAGACCCCAGGGCTTCTGACTGTCAAGATGCCTTGTCAAAAGATTTTTCAATTTTTCCTTGAGGGCAGGGATAGTGTCTCCTTCATCTTTGTGTTCTCCTTAAGTGCCTACTGCAGCACTGGGTTCAATGTGGCTAACCAATAAATGTTGGCTGAAAGAATGAGAAATATTTCCTTCAGCCTAAACAACTCAAGAGAAGTTTTTGCTGGTATCAAAGCAAGGTTGGAACTGTTATCTGTCAGCAGGGTTCTTTACTATTTGGAATAAAAGTATTAAGGGCTAGAAGGAACATTAGAGACCCTCCACTATAAAACCCTTATTATAGAGATGAGGAAGCTGAGACCCAAAGAAGTTAATGATTTGCCCAATGTCATATAGGAAGTAAGTAGCAAGTACTAGGATTTGAATCATGTTTCTCACTCCAGAAAGGCTGTTGTAATTATTTTGTTTGGTTCTATAAAATAACCTTGGCAGTTTAATTGTTATGGTATGAAATTTGTGAATTTCATTTGGGTGGCATCATCATTTTTATTGTATTGATGCAGCCTAGCCGTGAGAAATGAAATGTCTCTAATTATTTGTTTTCCTTTATTTTTGTAAAGAGTGTTTTGCAGACAAATTCCCAAGGCCTCAGTATGTCGTGATAAGTTGATTCTCATTTACTTCATGCATTCTGTGGTTATTTTGAATGGAATTTCTTTTTTCTATGGCTTGCTGGATTTTGTTAGTAATTGATAGAAAGGTTGATGATCTTTACGTATTTATTTTATGTCTTGCTATTTTCCTGAAATAACTATTTTTAAATTAGTTTTTTTTCATTTATTCTCTAGGTAAAATATATCATATGCAAAGAGAGATAGTTTTTGTTCCTTCTTGCCTATGCTTATTCTTTCAATTTCTTGTTCTTGCCTTATGATTATAATTAGCATTTCTAGAACTATATCAAATACTGACCATTACAACAGACTTCCTTGCTTTACCTCTAATATTATTGGGAAGGGCTTCTAGTGTTTTTCTATTAGAAATAATGTTGGGTCTTGGTTTTAGATATACACTTTCTAACTTTGTGTTCTAAGGTCTTTTCCAGGTCTAAGATTTTAAGTTATTTTCTAAAGTCTCCCCCCATTCTGACATTGTGTTCTAAGGTCCCTGTCAGTATTGATATTATGCCAAAAAAGTCCTTTCCAGTATTGCCATTCTAAGGTAAAAGGTCTTTTCCAGCTCTGACATTGTGTTCCCTGTCATTCCCAATACAGAATTCTATGTTCTAAGGTCTCTTCTAGCCCTGACATTGTGTTCTATGCCCTTCCTAACTCTGACATTTTATGTTCTAAGGTCTTCTCCAACTTTGACATTCTGTGATCCTATATTTCAGTGTTAGAATAGGAATGCTTGGTCCTTGACTTCAGTTTCTTTGATAAATGGCTAGTACTCCCTTCAGCCTGGGTTTCTGCTCACCTACTTGGATCTCAGTTTGTGTTATGCCCTTTTCCCCCAACTTCCCCTTCCAAGCCTCCTAGTTAGCAGTAAGTCTCTTATAAGTTTCAATCATTCGGATCTGATGAAGGAACCTGATAACCATCCCCTTTCAGTATGGTGGGATTTAGTGGAACTCCTTGCATTTTTCTTCTTCTGAGTCTGGTGCCAGGAGCCGGAACCTTCAGGCCAAGATAGGTGGGTATTCCTTGATACCATGGGGTGTTCAGATGTATGAAAATCACGAAGACAGATATATTTCCTGCATTTGAAAAAAACAAAAGAGTTTATCCCAGAAAGTTCCATCTCCATCCAAAGGACAAGGATGTCTTTATAGCAGGGACAATCAGAATAGCTAGCAGTGCCTCTCTTCACATGTGCCATCAGCCATCCCCACCTTGGCCCTCCAAATGCAGATGCTGTCAGAATCCAATACTGAGGGCACTCCCTGACAGGCTGTAATTGCAAACCAGCAGGTCTGCCTGCCCGAGCCCAGTGCACTAGAGACTTGGGAGACAGATTTATGTTGCATGGTCTCTGCTCTCCATCAGCCCTGCAGGTGTGTGGCAGTCACTGCTGAGATGATGTCTGTAGGGAGCCAGCTTTCCCAGGCAGAGCAAAGTGGTTAACAGAAACACTAGAGGCTTTGGGGTGCCAGTGGAACATCAGATTCAGCCAGGCAAGGTAGTAGAAGCTCCCATTGCCATAGTGACTTAATAAATTGAATGCTGGATTGGAATAGGGAACAGACATTTATTAAGCACCTACTATGTGTCAAGCACTGTGCTAGGCTAAGCATTGTTTTGTATGATCCTCAGGATATGAATTCACATGGAGAGAACATGAAATCTTGTTTCCCCTCTGATATTTTGTGCTTTGTGGCCTGGAGGAAATTATTTTGCTCAATTTTTGAATGGTGAAAATAATAGTGCCTACCTTTCAGGGTTGTTTGAAGGTTTAAATAAAATAACAGATATAAAGCACGTTGCAAAAAATGCAAATGTCTGTTTGCCTTTAAGGCTTACCAAGCTTTTTACTTACAGTATCAATCAAAAAGTATTAATTAAATACCTATTATGTGGCATGCTAGACACTAGAGCACTCTTATTTTGCAAATGAGAAACTGAGAGAGGGGAAGGAAACTGCCTGAGGTCTCAGGGTTAAGTGTCAGATATACCTGGGACAGCTTTCCTGAGTAAATGAACAGATCAAGGGTCTTCAAACTACTGGACAATCCCAGGAAAGTTAGGAAGGAGTCAACCAATCAATCCATCTGTCAACAATCATTATTGAGAACCTACTATGTGCCAAGCACTGTTCTAGGCACAGGGGTTATAGAGACAAAAGTCAGACAGTCTCGCCCTGAAAAAAGAAACTATTCCAGAGTAGGGTGAGTGTGACATTGTGAGAAATGAAAGTAGCCAAGAAGAATGAGCACAAGGACTTATGTGTAAATCTTGGATCCTGAAATCAAACTTTGGATGCTCAGACCAGACTGGGCCCCAATTTAAATGGCATGTTTAGTTAATCGTGACCATAAGGCTCAAGGCTAGGAGGTAACTTAGAAATCATTTAGCCTAGTTCCCTCATTATAAAGATGAGAAATGACTTGCCCAAGGTCACAAAGCCAGGTAGTGTTTCCCTACTTGTACACGATCCCAATTCCCCCAAATGTCTACCACTCTCTAATGGCCAGTTCCAATGGCCAGCACTGTACTTAGTAGAAGCAAGTAACATTTACTCTTTTGTTCACATCGATTTTAAAGAGGGAATGAATAACTAACACTGAACTTGGAGTCCAAAGACCCAAGTTCAAATACCAGCACTGCCACTTGGTGGCCTGACCTTGAGCAAAGGTATATCATTTCTCTGGGCCTCAGTTTCCTCATCTCTGCAGTGAGGAGTTGGACTGGGTGACCTTGGAGATCCCTTCCTCTGACTTCTCAATCTATGACTTTCTTCCTGGCCCGATTGCCCAGTTTCACTGTTGACACATTATGGCAGCTGCCCCTTGATGCTCCTGTCCCCCTTCACCCCAATAAACCTCTTGGTGACTCTGCTGTATAACTGTGTAGCCAGGAGAATCCCAATAGGAAGATCTTGGAAGACTGGGATGAAGTCTGGCTATAAGAAAACATCATCCTTCCCCCACTACCCAGAAGCCCCCTCTGCTCCAAAATGTTCTTGTCTTCAGGCATTTTAGCTGGGTAAGCTTGCTTTCTTTTCAATTCAATTAGAATTTCTCCTGAGTAAAACATTTCCAATATGATCCCCTGGCCCCTTCTAGGGCTAAAATTTTTTTTCCTACCCCCAAAGAATAACTAGGGAAAGAATGGAAAGGGAATCATAGAGTTAATGTGGTAGGACTAGAGACAAAGCTTACTTTTCTTTGCCAAAAACCCCATTCCATCCCTTGAGCATCTTGGCCTAGCTTTGACTCCCTGGGCCTCAGCCTTTAATAGTATTTATTACCATCCCTTCTAGCAATGAAATCTTAGCCTGGGCCCATCCTGAGCCTGAGCATGAATGTGCCAGTTGGGAAGAAGGAGGCCGGCTGGCTGGACCTTCATCCTGGCCACTTGCCCAATTGGGATTGAACTGGGGCCACTAAAGGCATTTCAATTAGAAACTCAGGTTTGCTCTCCCTGTTTCCCCCACCAACACCAGCCACCTCCTTGGTTCCTCAGCCAGCCAACCCTTCCAGGTAAAGCCTTTTAGATTTGGCTGTGACTCCTGGCAGGCTAGGCCTTCTTTCTCCCTCACTTCTCAGATGGCTTACTTTGCCATCATCTGAGTTGGTTCAGGAAAGAAGGTGACAACAGTTGAGTGGCTTTGGAGATAATACTTACTTTTTAAAGAGAGGAAAGGGAAAAAAATCCCTTGATCCTTGCCTTGTCTTCATTCCAGATTTTCTCAAATGTCTTGTAGCCATTTAAAAAAAAAAGATTGGCGTATTGGAAAGAGTCCTGGGTTTTGAGGGAAAGGCACTGGGTTCAAGCCCTATCTTCATTTACTTTTTACTCTGAGCAGGTCACTTAACTGCTCTGAGCCCTCATTTCCTAATCTGTAAAATGGGGACAAAAATGCCTTGACTACTAACCTACTATTAACATGAATGTCGAAAAGGGGATAAAGGACCATGTGAATATCAATTATTATTATTTTCTGTCGGAGATGAAATGGGGGAAGTATTTAGATTTTTCAAGAATCAATCAGTGAGCACAGATAGGCATCAGGTCCTACATTTGGCACTAAAGAAAGTAAGGCAGAGCTTACACTTCACTCTAGTTACACATATTAACAAGACCCCTGGGCACGGGGCTGGGCATCGCAAGCCGGGGGCCACTCCTGACTCTGCCACCAACTTGCTTTGTGATGTTTGATGTGGCATCTTTTGTCTGTCCCTCACACAACTCACTTGTAAAATGAAGTGGACAAGACAAAATTATGATTTTACCTACCTCTGACATTCCAGGTTCTAAGGTTCCTCCCAGCTCTGACTTCTTTTATCCTAAACCCCCTCCCATCTCTGACATTGCCTGTTCTAAGCTCCCTCCTGGCTCTGACATTCTAGGTTCTCAGTTTCTTCCCAGCTCTGACATCCTCTGTTCTTAGGCCCCTCCCATCTCTGACATTGCCTATTCTAAGCCCCCTTCCATCTCTGACATTGCCTGTTCTCAGTTTCTTCCCAGCTGACATTCTCTGTTCTAAAGGCCATGTTTGCTCTAGAATTGTGTGGACTTGCTCTTGTGAAGGGTCTATCCAAGTTCCCTATATGTTTCATTCTGTACTCTATGACTCCAAACCCTGAGCCAGGCACAGAACCCAGGCATTCCTGACCCTCAGTCCTGCCTTCATTCACTACCATCATTCTGCCTCTTACCTAAGGTCATTCAGGGAGGAAGCATCAAAGGTGGGATTTGACCCCGGGTCCTCTTGTTCTAATGCCAGCGCTTCTACTATACCATGATCATGGATTTAGAGCGGAAAGGGACCCAGAAGCCATCTAGTCAGACCAAGTCCCTGATTTTACAGGTGAAGAAACTGAGGCCCAAAGATGTCATGTGCCTTGCCACCCAGGGTAACACAGGTAGTGAGTGCACAAGGTGATATTTGAATCTAGGTCCTGTGATTCCAAAATTAGGGCTCCTTCCACTGGACCATGCTGCCTCCTTTGCTACCTGTGTGACCTTGGATAAGTCACTTCATCTTTATAGATCTCAGTGTCAACACTTGGAACAATGTAGAAATTGGTTGGATTAAAATGCCTTGAAAGTCCCTTCTAGCTCAAGATGGCCAACATTAGCACATAGACTCTGACTTATCCCCTCATTAAAGTCCTTCTTTGGTAGTGCTCTCCAATGCCCTACTGGTGAGACCATAAGTCGAAAAGACTTTGAATATGGACTCTGGAACGTGTGTGTGTGTGTGTGTGTGTGTGTGTGTGTGTGTGTGTGTGTGTGTGTGTGTGTGTGTGTGTGTATGTGTGTGTGTGTGAGAGACAGAGAGAGAGAGAGAGAGAGAGAGACAGAGACAGAGACAGAGAGAGAGAGAGACAGAGAGAGAGACAGAGAGACTGACCAGGGCTGCAAATGGGAACTTTTGTACCTGGAGTAGCACAAGCCACCCTGAGACAAAAGAGATCCTTAAATTAATTTTTTTTCTTGGACCCCAGATCTAGCTGGTGGAAGCTGGGGAGAAGGCTGGAGGAGTAGGGATTGGAGGTTAGGGGTAGGGCAGGCACAAATCTATGATCCTACTAGGAGAGGAAGTAGAACAGCTGGTAGCTTCCCATCTGAATGAATCTTTCTTGCTGAGTAGTCACTGAATTCTATCACGTCCCTACTTTTGAAGGGGTGAAAGCGCTTTCAGTGTCTCCTAAATTTGCTGTCTTTGGGGAAAACTCCCTTGGCTTCCTTGTCCTCAAGATAAATGATTTTTTTAAAAAAAGAATTCCTTAAGCAATAACTATGTATCAGGTACTGTGATAAGCAGATCAGTCTTTGCCCCCAAGGAACTTAAATCCTAATTAGGGAGGATAACTCATCTAGAGGAGTGATGGCCAGGGATGGTGGCTTTGGTTTATGAAGATACAGAGATGGTAGGATGGTAAATAGAATCACAGGGCAATTGATTGACTTGGTGTCTTCAGGGATGGTAATCTTGATTTGATTACTGTTGTCAGAGTTAGTGGAAGAAGACAGGAGCCGGGCTCAGAAAAGTTATGGGTGATGAGGCATGGCACAATGCCGGCAGGGCAGGAGGATGGTTCTGGCTAGAGATAGAGCACTCTCACCCCTCTGGAGTCCATGAGCCCAGGGCAAAAGATGGCATGCTGGTTTGGAGAGAGAAGGCATGGCACGAAAGCCCATGGAGGTTAAGTGATTTGACCAAGGTTATACTGCTAATAAGTGGCAGGTCTCAGTTGTGGGCTCAGGTCCTCTGACTCCAAATCCAATGTTCTTTCTTTCATGCCACAGGCATATGACTTTCTTCAGTTAGACATGCCCTAGCCCTTTCGGTGGCTTTCTTTTAAGTGTGTCAGCAATAAACGATGATTTATTCTAGAATTAATAGTGTAAAAGCAATCTGTACCTTTACCCATGCTATCCTGCCTGGAATGTCCCTTCCAACTTTCTCTCTTTTCTATCTCCTACCCTTCTTGTATGACCTAACTCAAATCTCATCTCCCCCATACACATTCCGACTGAGCCAGACCATGGTGACCTTCTCTACTGAGCATCTTAGATTTAAAACTGAAAGGCACCTCAGGGCTGATGTTCAATTTTACAGTTAGTCTTCTAAGAAGGAAACTGAACTCTCAAGATCACATGCATATTACATGTCAGAGCCAGGATTTGAATCAAGGTCTTCTGACCCTAAATATGGTATACCATATTCCACAAAAAATTCAAAGTGGATATGTGATATGAATACAAAGATCCTGCTGGGGGAGCTAGGTGGTGCAGTGGATAGAATACCAGCCCTAAAGTCAGGAGGACCTAGTTCAAATTTGGCCTCAGACCAAACACTTGATACTTACTAGCTGTGTGACCCTGAGCAAGTCACTTAACCCCAACTGCACAAAAAACAAAAACAAAAAGATCCGGGTATAAAAATTAGAAGATAAAGCAGGTCATGTACTTTTCATAGATATAGGCAAATGGTGAATTCTTAACTAGAAAGGGATGGTAGAAATTACAAAATATAATATAGATAAATTTGATCACATGAAATTGAAAACTTTTACACAAACCAAATTAATGGGTAAGAAAGGAAGTAGTTGGCTGGGAAATGATGAGCTTCAAATTTCTTTGAGAAAAAAATAGATAATATTTAAGATACATAGACACTGACATGTAGAAGAGCAAAAGCTGTACCTTAATAAATAGAGAGAAATGGTCCAAGGATATGAAGAAATAATTCTAAAAAAAGAATTGAAAGCATTTGAAATAATGCTGTAAATCACAAATAATAAAAGAAATGTAAATCAGAAAAACCATAGTATTCATTATACACCTAGAAAATTGACAAAGATGACAAAAGATGGAAATAGGCAATGTTAGAGAGATTGTGGAAAGATAGGTACACGTATGCATTGTTGGTGGAGCTGTAGATTAGCACGACTGCTCTGGAAAGCAATTTGGAATTATGCAAATTAAGTGACTAAAATATCCATGCCTTTGGACTCAGAGATTTCACCATTAGGCATAGGCCCCAAGGGTGTCAGTGACAAAAAAAAAGATTTGAAATAAACTGAAATATGTGTTGCAGTGCTTTTGTGGTAACAAAGAACTGGAAACAAACCATCATTGGAGAATGGCTAAATAAATTGTGGCACATGAATATAATAGAATATTATTATACTCTCTAAGAAATGATGAGCATGGTGAATACAGAAAAGCATGGACATGAGTATCAATGTCCGTCACTGAGCCTCTAGAATCATGGTTGGTCATTGCTTTGATCAGAGTTCTGAAGTTTTTCCAGGTTGTTTAATTGTTTTATTGTTATTACATAAATTGTCCTCCTTATTCTGTACTTTGAATCAGTTCATGCAGGTCTTCTTGAGCTTCACAATGGATAGGATTTGAAAGGCAATGTGGGAAGAGGGCATTTTAGGCATAAGGAATGGTGTGAATGAGAAGGTTCAGAGGTAGGCAAAGGCCGGGGCATGTTTGGGGAGACTGAAAGGTCCAGATTGTAAAGATCACAGAGGGCATAGAGAGAAACCAGAGGAAACAAGACTAGAAAGATTGGATGAAAGCAGATTGTGGAGAACCTTACGTCATTTATCTCATTGAACAATAGGAGAAACCTAAAAATAGAATAAATTCCTTGAATGTGCTCAACACTGTGTAGGGCAAGTCAAGGAGGCACCTTTGCGTAGTACAAAGAACAATAGAAAATTAGGGGGCCTCTATTTCTACTCCTTACTAGCTGTGTGATGTTAGACAAATCACCTGACCTCTCTGAGCCTCAGTTTCCCAACAGAATATAAGGTCCCTATGGTCAAGGACTCTTAATTTGTCCAAGGTCACACAGCTAGTAAATGACAGAGCCTGGGCTCAAATCTATGTCTCTAAGTCTGCATTCACCATTCTTTCCATTATACCACATTGCCTCCTAGCCATTTGAGGATGTCCCATGGGGCTCCTTCTTTATTCTACTACCATGTACCTTGATGTCCCTGTGAAAGGACAAATTCTGGATTGGGTGGATGAAGGTTCTACTCTTCTATAGGTTTTCTCAAGTTCTTAACTGAACCAGGATAATGGCCCTTGTTTTTACCTTTTGTTTGCCAGTTGAACAAACATATCTTCATTCTTGGGGCGGCAGGAGGAGCAGAAAAGAACCAGTAGGTGACCAAAGCAATCAGTTGAACTAAAATGAGACATGCTGTGGTCAAGCTGGAGGGAAGCTGCTTTTCAAAGACCCTGAACTCTATTGCATGCTTTCTCTGAGACTCTCTAAGGACTTGAGGATTGAGACCACTTCATAGATGAAGTCTGAGCTGATGAAAAAAGAGTTTTGCCCCTAAATGAACCTTGACTATAACAGGGCAGATAGATGGAATCACAGAATCACAGCATCTCTGAGAGGGAAGGGAACATTTGAGCTATCTAGTCCAATCTGCAACTGACCTGGAATCTTCTCTACATTCTCCCTGGTGAGAGGTCATTCAGTCTTTCCTTGAAGGCTAGAATTTGCTATGAATCAAAGTCGAAATCATAAACCTGTATTTTGTGTATTGTCTCCTTGTTTAGATTGCAAGATCCTTGAATGCAGGGGCTGTTTTTGCTATCATTGCATCCTCAGTGCTTAACACAGTGGTGAGCCCATATATAGCAAGCCTTTAATAAAAGCCTTTTCGTTCATTCATTGAGAGCAGTGAGGTACCCTCCTTAACTGAGGGGTTAGACACCTCATCCATAAGATGAGGATAATAATACTCAGAGTACCTATGTTATAGGATTACTGTGAAGAAAAGATTGTGTAAACCTTAAGATGTTACAGAAATGAGAATGACTATTATTGTTATCATCAATATTACTATTAGCATTTTCTCACTTGTCTTGGGTTTTAATTCTCTGTCAACTATTCCTACTTAGCCTTCCAGATCTGAAGACTGTTGTCATTGGTAGAGAAAACAGGAATAAGTAGAGGTAAATAATTCTGCCTTTCCTCCATCATGTCCCATTGTCCCATGCACCCCAGGGCATGGCCATATCACTTCTTGACCTCAACAATCCCTTTTGTGTCTTTGGCTTTCCTTACTAGGCTCAGCTCATGCTGAACTTTAGCTCTTCTTGTCCTCTTTTTCAGGAACACAGCATGCTTTTATTTTCATCCTCAGAAAATCTACTCTTGTTCCCATGTTCTGGAGATGAATTTTAAAAATCTATGTTGGTCAAAGACTTTCATGTGTTTCCATATGAGATCCAGAATAGAAGCTCCCCTTCTACTTCCTCTATCTTTTGAAGTCTAGAAAATTGATTTTCTGGCCATCTTAATTTGATTCAAATCAATTCAAGTTAAATCAAATCAGATCAGATCAGGTCAAGTCAGGTCAAACCAGGTCAAGTTTGGTCAAGTCAAGTTACATTTGTGAAATACCTACCACATGCCATTTCCTCTTCCAGAAGTATGAAAAATGATATAATCCTTGCCACACTGAGCTTACATTCAAATAAAAGGCATGGAATATGTCCACAAACGTATATGGCAAAACCTAAAATGTGATCAGGAAAAAGGAGGAATCCAGATAGCGTCATGAGAAAATTTGAAGAGGGAGAGACTATTTTCTTTGAAGCTAAGGGTGGGAGAGAGATCAAGGAATATTTCATGTGGGACATGACATCTGTTTTGTACTCTTTTTTACATAGTCCCATTATAGAATGGAGAATCTTCTTAAGCTCCTGAATGGAAAGGATGTAAAGAACTGAAGAGAATAGAACTGAACATCAAAGTCAAGATTATATAGAACAGGAGGGGATATTTGTGAGCATATAAACAAAAGAGCCATCCCACTGGGGCATCCAGACTGATGTTTTGTCCCTGATGGAGGCACCAGGGAGACACATCCTCCTTGACATCAACCACAGAGGATAGGGACACCTGCCAAAAAAATCCCTGCTTCCCTTAATAACCCATTATGAATCTGTCATCCATGAATATATCAACCTTTTGGAAAGCTATTTGTATTTATTTTCAGTCAATGCCCCCTCCTGTGGTAATGAGTCCCATATGCCCATTACCCACTGCTTAAAGTAATGCTGCCTTTTATTTCTACTAAAGGCTTTCAAGCTCTGGGGGTGGTGGCGGGGGGGGGAGGTTAGACTCTTTCTAGTATTCTAGGATCTGTCAAATAAACCCATGTTCTCTCCCCCTACCCACCATCATTCATTTCTTATTTCACTTCAGTCCAACAAACATTTCTTCAGCACTGCTTCTGTGATGAGTAATGTGCTAGGGGATAACAAAAAGGAAATAGTCCTTGCCCTCAAGGACCTTATAGTCTTCTGATTTTTAAAAATACCGTATCATGATTTTGTGACCTTTGATCGGCTCCCCACTTCGCCTTTGTCTTTTCAGACCTAAGAGGTGTTTTATAGGTGGCTGGTCACCATTGCTCACACCGTCCTCACCCTTGTCATCACTGACATTTCTAAAGTGCTTCAAGCTTGGCAGCAGCTTCGCCTCTCTCATATCTTCTGAGGCCTCAGAGCAACCACGTGAGGTCTGCAGGGAAGGATCAAGATGATTAAGCCTGAGGCTCGTGGCTGAGACATGATTTGTCCAATGTCATACTGCTAGGTACAACAAGTGGAATGTTGGAGCCAGCATTCAAACTGGTAGGAGCCTAGATCTTAACCTGGAAGGGACCTTAGAGGCCATCTGGTACAACTGTCTCATTTTACAGATGGGGAAACTAAGGCCCAGGGAGGTCAAATGACTTGAAGACCAGAGAATCATAAATCTAGAGCCAGAAGGGATCTTAGAGGTTATCCAGTCCAAGCATCCCATTTTGCAGATAGGGAAACTAAGGCCCAGGGAGGTTAAATGATTTATAAGCCCATAGGATCATAGAGCTAGAGCTAAAAGAGAACTCAAAAGCCACATAGTCCACCTCTCTCATTTTATAGACGAAGAAACTGAGGCCCAGAGAAGGGCAGAGACTTGGCCAAGGTCATGCAGCTAGTTAGTGGGAGCTGATCCCAGAACCATTGACTACAAGTCCAGCCCTCTTTCCACTGTGTCAAGATGCCTCTGCTGTTAACCACTTTTGTTTTTCTTCCAGTCTTCTTCTTGGAGCAGCACAGAGCTCTCTGCCTCAAACACAGCCCGAAGGTAAATATTTGATTGGACAGTAGCAGGGAGACAGAGCATCGATTGTCGGCTTGGTGCTGAGTACCAGACAGCAAAGCTGATAGGTGGCTGTTCCAACCCTGGCCAACAAGGGAGCCGATCTTATCTGGTCACAGCTCGTTCTCAACCTGGAGCTTGTTTTGTTGTTAGCAATTAACTCGTCTGGTTTGCGTCCATATTCAGCTGCCCCCAGAGGAGAAGACAGTTGACCTCCTCTGCCCATTTAATTTGACAAATTCATTTCCACTCAAGCATTTATTAGATGCCCACTAAGTACCTCACTCCAAACCAGGCTAATCCAATTCAATCCAACATGTTATTAAACACCTGCTGTGTGCCAGACAGTGTTTGGCATTGAGGATACAAAGACAAAACAAAACAGAAACAGTTCCATCCCTCAAAGAGCTTACATTCTATTGGGGAGGAGATTATAATACAAGATAAAACATAAGTTAACGGAGGAAGAGAAAACTTTAGGCCGATAGAAAACCCGAGTCTTGAAGGAAGCTCGAGATTTGAAGAGGTCTAGAAGGTGCTAAGTTTTGAGAAAATAGCAAGCTGAGATACGTCTTGGTCCCTCCCCTCCCAGAGTTTACCACCTCCTCTTCCTAGCTATCTCTGCTGATTTCTGGCAGACTCAGCAATCTAGGCTCTTCCAAGGTGAGAACTGATTAAGAATGGCCAAGAGGAGACACCTCAGGTGTCCAGGAATGAGCAGATTCCATTTATCTTCCTAGCTCACTGTAGACTTCATATGAGACTCAATGTCCCATGGCCTACTGGTTATGCTTACTAACTGTGTGACCAAAGGCAAATCACTACAATTCTGTGGGCCTCAGTTTTCTCATCTGTAAAATGAAGGATTTAGATTTGATTAACCTGTAAATTCCTTGCCAGCCCTATTCTGTGATCCTAACATCCAAACTTGGTATCTTCCCCAGTGTCAAGAGTGTGTTCTGCATACAATGGATGCTTAGGAAATGTTTTTTGAATGGATTTGAGGTGTCTTCCCTTGAAGTGGGCATACCCTGAAAGTAAAGGAAAAGATCTTCAGGAGGAAGCATCAGATGTCCATCCCATCATTGAATCACTTGCTCTTGATCAAGGGTTCTCGATCTTGTTTGTGAAATAGGCAGGTAGGTGACTCAGTGAATAGAGTACAGGAGTCACAGTCAAGTAGGCACAGTTCAAATCCTGCCTCAGGAACTTAACTAGTTGTAAGTTCCTGGGCAAATCACTTAACTTCTCTGTGCCTCAGTTTATTGATCTGTAAAATGGGGATAATAATAGCACCCTGGAGGTTATTGTGATGGTCAAATGAGATAACAAAGAAACTTGTTTTTCAGTCACTTTTTAAAGTTGTGTCTCTCTTCCTGACCCCATTTTCTTGGCAAAGACATTAGAGTGGTTGGCCATTTCCTTCTCCAGCTTACTGGACAGATGAGAAAACTGAGGCAAACAAGGTTCAGTGACGTTTCCAGGGTCACACAGCTAGTAAGTGTCTGAGGCTGGATTTGAACTCACGGAGATGAGTCTTCCTGATTCCAAGTCTAGCGCTCTATCCGCTGTGCCACCTAGCTGCCCATTTGTAGTGGTTGTTCAGTCATGTCTGACTCTTCGTGACTCCATTTGGCGTTTTCTTGGCAAAGATACTGTTGTGGTTTGCCATTCTGTTCTCCAGCTCGTCTCATAGATGATGTGACTGAGGCACACCAGATTAAGTGACTTGCCAGGTTCACAAAGCTAGTGAGTGTCGGAGGTTGGATTTGAACTCAGGTTCTCCTGACTCCAGTCCAGGCACTCTATTCACTGTGCCACCAAGCTACCTTACAACACACACAGAGATCTTTGCAAACCTTACGGTGCTATTTCAATACTAGCTGTTATTATTAGTCCCCTTTGACAGTTTCATAAACCTTGTGGACCCCTTCTCAGAAAAATGTTTTAAAATGCCTAAAATACAAAGGATTATAAAGGAAGATAATTGTATTGAAATACAGCTATAAACATAAAAAAATGAGGACAAGCTCATGAACCCCAGGTCCAGAACCTCTGCCTTAGACTGTATTCCTTCCTGTTTATCACATTGCTTGCCACTGAGGTCACAGAGAAATGAAACAATTGGGCCTTCTGCAGTGATGGGGAACTCACTACCTCCTGAATTTGCTTTAGGATAGATTTGATTTGTTCTCTACAAAGACCCATGGAACATTGGGCAATCAATCAGAAAACCCCATATATAAGCCAGCTGTTTTGTGAGAGAACCTGTCAAGGATTTCAGACAAACAAACAAATGAACAATGTTTAAGGCTGTTCCCACCAGGAATCTATAAGCTTTTACACTATCTGACAAGATGCATTCCACAGAGTGATTCAGAAGGGAACTGCCTTGGTGGGCAGTGAGTTCCTCTTCGCTGAATGTCTTCAAGTGGAAGACGGATGGGTAGTTTTTGGGGATATTGTGGAAAGGATTTCTGTTTGGGTAATGGTTGGATGAGAAGGCCTTAAGTTAGGTCCTTCTGAATTCTGGCATTCTGTGAGTTTGTGTGTTAGTGGCTGGCTCATAGTAGTTGCTTAATAGATTGTTTGTTGATTGACTGAATGATTGATTTCACAGTGTCCTTTGGATCCATGTACTATACAAATTTGAGCTGTCCTGAAGCAAAATGGACTACCTCAGGAGGCAGTGAATTCAGCATCACCAGAAGCCTTTAAGCAGAGAGAGTGATGGCTACTTGTCAGGAATGTTGTAGAAAGCCTTTGAATTTCCTTCCAGCCCAGAAATTCTGTGATTCTATGAACCAGCCCATGATGCTGAGATGAAGGGTAAGGATAGGGGTCTTGGGGCTGCTTTGGTTAAGGAGATGCCATTTGAGCTGGGCCTTGTTGGGTAAGAGGTGAGGACAGTGAAGTCCCAGACTCTGTGTGTATGTGCGGGGTGCAACAATAAAGACTCTGAGTATAGAAGGTACGTGTGGGATGGGGAAGCAGGGCATGATAAGAAGCAGATAGTAACACTCCTTCTATATTTTTGGGATTCTATGTGACTCTGTGGGTTACCCTCTGTGGAAGTCTTCAAGTAGGGGCTAGATTACAATCTAGCTAGATTACAATTTTAGCAACCTGGTGAGAAGAGGAGGAGTAAGTACCATGGTCAGCAACAAAGCCCTTCCTCTTCAGAATCCCAGCAAACCTTGGAGGTGGAAACATAGTGATGGCAAGCCTAGTCGAAGAGGACTAGAAAGTGGGGTAGAAAGCCCATTGGGTTTGGAATTAGAGATCTTGAGGTTAAATTCTGGCTCTGCCACATACTATCTTTGGGACCTTGGATAGGGCAATTCACCTTTGGATCTCAGTTTCTCCAAGTGTAAAATGAGGTGATTGGGCTAGGTGATCTCTAAGATTCCTTCTAGATTCTGGTCCTATGAAGTTATCTTATCTCAGTTTCACCATCTGTAGTCAGAGGGTTGGACTAGCTGACTATAAATATCCTTTTCAGCTCTAAATCCTGGTTGATCAGGTTAAGAACTTGACTTCCAGGTAAGAACTTGGAAAGACCCCTGGTGTAGACAGGTCAGTACAAAGGTACCCCAAATCCTGAGAAATAACCCCAGCAACTGAAAAATCTTGTGTTTTTCCCAGATTATGTCACTAGGTCTACACAAAGCAAGGCATGTTTCTATCATGGAGAAAATTGCCTGCTTCAGATGATAACCCCTGAAGTGGCTGAGCTCCTGGGGAGGCAGCTGCTTCCAGCCCTCACGCTATTCACTAGTTCATTGTTCCCCTACAGAGAAGTAGAAGAGCCAGGCTTGGGCATGAAATTTCTGGGCCCTGGGTTTGCCAGGTGAGAATGCACCTGGGCTGGCAGTGTTGAAGACCCGAGTGGGTCTAGAGGCCAGGAGAGCTGCTTCATGTGAAATTCGTCACTAACCAACTTTTTCAGAGGGAAAAATATGCCTCTAGTGAGAGGATTCTGAAAGAAGGCAGCATGGCCAAAGCTCCGTCTGTTGAAGGAGTCCTCTTGCCAACATGAACTGAAAAAGCATGATGGCCAATCTGAAAAGCTAGTGTGGCCTGTCGCCCATCTCATTGGTAATGGGCATTCTCTCTCTCAAAGACAATCCATCCCATCCTGAGCCCTCCATTTTCATTTCCTCTGTGCCATTCCTAGTGAATTTATGTAATGATCTCGGTGCTGGCCAATGTCTTCCTCCCCTCTCCTCTGTGAGGGGAAAAGGAGAAAAACCTATGCATCTGCATGGGGGTATTTCTAGACATCTGTCTACCTTGGTTAACTTCAAATATGTACTTGTGTGCCACCTCTCATGGTGGCAGCTGAGAGCAGATACAATTTAATTAGCCTAATTTCCATTATCTGTGGGAAGAAAAGGGACAGATGCCTTTCCCCTCTTGCTGGGGGAACTGTTATCGCTTGAATGATAATGTCTGAGTGGGAGCTTTCATGAGAGTAACTTTCCAGACCATCCACAACAAAACGAGAGGAGATTTGGCCAAAGCAAGCACCTTTCCTCCTCCAGGGGAGGGACATAGACAGGGTAGATCATTAGACCTTGGAGCTCTCTAATTGTCTTGGTATGTAACTCTGCTATTCAGGGCTCATGCATTCATTTATCCAGCCAGCCAACCAGCCATAGGATATAAAGCTGGGAGGGCATCTAGCCCCACTGTCCCACTTTAAAGATGAGGAAACTGAAGCCCAAAGGTCTTTCCAATATCTGCACAGATGGTCAGATATGCAGGATTTTATCTTAGGCCCTTGGACTAGAAGTCCCAATATATTCCCACTCTGTTATGCTGTTTTCTGTTTCATTCATTCATTCATTCATTCATTCATTCATTCATTCACACCTCTTACCATGGCCTTTTACTATATGCAAAGAGCAGAGGAAGATACAAAAAATATAGGATATGACCCGTTGCCTTATACTCCAGTAGAGGCACAAGAGAAACTCACAAATTAATCTGATTTATCAACATATGGCAGAGCTTTAAGTAGTCCTTCCCCATATGACTTTATTGACTATGAGATGCTGATCTATCCCCTGGAATTCCTATTTCCTTAGCCACTGCATTAGTCAGATTCTCCTGGGGTAGTGCTCTTGGGGTGTCAGTGATCTTTCCAGGGCCTCCCCTAGCCAGCCTTTAGCAGTGAGCTTCATTTGCCAGGTTGCTCTCATCCAGAAATCCACAAGGGGACACCATTGCCCTTCTGAGTCTGTCTCCAGGGTCCCGGACTAATTTCAGAGGTATTTGCTTTCACTTTCATCCACTGCACATACAGGTCCTATTTTCAATCATTTGATTAATCAACAAACAGTGAGTATGAATTTACTAAGCACCCACCATGTGCCAGCCACTGGAGTACAGCTACAAAAGGGAAACAGTGCCTGCCTTCAAGGGGCTTACATTCTGCTTGGAGCACATAGAAATGGTGTGCAGTAGGAAGACTACTGACTTGGGATTCGGAGGCTCTGGGTTCCAATGACAACTCTGAGGGTTACTGGTTATGTCAACTAACTTCCATAGGTCATAGTCTCCTCATCTGTGAAATGAGGGACCATTAATTACAGGACCATGGATTTGTAGCAGGAAGGGACCTTAGAGCCATTTACTCTAAGCTGTTCAATTTAAGGATGAGAAAATGGAAGCTTAGACAGGTTAAGTAACTTGCCAAGGGACACACACCCATTTCATGTCTGAGATAGGACTAGTTCATAGTATAAGACTTCTATCTCTGAGGTCCTGTCCGGCTAGTAGTCTAGGATTTGAAGCAAATATAGGTTATCTAGAGGAGGAAATAAGCACTTATATTGTGTCTGCTATGAGCAAGGGTAGCTAGGTGGCAAAGTGGATAGGCAGCCAGGCCTGGAAGATGAGTTTTCCTGAGTTCAAATCCAGCCTCAGACCCTCACCAGATGTGTAATCCTCGGTAAGTCACTTAACCCTGTTTGCCTCAGTTTCTTCATCTGTAAAATGAGCTGGAGAAGGAAATGGCAAACCACTCCAGTATCTTTGCCAAGAAGATCCCACATGGGGTCATAAGGAGTTGGACATGATTGAAAAATGACTGAAAAACGACTACCATGAGCAAGGTGCTGTGCTAAGTACTTTTGACAAATGTGATCTCATCTGATCCTAGCAACAACCTTGGGAGGTATTATTCCCATTTTACAGTTAAGGAGACTGTATAATTATGTTGTTATATGTCACATATTATGTAATATATAATACATGACTATATACTATATAGTATATGTAAGTATATGTAATTATACTATGTGTAAGGATCAAATGAGAAAATTGTAAAGTGCTTAGCATGGTGCCTGGAGTAAGTGCCATATAAATGTTAGCTATTATTATTATTACAAATATATGCTCAGTAAATAAATAATGGATGGATGAAAGAAATCTTTAACAACTTGTGTGTGTATGGAGGAATCAGGACAATCCTCTTAAAGAGAAGGGCATCTAGGGAAAGGGTAATTTTTTCCATTAGAAGCTGCATCTGATAATTATGTTTTTCATACATACATACATACATACATATACATATACATATACATATACATATATGTATATGTATATATGTATGTATTACTAAGGAATCCCCTTTTTTCAATAGATCTGAATGGTTCTCTCTACTGTTGTCTCCCTCCTGCACCCCAACCCCATCACCATTTGTTGAAATTTGTCTTTAAGGCCCAACATAAATCTCACCTTTTCCATGAAACTTCCCCAGATTTCTCCCTTCCCTCCCTGCCTCCCCTCCCTCCCTCAAGTGGAAGTGATCTCATCTTATCTGATTCCATGGTGCTTTGCACACTCCTCAGTGCTTGTCTTACTCAAATATTTATCTGGAAACAAACGCTCAGGATCCTCTACTCTCTGTTCAGCCAGGGAATGTTTACTGGCTCCATAGTCCTGCGTACATTGGAGAGGCTTAACTGAAAAAAAAAAGCTCCCCCAAAGAAAATATGTAAGAAGGCATCATCCACCACATATGCCTTCTAGGTAGAGATGGAGAACTACGAGTGTGGAACATTGCATGCGGTGTCACTGTTTTTGGATATGCTGCGTAGTTTTGCTGAACTTCTCTCCCTTTTAAAATTCTTTGTCACAAAGCAATGCCTTTAACCTTTTTGTGTTGTGGACCCCTTTGGCAGTCTGGTGAAGGAGAAGAGGAGATATACATTGGGAAATGGACGTGATATACAAAAAGACATCAATAAGATCATACGATTTTAATAACTCATTTTTATACGGAGTTTTGTAATTTACAAAGCCCTTTCCTGACAACAACCCTGCTAGGTAGGTGGCATAGGTATGATCCTTTTTTTTTTTTTTTGGACTGGGCTTGTGGATTCATTTGGGTAGGAAATTCCCGATGAGGAAAAGACCTCTACCAATGCAAATTGACACCTCTACTGCAATTTTACAGTCTTACAGAGTTGTCTTGGGTACTGAGAAGTTAAATTTCTCGGCATTACACAGCTAGTATATGTCAGAATCAGAACCCAGGGCTTCTTGACTCTGAGATTAGCTTTCTATTCCCTAAGCCCCTTGTTGGGCAAGTATGCTTAAGCCATATTTAAGAAAATGATTCCTAGGGAGGCTCAGAAGGACTAAGTGATTAACCCAAAGTCTCATGACTAGTAAATGGCAGAGCCAGAATTGGATTCCAGGTCTTTTGAGTCTAAGCATAGCGTACCATCCCCTCTGATTTCGTTTTTAAATGAATGAATGAGTGAAGAAATATACATTTGCCATCATCCTTTTTCATGGCTCCAGGGCAGAGGATTAACTTGAAACCTTGGTATAGGAACACTCTGGGTATATTTATCCTCTACTTGACATGACAATGCAAAAGGAGACAGTTTTAGGGTCTCTGCTAACATTCTGCACCTCCAATCCACTTTACTGCCCACTCAGTGTCCATGTTGGGGCTGCTGTAGACCATCTCTCCTTCGGCTTTCCATGCTGGCTACTTGTGGAAATCTGGTATTCTCCAGGGTGCAGGTAGGGCTTCTCCAAGAAAATACCTCTTCTAGCCTTAGTTTGTCACCCTCCCCACACAGGTATCATAGATTCATCATTGAGAGGGGGTGTAGTTTAAGGAGACATAGATAATAGAGTGGGGGGATGGGGAAGGGACACGACCTTGACAGGGAGCCAGCTTATGAACAACAGAATATTGCCAATGCTATCCATGGCAAGTGAGTGCCCTCCAACTTCTAAATGTCAAATGGGGGATGATGAGTTTAAGTTGGTGAAGGGAGGGGTCCTGCTGATGCCAACGTGCATCAGCTCTTGGAGAAGCAGCCCACCCTTGCTGCCTGGAAGGCATCTCCTCACCAGTCTTCTGCTATGACTGCCCTTCTATTTCTCCCTTTCAATTTAGCCATCTCTCAATGGTGTCCCAAACCTCCCCTTTTCATGGTAATTGTCTATTTGTTATCTATGCTGTCCATCTTCCCATTGATCTTCAGTGTTTTCATATCTTTTGTACCTGAAATGCACTCCTTCTTCACCTCCACCTCTTAAAACTCCCAATTTCATCTCAATCTCAGCTCATATGCCATCTTTAAAATGAGACCTTTTCTCATCTTCCCAGTTGCCAGTGTCTTCTCCCTAAGTAGCTTGTATTTATTTTGTATTTACTTGTGGGTATGTTATTCCTCTCTTTCCCTAATGGAATGGAAGCTCCTCAGGGAAAGAAACAGTTTTTGTCTTTGCATTTTCAGTTGTGAGCATGGCATGTGCTATAGATAGTAAGGGTAGGAACTAGGACTGGACAGTTATTTAATTAGTATAGGCAACTCCTAGATGAAGAAACTCCCAAGAAATGCAGCTTCTGTACCTTGTCTGCAACTTAGAACCTGAGAGAGTTGCCTAGTGCACTTCAAGGTTAAATGACTTACCCAGGGTCACACAGCCAGTAGACATCAGAGGCAGGAGCTGAATCCAGGTCTTTCTTGTTTGGAGGCCATTTCTCTATCCACTGCACTATGTTGTACCTAGTAATGGTTTAACAAATGTTTGTTGACTGATCTGTGATCTCTCTGATGTGAACACTTCCTCCACCCAAACATAGTGCAATCTGTCATTTATATATTATCTTGCAAAACTCTTCTTCTTCCTCTTCCCTAAATTCTCCATAGAAGAATCTATCCAAGGTTCTGGGGATCTTCTTCTGGGTCTGCATATTTTGTGAACACCAGAGCAGGTCATAGGCTGTTTATTTGTATTTTCTTAGTCCAGCCACAAGGACTGGCCACTTTTCTCATGTTACACATGCCCTTGGTGTGGTTTACCTAATTTCTTCTGCATGTCCTGTTGGCCTCTCCCACCCCAACCTCCTTAACAGCCAGCTGATGGATTCCATCAATGTATTTCAAGTCCTTAAGAGTTCTGAGACTAAATTTCTTAAGAAGTCACTGATCAAATCCAAACCCCTCATTTTTACAAGTGAGGAAACAACAGGTATGTGACCTCTTTGGTGTAACCTATCTCCATTGCACATTGTAGCCATCCATGCCATCTTATATGGTTTGACTCTTTTACTGAAGGAGATCAAGATTACCCAGAAGGCCCTCCAATGTATAATTATTCCAGTCAATTGTACTTAATTTTGAAGTTTTGTAACAGAGTTGTAAGAAAGGAAATTAATTTTAATCTTTAAGGCCCCTTGATACATTATTCAAGGTCCAGGTTTATTCTGGCTAAGGTCAGTCCAAGAATGAGTTGAGTGAGATGTGTATGTCTGTACTTATAAATATCTTTGTTCTGAGGAAGATGGCCCATTCACTAAACAATTTGCAATGCACCATTGGGGATCATGGGAATAGAAGAGATAGTTAGGCAGTATGGGCAGTGCTCTGCCTACAAAGTCAAGATCAAAGGGATTCTGGCCCTTTCCTCTTAGGTCTATAAGTACAGTAGAAATGTTCTTCCGTCCCGGAGCCAACTGACCAGGCTGGTGTCATGTTCCTTAGGGCATTCTTCCATAATACCTATTTTTAGCTAAGGATCATAGAAACACATCTTGAAGGGCCTGTGGAGATCATGAAATCTAACCTCATTTTATAGATGAGGAAACTGAGAATCAGAGAGGCTGAGTTACCCTAGGTTACACAGGAAAATGTGATAGGATCTTAGGATCCTGAATTTAGAGCTGGAAAGAACTTTGGGGATCATCTCATCCAACCCCATCATTTTTGAGATGAAGAAACTGAGGCCTGGAGAGGTTAAGTGATTTGTTCCAGGATTGGAGGCCAATTTTTATGACTCCATACCCAATGCTTTTGCATTGTACCCCACAACTTGTCACAGGGAATGGCCCTTCTCTGTCCCTTGCTGAAATTGCATCTTGTCCCCTGCAGGGCTGCATGAGAAAGGCTGCCACCCAGAAGTGGCCTCTTCCTTTGCCTGGTGCTTTAGCATGAGCTCACTTGCCTCAGGTGACTTTCAGTGATGAATCATACAAGGCCATAAGCTGCTCCCCCCACCTTCTACCTGGTCCCCCAGGAGCAGAAAGAACCCATCTGCACATACTACACAATGTGTGGGGTGAGGATGAGGAGGAAAGTTCCCATTACACTAGAAATTCCTGACATTACACAAGTCAGGAAAGCGTCTTCATCAGGACCAATAACTTATATTTATATGGGCTAGAAGTCACCTTGAAGTCATGCCCCCAGCCACCAGGTTTAATATCCTCAACCCCTCATTCTTACTTCCCCCGTGTTATACAATCAGCTGCCAATTTTTGTCTTTTTCTACCTCCTACCTTCTCTTGAGTCAGTCTTCTTACATTGTCATAGGTCTAGAGCTGCAAAGGACTCCAGAGGCCATCTAATCTGAACCCCTCATTTTTGAGTTATGGTCTTTGTGACCTCATGAGGTTAACTTGACCAAAGTCCCATGGGTAGTAAGGACCAAAGGTAGGATTTGGATCCAAGCCCTCTGACTTCAGAGCCAGGGCTTTTGCCACCATAATATGTCATTCCTTTTCTCTTCTAACACAGTGACTACCCAAAGTCTTTATAAGCCTCCCCTGGATTACTGCCATGACTTCTTATTGGTCTTCCTGCCTAAAGTGTCCTCTCTCTCCAATCCATTCTCCACTCAACTATTTTTCTAAAGTACATATTTGATGGTTTAACTCTATATTCAATATACTCAGAAGGTTCCCTACTATCTCTAGGGTCAGATATGAACTTCACTGTTTGATATTTAAATCCCTTAACAACCTGGCTTCAACCTATCTTTAGCCAATCAATGAGCACAGGTCATCCTGATTGCTTGTACAGCACCCTGCCCAGCACACCAGGCTGATGTTTATCTTCTGGCTGATGACAGAAGTAGAATCTACCTGAGGAAGAAAAATTGAGGCAGCCTAGGTGATATAGCAGCATCTGGTCACAAAATGCTTGTTGGACAATGGACTTCTTAAAGCCAATCTTGTTATGGTTCACCTTGGTCATGGATAAGACGGTCTAATCAGGATTTGGTACAAATCTGGTGAGGTGCAAAGGGTAATCCATCGAGTCTGGGGTGGGATGCACAGACTTTCCGTGATGGTTTTGGCAAGTGGCATGGTCTCTAGAGTTCCTGGTATAGTGTCAATCTAATCCAATTCAACAAGAAGTTATTAAGGGGCAGCTAGGTGTTGCAGTGTATAGAGCACCAGCCCTAAAGTCAGGAGGAGCTGAGTTCAAATCCAGCCTCAGACCAAACACTTGGCACTTACTAGCTGTGTGACCCTGGGCAAGTCACTTAACCCCAATTGCCTAAAAACAACAACAAAAGCAAACAAACAAACAAACAAGAAGTTATTAAGAATGTATGATGTGCCAGGAACTGTCCTAGGTGCTGGGAATATAAAGACAAAATGGAGAATATTGCTTTTAAGAGGTTTATTTGCCATTTGGAAAATACTTTCCTCCCAGTGAGACTTTGAAATAGCCCAAAATATCATCCTTCCCTTTTTCAGAGAAAGAAACTGGAGCTTAGAGAAGGGAAATGACTTGCCTAAGAACTAAGAGCTAGCAAGTGTCAGAGCTGAGATTTGAACCCATGCCTCCTGATGCCAAGGGCTAGCATCCTTTCCATTATTCCATGCTGCTTCCATTATTCTCCTGTCAGTTCCACATGGGCTCCTGCTTTTGCAATGGTTGGGGCCAAAGTCCTTGTCAAATTTGGATTTCACATCTAAAATCTTATAACATACCTTACCTACTTTTTCTGGTGATACTTACATGTCTATCCCTTGTCTTCAGATTGTGCTTCTAGGAAATGGGAACTTATCTTGCTCTCTCATTCCCAAGCTCCAATGTTTTTATTTCAAAATCTCTCTCTCTCTCTTTCCCTCCCTCCCCTCCCTCCTCCTCCTCTTTCTTCTTTCATCATCTCTCTAATATCTATTTATCCAGCCAGCCAGCTATATCTATCTATCTATCTATCTATCTATCTATCTATCTATCTATCTATCTATCTATCTATCTAATGATAAACTCATCAAATATTAACAGACATGAACATTTCCTAATACAACGAGCAGAAAACAAGGATAGTATGTGACATTGCGAATCACCTTATAAACATCTTGGTTATTTTAAAGATACATATCCAATTTAATTGCATAATTCTAATACTGACTTGTTAAGATTCCATCTTGGCACCTGGTTCTGGACTTCAGCTCCTTTGGAACTGGGGCTAACTTTGCCCTTGCTCCAAGATTTTCAAGTTCTTCTCCAAACCACAGCACCTGTAGGTGGGACCCTGCCACATGCCTCCATATTTCCTTGCTGCTGACCATCTGCCTGTCTGGACACCTGCCTATTGCCAACTGCCCGATTGTCCTGATACCTCTCTACTGAGACACTCACCTGCTACCCAGTGCTGGACCTTAAAAATGTTATTTGCTTGTGTTTTTGGATGTCCAACTAGGTTCCCCTGGCATTCTATCCTTCTGCTCAGATTTCTTCCTTCAGTTCACCATTACGACATCTCCAGATTTCCTGTCCTGACACACTAAGTTTAATCTAATTTCCAGATCCCAGCTGTCTAGTCTCTTCTGTCATCCAGTGACCTATTATACCAGAACT
Organism: Phascolarctos cinereus; assembly: GCF_003287225.1. NCBI lineage: Eukaryota > Metazoa > Chordata > Mammalia > Diprotodontia > Phascolarctidae > Phascolarctos > Phascolarctos cinereus. Next base: position 278,570,550 of record NW_027555514.1, on the reverse strand, counting down.
GTAACAAGGGTGAGGCAATGAGGCACTTGTCATGGATATGAGGACGAAGAGAACATGTAAAATAAGCATTTATCAGTCCAAGCAGGACATTCCATTAGGATAGAGGTAAGATCTGAATCCTGATCTTCAGCAAAAAATTATCTAATTACTGTGCTTAACTCTGATACCCCTCAATGCTCCACATCCCCCCCCAACAAAAATCTCTCTTCCCTTCCTTACTTATCATTCATTGAAAAAAAATCAATATTCCTTGGAGAGGAGCCCTATACCTTTGAGGGTCCTAGGTAAGAGTGTACTGGAGCCAACTGACTCTCCAAAGTTGATTGCTAAATTTTCAAAGTGAGCATTTACACCTCAGAAATTGGCAGACCCTGAGAATCAGGGCCTGATTATTTTGTTGTTTGTTTAGATGTAAGAAAGTGATGGAGAAAATATTAATTATGTTGAATGTGTCCTGCATACATTTTGGAGAGCCAGTTGTTAAATCCCTGGCCTAGAGTCATATTTAACATGATTTCATCTCATTCCCTCTATATTACATCCAAACAGGATTACTAGCTGTTCACTGCACTTGTTATAGCATTTCCCACTTCTGGGTATTTTGGCAGGGGTTCCTTCCTGAAATGCCTCCTTATAGCTTCTTTTCTGAATCATTCTTTTCCTTATAGGCTCAATTTAGGGGTTACCACCTCCTTGAAGCCACCCCCTGATTTTCTCAGCTGAAAGGAATTAATCTCTCATCAAGCTTCTCTAAAGCACCCATTTCCTCTGCATCTGTATAAACAGGAGTGTCTGCATCATTCCCCTTTGCATTATATTTGTCTGTGTATATGTTGCTGTTCAACCAGTAGAATGTAAGTTCATTGAAGGCAGGGACTATATATCTATATCTATATCTTTTTGTCTTTCACGCCCTGGTGTCATGTCCTCAGTCTTGAACATAGTGGCTATGCCATAGATGTTGAATTAAATAGAATTTTTCAGGGACATGACCCCAGGCCTCTTGTGTGGTTGTTTCTATTCTGTATCAGACTATGGAAAGACTAACTACTTCTGCTTCAGTAGCTTTTTCATGGTAGAGATGCCTCCATGCCTGCAGCCTATTACTTTGGTTGATTTCTTGCCTGGGACCTCAAGTTGAGGAAATGCACAAGCCAGCCATGATCACTTCTAACGAGGCTCTGGTGCCTTCCTGCCTTTCCTGTCCCCACTACCCATTCTGCTTCTGCTTATGTGTTATCTTCTCCTATTAGAATGTAAGCAGTTTGAGGGAAGACACTGTCTTTCTCTTTTGTGTGTATTGTTTTTCCAGAGCTTAGCACAATGCTCAATTCATCAGTTCATTTCAGTCATTTTTCAATTGTGTCTGACTCTTCATGACCCCATTTGGGATTTTCTTAGCAAAGATATTGGAGTGGTTGGCCATTTCCTTCTCCAGATCTTTTAACAGATGAGGAAACTGAGGCTAACAGGGTTAAGTGACATGTTCAGGGTCACAGAGCTAAGAAATGTCTGAGGCTGGATTTTAACTCAGGAAGATGAGTCTTTCTGACTTCAGGCCCAGCACTCTATCTATTGCAACATCTAGCTGTCTCACCTGGTTCACTGAAAGCCCTTAGTAAATGCTTTATCCTCTTTCTCTCTGTATCTCTGTCTTCTCTCTGTCTACCCATCCATTTATCCTTTGTACATTTTGTGGATTGTGGGGCTTTAGTCTTGTCTGTGAGTTCCAGGAAGAAACTGAGTAAGAGAACGGGGTCAATTACTCACATGTAGATAGTTGAATGACATTTTAAAATTGATTCATAACTTTGCCTATGGACTGTGTACCTGACAAGTCTATATTAATGTAATTCCATCCCTCTAGGGAAGTCACAAAAGTGGGAAGCAAATGGTATCTAGCAAAAGCTAACTCTGGAGGGAACTTGTTCGTGAAGTTCACAGATGAGACTGGTCTCTGAAATCAGTGTGAGTTATGAGAAAATAGAATTCTTGATTTACTAGGAAATGTATTTACTTGCCACTTTTCAGAATCAGAAAAAAATATATACCTGCATTCACAGATATGCGAATATCTGCATATCTATATATTATCTATCTATACATACATACACTTTCTACTCAGTACAAGGTTTTCCTAACATGATACAATTAATAAACCATTTGTTTACAACAGGAATGTACAAGAAATTCATTGGTATGATTCTTAGCAGGGACACCGTCTAATTGAGTAAGACAAGGTCCACCTGGATAGAATATGCTGACAAGCTGAGCATTCTGTGGAAGATTTAATGAAACACACACACACACACACACACACACACACACACACACACACACACACAATTCAACCATGTTGCCCCATCTCTCCATTTAACTGTTAATTGAAATGCAGAACTTCTGATCCATCCAGAGGGAAATATTTTATGGCCCCAGACCTCTGGAAAATGCCTTGGAAGTGATGCAGTGCATATCTGAAAGGTCCAAATTGTCCTTTCCCAATGGTGCCTCATGGACTAATCAGTGCTAAATGGAGCAGGCATCTCAGCGCAGCTCCCCACCTCCCTCCCTCAGTCATGCGTGTGGTGGGCCCACTGTAGTTATAATTTGAGAACTTACTCTCCTAGAGAGCAGCCTACAGCCTCACGACTGCATTGAGAAGATAGTCCCATACTTTCAGCAAAATTGTCTGATACATGACAAGTATGGAGTGGACTGGATGGTCAAGGTTAGACTAGTTTAGTTTATGAGGTTGGTTTCTTCCAACTCTGAGATTCTTTGATGCCATTAGTCTTTGTTGTCCTTACACCATCCTTTATAGCCTCTCACCCTCTTCATCTTGTCCATTTAGTCAGCATAAATGTTTTCTATTGTCTTTTAAAATTTTAAATTAAAAAATTAAAAAATCATTTTTAACATTCATTTAAAAATTTTGAGTTCTAAATTCTCTGCCATCCATTGAGAAGGTAAGCAATATGATACCCATTACACATGTGAGGTCATGCAGAACATATTTCCATATTTGTCATGCTGCCAAAAAAAATCAAGACAAAGAAAATGAAAAACAATCTGCTTCAATCTACATTCAGAATTCATCATTCTTTTTTGGGATGTGGATAGCATTCTTCATCCTGAGACCTTTGGAACTGTTGTGGCTGACTGTCTTGATCAGAGTAGCTAAGGCTTTCACAGTTGATAATTATTACAGCATTGCTGTTACCATGTACAATGTTCTCCTGGCTCTGCTCACTTCACTTCTCAGTGTTTCTTTAAACCACTCCCTTCATCATTTCTTATGACTCAACAGTATTCCATCACAATTGTATGCTACAACCTATTCAGTCATTTTTCAACTGATGTGTATCCTTTCAATTTCCAATTCTTTGCCTCCACAGAGACTTTTTCGGCCCTTGGCAATCTTGCCTCAGCCTATCTTTCCAGACTGATTTCATCTTACTCCACCTTACACACTCTATATTCCATCCAAACTATTTGCTGTTCCTTGTCCTCAAAATTCCATCTCCCACCCTGCACTTTTGCCCTAGGCCTTGGCCTATGCTTAAAATGCCCTCCCTTCTCATCTCCATCTCTTAGAATCTCTAGCTCACTTCAAGGCTCAGCTCAGGTGTCTTCTCTTAAAGGCTTTCTTCTAAATATTGGTGTTCCCTCCTTACCCTCCAAATACTTTATTTTTACTTCATATAATATACCTTGTATTTACTAAATGTTTTCATCTTGCATTGATAGAGGGACTTACTTCCCTATACCAAGAAAAGGCCACAGGTATAGTCCCTGTACCTAACTCTAATTTGTATGTTTTTCCATTTGGAGGAATATAAGGTCCTTGAGGGCTGGTACTGCTTTATTCAGTTTGTCTTTGTAGCCTTAGCACCTAGCAAGTGTGTTACCCTTAGTAACTACTAGATAAATGTTTGTTGAATTTAATTCAGTTTAACTGTTCCCAATTTCTCCTCTCCCCCTTTTTATATCAACTTATTCAATACCAAAGTACTAGCTAATTGGTTCAAAGTCAGACTTCCCGGAGACATCTCCTTTTTAAATAAAAAGCTCTTGAAAAGACTTCTAAAAAGTGAGAGGAGAGAATTATGAGAAGATGGTGGAACAAGGCAAGAAATTACCTGGCTTTCCCAAATTCCCCCCTAAAGAGCTTGAAATGACACCTCAAAATGAATTTTAGAGTAGCAGAAATAATTAAAAGTCAGGGCAAAGCAGTCATCCAGCCCCAGAGAACTTGAGAAGACATTAGGAAAGCTCTGATCTCTTGGCTGGTGGTGTCCTCTAACCAAAGTACAGTAATCTTAGGGCAGATTTCACTATGTCAATAAAAGATGAGCCTTGAGGATAGCTAGATAGGTGAAGGCTTCAGCTTAGGGAACCTTTACCCCACAAATGCTGTTGGGGTTGGGCAGCTGATCAAGGAAAGATTGCAGGGCCCTCCCTTGGTTCTGGATGTGGAACCCAGGCTCTCTGACCAGGTGGGGTCCCAGGCTGTGGCTGCTGCTGAGGAAGAGTGAGCACAGGCATGTGAGTTCAGTTGCAGAGGGGCAGGGCTCAGCTGGTCATGGTCACTCCCAGGAAGGGGAATTCTTGGTTTTGATTCCTGGGCAGAGGGGCAAGCTAATGCTTGCAGCTGCCTAAGGGACCACAAAGAGCAAGAGACTTTGGAGGTGGCAGTGGTTCTACAGGCCCTGGTTGCATCTCAGGGGTGTATACACACACACACACACACACACACACACACACACACACACACACACACACACGAGAAAGAATCTGACCATAGATAGCTACTATGGTGATAGAGAAGATCAGGGTTTAAACTCAGAAGAAGACAATAAAGTCGAAACGGCTACATGTAAAGTTTTAAAGAAAAATGAAAATGGTCACAAGCCTTTAAAAAGAGTTCTTAGAAGAGCTGAAAAAGGACTTTAAAAATCAAATAAGAGAGTTTGAGGAAAAACTGAGGGAAAAAGAGTAATGCAAGAAAAGCAACAAAATTATGAAAAAAGCCAACCAATTAGAAAAAGAGATCCAAAAACTTACAGAAGAAAATAACTTTAAAAATTAGAATTGGGCAACAGGAAGCTAATGACTTCATAAATAATAAATAAAATATATGAAAATAATATATAATATATTATGTTATATATTGTATATGTTATAATATAATAATAATATATAATATATAAAATAATAAAATAATACACTAAATAAAACAAAATCAAAAGAATGAAAAAATAGCACAGAACATAAAATATCTCATTAGAAAACAACTGACCTAAAAAACAAATTGAGGAGAGACAATATAAGAATTGTTGGATTGCCTGAAAGTTATGATAAAAAAAATGTCTAGATACTATACGTTAAGAAATTATTAAGGAAAATTATTCTGAAGCTTTAGAACTAGAGGGTAAAAAAAAAGAACTAGGGGTAAAATAGAAATTGAAAAATCCACTGATCACTGCTTAAAAGAGATCCTCAAATGAAAACTAATAGGAACATTATAGCTAAATTTCAAAGGAGAAAATATCATAAGCAACTAGAAAGAAACAATTTAAATATTGTGAAGCTACAGTCAGGATAACACATGATTTAGCAACCTCTACATTAAAAGACTGAAGGATGTAGAATATAATATAGCAAAGGGCAAAGAAGCTGGGTTTACAATTCAGAATAACCTACCCAACAAAGCTGAGTGTAATCCTGCAAGGGAAAAAAATGGATATTTAATCAACTAAAGGACTTTAAGGTAAATGAATTACAATTGGTAATAGATAGTAAAGCTATGATAGTGTGTGTATGGGGGAAATTTCAACCTTCCCTTCTCACAACTGGATAAATCTAACCAAAAAATAAATAAGAAAGAAGAGAAGGAGATGAATAGAATTTTATATAAGCCAGATATGACAGACATCTAGAGAGAATTGAATAGGAATAGAAAACAATATACCTTTTTCTCAGTGGTGCATGGCACCTTTAAAAAAAACTGGCTGTATATTAGAGCATAAAAAAGCAGAAATATTAAGTGTATCATTTTCAGGTCATAATGCAATAAAATTACATTTAATAAAGGACCATGATTAAAAATGATAAAGGACCACAGATTAAAAATTATTTGGAGACTAAATAACCTAATCTTAAAGAATGAGTGGGTTAAAGGACAAGCAATAGAAACAATAAATTATTTTATTAAAGAGAATAATAATGATGAGATATTTCAAAACTTATTGGATGCAGCAAAAGCAGTAATCAGAGAAAAATGAATATTTCTAAATGCTAACATCAATAAATTAAGAGCAGATAGATGAATTGGGTATACAACTAAAAAAACTGGAAATAGAACGAATTAAAAATCCTTGATTAAGTATGAAATTGGAAATCCTGAAAACTAAAGGTGAGATTAATCGAATTGAATGTAAGAAAACCATTGAATTAGTAAAAAAAAACACACAACACCTAGGAGCTGTATTCTTTTAAACCAATAAAATAGATAAACCATTGGTTAATATGATTTTAAAAAAGAGAAACGAAATCCAAATCAGTAGTATAAAAAATGAAAAGAGTAAATACACCACTAATGAAGATGAAATCAAAGCAATTATTAAGAATTATTTTGCCTAATTTTATACAAATAAATTTGATAATTTAAGTGAAATGAAAGAATACTTACAAAAACATAAACTGCTTACAATAACAGAAAAAGAATAGAATATCTAAATAAACATGTTTTAGAAAAAGAAATTGAACAGGCCATAAATGAGCTTCCTGGGCAGCTGGTGGTATAGTGGATAGAGCACTGGCCCTGGATTCAGGAGGACCTGAGTTCAAATCTGGCCTTAGTCACATAACACTTACTAACACTTACCCTGGGCAAGTCACTTAACCCCATTGCCTAGACAAAAAAAAAAAGATCTTCCTAAGAAAAAAGCATCAGGACCAGATGGATTTACAAGTGAATTCTACCAAACATTTAAAAATCAACTAATTCTGATACTAAATAAATTATTTGGGATAATAGGCAAAGAATGAGTTCTACTGAACTCCTTTTATGAAATATGGTGCTGATACCTAAGCCAGGAAGAACAAAAACAGAGAAAGAAAATTACAGACCAAATTCACTATTGAATATGCAAAAAATCCTAAGGAAAATACTAGCTAGGATATACAACAATATACCACAAAGACTATACATTGTGGCCAAGTGAGATTTATATCAGAAATGATGGCTGGTTCAATATAGGGAAAATTATTGACATAATTGATTATGTCAATAACAAAAGCACCAAAAATCATGTGATTATATAAATAGATGCGTAAAAAGCTTTTGACAAAATATGACACTTATTCCTATTAAAAACACTTGAGAATCTAAACATAAATGGCTCTTTCCTTAAAATGATAAGAAGCATCTACCTAAGACCATTAGCAAGCATTATCTGTAACAGGAATAACCTAGAAGCCTTCTGAATAAGATCAGGGGTGAAACAAGAGTGCCCATTATCACCAATGTTATTCAATATTGTACCAGAAATACTAGTAATAGCAATAATAGAAAGAAGAAATTGAAGGAATCAGAACAGTCAATGAAGAAATAAAACTCTCACTCTCTGTAGACAATATGAGGGTATATTTGGAAAATCCTAGAGATTCAACTAATTTAAATTCAACTCATTTAAATAATTAATAATCTTAGCAAAGTAGCAGGATATAAAATAAACCCAAATAAATCACTAGCATTTCTATATATCACCAATGGAGTCCTGCAAGAAGAGACAGCAATAGATATTTCATTTCAAATAACTGTGTACAATATAAAATTTATACCTGGATTTATACCTGCCAAGACAAACCCAGGAGCTATATAAGCACAATTATAAAACACTTTTTATACAAATAAAGTCAGATTTAAATTATTGGATAAATGTTAATTGTTCATGGATGGGCTGAGCCAATATAATAAAAATGACAATTCTCCCTAAATTAATCTATTTATTCAGTGCTATCTCAATTAAATTACCAAAAAAAAAATTATCAAGCTAGCAAAAATAGTAACAAAATTCATTTGGAAGAACAAAAGGTCAAGAATGTCAAAGGAATTAATGAAAAAAATATAAAGGAAGGAGGTCTAACAGTATCAGATCTTAAACTGTATTATAAGGTGATAATTATCAAAACTACGTGGTACTATCTAGGAAATAAAGTGGTGGATCAGTGCAATAAGGTAGATGTACAATACATAGTAGTAAATGATTATAGTAACCTTGTGTTTGATGAATATAAAGATTTTAGCTTTGGGGGTAAGAATTCTCTTTTTGGTAAAAATTGTTGGGAAAACTAGAAAGCAGTCTGGCAGAAATTTAATAGAGACCAATATCTTACACCATATACCAAGATAAGGTCAAAATGGATACATGACCTAGATATAAAGGGAGATATAATAAATAAGACAGAAGATATGGAACTTAGTATACATCAGGTTTATGGACAGAAGAATTTATGAATGCACAAGAGAAAAAGCATTATGAGATGTAAAATGGGTGATTTTGATTAGACTAAATTAGAAAACTTTTATGCAAATATAATTAATGTAGCCAAGATCAGAAGGAAAGCAGAAAATTGGGATTTTTTCTACCTTATTGCTGAGCAATGCAGGAATAACCCATTTACCTTTCTTCTCCTGCTTCCAGAAAGAAAAACACACACACACAACAAAGTAACAGCAGCAATGAAAAATCCCTGAGATGGCTCGGTTTGTCTTGTTAGAGATCTTCTTTGTTTTCTCTTGGCTGCTGTTGTTGTTGTCGTCATTGTTTAATTGTGTCAGACTCTTTGTGAGCCCATTTGGGGTTCTCTTGGCAAAGATACTATAATGGTTTGCCTTTTTCTTTTCCAACTCATGTTATAGATGAGGAAACTGAGGCAAAGAGGGTTAATTGACTTGCCCAGGGTCACACATCTAGTGTGTCTGAGGCCAGATTTGAACTCAGGTCTTCCTGACTCTAGGCCCAGTTCTTTAGCTACTCTTAAACTAGTTTAAATCTAAATCACAAGGAAAGCTAATGATTCATTTTCCCAAGAGACATGCTTTACTTGTAGTTACTAAAATAGGTAGGTAGATAGATAGTCTCTTCTAAGCATTATACCAATTAATTTCCCTTGCTTTTCTTTTGTATAACTTTGTTTTATTATCTTCTTGATTTTTGTTAGAAAAACCTTGTATTAGAATAGAAATTATATATATAAAAACATTTCCTTATCATTTCTTTTTAGTTAAAAATGTATCTATCAGTAGCTCCTTTTTTTTTTTTTTAAAGGCAATTAGGGTTAAGTTACTTGCCCAGGTTCACACAGCTAGTAAGTGTCAAGTGTTTGGTCTAAGGCCGGATTTGAACTCAGGTCCTCCTGACTTCAGGGCCAGTACTCTATCCACTGCCACCTAGCTGCCCCTAAGCTTCCTTTTTTAATCATTTACCTTGAATTCCTTAGCTTGAGCTCTGCCTGTTCCTGTTGTTTGAGAAAAGCTTTGGGTTTATAGATTAAATGCTCATCTTAAAAAAAAATCAACTTCTTACTGCTAAGGTTTAGAGGTTTAAGAGTGCTGGGACTCCAAAATCATGACATGTGATTCCTGCTCAAATGAATTTGACCCAAGCCTTCTTTCAGCCAAAGACAACATTTATTAGAACATCAATAGGGGTGGGTGAGATTTAAAGAATCTGCCATATTGGACAGACTCTTAAGGAATCTGAACATTGGCTAGACTTTAAGAATCTCAACCTTGGCTAGATTATAAGAATGTGAGCAGCTTAATGAAGGCCAGATGGACCTTATACCCAGAAAGACTGTGGGAGGGACCTAGGAGTGGCCAAGTGGTCTGGGGTGACTGGAGGAGGGGGTCTAAGGAGGATCTGGTTGGGAATGGCCAGTAAGCTGGGGTGACTGTGAGGTAGCAGAATGCCAGGGACCTGGACCACATGGCCAAGGGAAAATGGAGCCTAGATAGGATTATGGGTGAGATGAGGCCAGGGGTTGGGGCCATAGGGAGGTAAGAGAGAATTGGGAGACTGGGCTTAGGCCAGTTGATAGGATTTTAGCCTCAGGCAAATGACAGAGATTTGTCCATGTGGGAAAGTCCAGGTCTTTCCTTTTTTGGGATCCAGATCCCAAAGACATGGTCCGTTCCTTTTAGGGGTTCAGATCACATTCCCATCACTACTATGAGGCCTGTGGGAATATTAGAATGTCTTTTTTACACACACAGACCTAAGTTAAATTTTAAATTTAGCCTCTGATCCCATGATCCTTGCATGGACTGGATGTTGGAAAGGGGAAAGGAATGGATGAATTTATAGGAAGCTCATAGATCACTTAAGGAAGCAACCTTCCTTCCTTTGTAGAAAGAAATGCCAAAGTTCTGCCTTCTGAATTTTGTGGACTTTGGGGGCCTTGCACCCCTGCAGTTTGCACTTTTAGTGATAGAGTTCATTTGAAGATGCAAAGCCAGCATGTAACTCCTCTCCAACTCTTGAAAGAACAGGCCCCATCTTTGAAGTGCTCTGGGGCTTCTTAGTCAGGCACATTGCTCCTGGCCATTGAAGATCAAAGATCAGCCAACTGTACCTCAACATTTTACCAACATCCACCTTTTTTAGTGATAAAAAATATTATATAAAATTACTGGAAGACATCATATAATGGAAAGAATGTTGGATTCATAGTCAGGAGAGGAGAGTTCCAATCCTGATTTGGTCCTAGGAACATAGCCTTAGATTTGAAGAGATCAACTGAGTCTCAGTGAGGTTAGGTATTGCTCAAGGTCACACAGGTTACAAGTGTCAGAGGGAGGATTTGAATACAAATCCTTCTGTCTTCATCTGTCTATTAGGTTCTTAGATTTAGAGCTAGTATGAAATTTAGAAACCACTTAGTACCAATACCTCATTTCTGTAGGCAAATGAACTTTGAGAGGTAAGTGACTCGCCCATGGTCACACAGGAAGTAAGTAGCAGAACTGGGTTTCAAACTTATGTTCTTTGACCCCAAGACCAGTGCTCATTCCGCTATACCACTCTAATTGTGTGACCTTGGGGAAATCACTTCTTCTCTCCAGCTTCATTTCCTCATTTGTATGGAGATAATATTGACATATAATATTTAGATTGCCTACCTCATAGCATCATTGTCAGGAAAGTAAACCCCTTAGAGCTCTACCCGAAGGGGAACATCGCATTTCTTTTCCTCTTTGCAAGTTGTGGCTGCTACACTGTTTACAATGACGCAGCATTGCAGAGTTGTAAAAGATTTCACAAATTACTTGTTCTAAACCAGAGGTTCCCAAACTTATTTGGCCTACTTCCCTCTTTTAAAAAAATTAGAGTACCCCTCTGGAAATCTACTTTCTTTAACCTTTTAATGTTTTTTTGAAATTTGTCATTTAAAAAAAAACTTTAAAAAATGATGCCTCTTCAATTTAATAATTTATTGTAAATTTGTGGGGTTTTTTCCTGCTACAAGTACAAATAAAAAATTTTCTCCAGATTTTTCCTGATTTTGATGATGCAACATTGTGTCATGTAACCATCTAGTATTGTATTATAAATAAGTCATTACATGTACATGTTCCTGCTGATGCATGCTGAACTTCCTGAGGATGCACAGCATGCTCTTGTCTGCCAACACTTGCTTGTTAAGACCTGTTGGTGAACTTCACCATTGATCAGCTATAACTTGCATTTTGTATGTTCATTTGGAAAGTAATATAATCACTATGACTTTAACTTTATTACACAACAAATGAAACATCTACGAATGGTTTTTCAAAATTTTTTTCTTCTTTTCTTTCCTTATGCTTCCACCATCCCCTTATTTTTATTCAAAGCCCCCCAATTGCACCACCCCCCTGGCTTGTTCGAGAAGGTCCAAGGGGGTGGTATCACTCACTTTGGGAACCTATGTTTAAACCATAGCTGAACAAGAGGCCCATCCACAGGTTTGCCCAAGAGTGATCTTCTATACGTAAGGATGTGTCCAGTTGAGATTATAGAAAGGTAAAAAGAAGAGGGGGATACTGAAATGTGAAAGGAAGTGTTTTTCATCTTTAAAAGCATATGAGTTTTGAATAGCTCAGCTGCATATTAAAGAACAGCAAAGACCGTGAATTTGCCCCAGCTGCAGACTTCTTCTGTACCTTTGTCCCCTCATTTGTGTAAGTCCCCAAGAGAGATCTGGAAAGTGTACCAGCTGATCACCTAAGAAAAGGTACTGTCCCTGACTGACAGAATTCATTCTGAACCAGAAAAAATTATCAGATAGGAGAGGATCAACAACTCTTGCCTCCCTGCCAGCCAGAGCAGAGACCTTGTGGAATTTAAAGAGGGGATGCTTTTGTCAATTCTAGGCAAAGGTCAATTCTCTTGTTGAAAGAGAAAAGTAGCATTCCAGATTTTTTTTTTTAAGCGCTGAAATGCTTTTGATGAAAGAGTGTAGCAAAATCCAGCTGAGCCAGAGGCTGAAGGTTGTGAAGATTACAGATGCCCATTGAAGAACTGAAGAGTAAACCCAGGGAGTCCAGCGGATTCATCTGTCCAACAAAAATACCTGCAAAGAACCCAATGGTTAAGTGATCTGCTCAGCTCGGCTCAAGCAGCTGCATGGAGCCCTATAACCTAGAAATTTGCCCGGCCAGATCAAACACCAACTGTCCAGTAGCCAAATGCCCTGAGCATCCTGCCCCAGCATCAACCATGCCTGGTAGCTGAGCAGTGTGCCAGGTTTATCCCAACAGCAATCAATCCACAGCTAAGTCACCTGTGGGACTCAACCTAATAGTGCACTCATTTGTCTGCATTGATCCAGATGTTGCACCTTGGAAGAAGGCAGATCAACTGGACGGCAGTTTAACTCATAATGTTTCGGTCTAGGGGTGTTGGGAAGCCTGAAATTCAAGGCAAAAGGCACAAGTATTGCCTTGAAAGAATTCAAATTAAGCGTTCTTTCAGTCAGAGGTAAGATTTACTGTATAGCCAATAGAAGTAGGCCAGACTCTTAAGGAATCTGAGAAATTTAATGGGGGCAAGATGGACACATATACAGAAAGACTGTGGGAAGATCTGGATGTGATCAAGGAGTGGCCAATAGCTTGGGGTGACTGGGAAGTAACAGAGAAGGGGTCTAGATGGAGTTAAGGAGTGGTAAAATAGCCTAGGGTGGGGCCAGTTGCAGACAATGAGGGCCACAAAGAAAGGGAAGTTAAAAGGATTATACCGAGATGGACTGGATGCCTCAGGGAAATCAATGCCAGAGACTTGGTTCAGGGTCTTTGGGGTCCTTTTCATGTCCAGCATGAATCCCATCACTCATCAACAATATCACTGACACTGTTCCTCATAGTGAACTTCATGAGATTTCTCCAGAGAAAGAAAGGACACTGAAGCCCTTTGGTTCCAGAGTTGTGAATTGCCTTGGTCATATGTTCCCCACACATGTGCTTTATTATTTATTATCATTACATATTAAGTTTATGGATACGTTTGCCCATTTAGACTCTGTGTGTATTTGAGGAAAAATGTGCTCCAGGTTTTTTTTTCCTTTTTTTTGGGGGGAGAATGCTTTTGTTACTACTCTTTTTGCTATGCCATTTGACTCAACACCTTAAAAAAACCAATTTGAGTCTATTGCCTGATTGTTAATGGGAAGCAGAGCAGTGGAGACTTGTGAGCAAAAATATTAGTATGATAGTAGATTTACCCTATAAGCCAAGACAGTAAGCAGTTCCCCCTCTGGGAATCTAACCTGCCAGTGAAAATTGGGAGATTGAACTCAGAGAAAGTATTATCTGTCTCTCTGCACTCCTAGTTTTATCCTAAGCTAGTGAATCACAATTTGGAGTCAGAAGATATATGTTCATACACTTATTCCTCCATGTTTCTGACCTTAAGCAAGTTCTATCTGTTGTTTGGGACCCTATTTCCTCACCTGAGAAAAGATGGGACTGGACAAGGTGGTCATTAAGGTCCCTTTGAGCTTTGAATCAGTTGTGTTTCCTTTTGTTGTTTATCCTATTCTTTGCTCCAGTTGCATGGCTTCTTCATACCTTTTCTTTTGATATTCAGAGAGCTTTCAAGGGATCATTTGTTCTTTCACTTTCCTTTTAATGAAATTTAGACAATTTCCTTGATATACTTTTTGCTGACTTGTCCCTTCCCTTCCGTTCTCTTTTCCTTCGTTTTTCTTCCCTCTCTTCTTTCTCTTCCTCTCCTCTTCTTCTCTTCTCCTCTCCTTCTTCTCCTCCTTTCCTTTCCTCTCCTTCCTTTTCTTCTTCATTCCTTCCTTCTATGGAGCATTTTTTCTCTACCACTGTGATAAGGAATACATGATCATGTTTTATATCTTTCCAGTAACAAAAAAAGATGTAACAACTTGAAAGTATCTCTACTTATTTACAGAAGTATGTCATCATTTGGTAAACACTAGAATTTGAAAACACCCTTTTTCTGGAGAAGCCTTCCATGCTTCAGAGTTTTTGAGATCTCAGTATTAACAGTTTTCCACCTTCTCCACTCATCCTTCAACTGAGGTTGTAGCTTTAATTCCACTAGAATTAAACAGAAAGACAAATGCTCTTTAAGCAACTAATGTAAAAATTTCGTGGTCAGAAAATTCTTTGAGGCAGCTTGGAGTACAGAGATAATGGTTGGATCTGGAGTAAAAAAGATGTGGGTCTGAATACCAGGCCTGATGCTTAATAGCTATATGGTCTTGAGTAAGTCATGATACCTCTGAGCCTCAGTTTCCTTATCTGTAAAACAAGGATAATACAGACAGTTTTTGTTTTACATAAATTTGCATTATGCAAATTTGACTTCATGTAAAGAGTTTTAAAAGAAATCTGCATTCCAAAAAAAAAAAAAAACCACCCAGGTTAACTTTACTGTATAGCACTGTGCTCTTTCTCTGCTCCTGTCTCTTGGCTCTTCCTCACGGCCTCCCCCCATCCCCGAAAAACCCCCCTCCAAATGAAAACAGAAAAACTGATGTGGGACCACCACTACAGGATAGGGTACTTGGCTTGAGAACTGTCTGTAATATCTGTGTTTGTAAGGAAGGCAACTTATGTACCTTAAGGAAACTTTCTTTTCCAAGTCAGCTTTTCCTACATGCAGATAAGCCTTCCCGACATGTTTTTATGCTGTTGATTTCAAAGTAAAGAATGTAATACAAGAGATGGATGGATAAATGCAGATCATACACTGGACATCCTCTCACAGAAGGTAACCAGTTATTAGATTCTGGGGATGCCTTAGTTGAAAGCTAGATGGAGCTTATAATAGCTTGTAATTGGAAATTATCCTGAGCCTATAAAGGAGAGTCAAGCCATGCTTTTGATGCTAGCAATCCTTGTTTGACATAGCAGTATGAAATCTGGTTCGTGGGTGTTTTGTGACACTGGGTCAGCAGTGGACTAGGTGCGTTCAGAGAATCAACTGTGGATAGACAGTTAATGGTCTGGATTGAAGAACTGAGTGGCTACTGATGACAGTGCTGCAAGGCAGAAAGTGAGAGAGATGGTATTAACTCTATGTGCTTGAGCATGTAGGTGCATATGCATGTGAACAGATGAGTATGTACACATGTATACATGTTTGTGTTTTTATATGGGTCAGGATCTGTGTCAGCTTAGTAAATGTCTCCGGGTTTACATTCCTAGATTGTTGGGGTTGTATCAAGTATGGAACTTGGGGAAGCTAGGTGGCACAGTAGATAGAGCATTGGCCCTGGATTCAGGAGGACCTGAGTTCAAATCCAGCCTGGGACACATAACACTTACTAGCTGTGTGACCCCAGGCAAGTCACTTAACCCCATTGCCTAGCCCCCCCACAAAAAGTATGGAACTCAATTTAGGAGGCATGAGGAGGCTGTTGTCAGTGCACATGTACCTTGGCCATGCAACCCCCATCTTCCTTCTCATTATAACTTCCAATCCCTCCACTCTTCAGTTCTTTCATTGGCCCTTGCCCTTGCGGTTGTTCAACTCTCTTCTCATCCCCATCTTGGCTCCTTAGTCAGCTGGTTCAACTCTACACTGTCCTGATGTCTTGCCCCCTTATCTTATTACCATCCTTACTTTGCTATACCTTCATCTCTGGATATCCCTGACTCACCATCTGTGTCTTTTGTCTTATGGATTTGCTGCTGAATGAAGTTGGAGAAAATCATGAAACAGAGCTGACTGGATCTGCTATAAATTTATGTTATCTTTCCTTGGTCCTCAATGAGATAAAATGATCCTTTAAATACCTCCCTACTGAACTCACTATCCTACTCACAGTAGGATTCTTCTAAATCCTTTCACCCTTCCTCAACACCTGATAACTCTTTCTCTTCTTACTCTCTCAGTTGAGAGCTTTGTCTAGTGTTTCAAAAAGAAAAAAATTGATGCCACTCCCTGACAGCTTCCTTTTCTCCCTCCTCAGCTCACATCTCCTAGATGCCTTCTGCCATGGTGTCTAATTTGGCCCCTGTCTCACATGATAGCTCTTCTTCTTGGCAAGGCAAATTCCTCTATATGCACATGAGACCCCCCTCCAGCCCAACTTTTCCAGGAATTTGCCTGCTCTATCACCCCCACTTTCTTAGTCAGCTTCAATTTCTTTGTCTATTGGCTGCTTCCCTATTGGCTATGATTACTTCTGTTTATCTCCATTCTCAAAAAATCTTCAGATGATCCCTTTTTCCATGTTAGCTATCATCCCATGTTTCTCCTCCCTTTTGTGGCTAAACTCCTTGACAAGGCTTCTGCAAAGGGAATCTCCATTTCTTCCCCCCTCATTCTCTTCTTAACTCTCTACAATCTGGCTTCCAACATCACCATTCAACTGAAATCGTTCTCTGCAAAGGTATTAACGATCTCTTAATTGCCAAATATAATGTCCTTTTCTCAATCCTTGTCCTTCCTGACCTCTCTCCAGCCTTTTACACTGTTGGTCACTCTCTTCTCCTTTGTACTCTCTTCTCTCTAGATTTTTGGGATCCTATTCTCTCCTTGTTCTCTTCCTATGTATCTGACTACTCCTCAGTCTCCTTTGCTGGATCTTCATCCAGGGCTGTGTTCATTAACCATGTATGTACCACAGGGTTCTGTCCTAGACCCTCTTTTCTCTCTATATTATTTCACTTGGTGATCTTAACAACCCTGGATTCAGTTGTCATCTCTGTGCTGACGATTCTCAAATCTACTTAATCTGACCTCAAGTTTTATATCTCCAATTGTCTATTGGACATCTTGAACTTGACATCCTATAGACATCCTAAACTCACCATGTCCAAATTTAGACTCATTATATTTCCCTTCAAACCCTTTCCTAATTTCCCAATTACAGTTTAGGGTGCCTCCATCCTCCTAGTCACCCAGTCTCACAACTTAAATGTCATACATGACTCCTCTGTCTCTCTGTCCATCTCTGTCTGTCTGTCTCTCTCTCACATGCACACACTTTTGCACATGAAGAATGTGATATGACTTCAAAGACTTCATGACGATGGTGATGTGGATGACAGTGATGATAATGTCCTTAATTACCTTGGGCCTTGGGTCTGGATTGCTAAGCTCTCACCTTATCTTATTGGTCCTGGGCCACCATCCTACTTCTTCAACATCTCCAAGGTTCCACAGTACTCATACTCTTCCTTCTCTCTCCAACATACTTTCCAACTTTTGCTTCCTATATGTAGTCTTTTCTTATTAGAATATAAACTCCTTGAGGATAGTGAATTTCTTTCTTGCTTATATTTGTATACCTGGTGTGTAGCACAGTGCCTGGCATATGGTAGAGATTAAATGAGAAAATATATGCAAATTATTCTGCAAACCTTAAAGATTTATATAAATGTTAGTCATTACTATTATTATTAAGCATTTAAATGCTTTTTCATTCATTCAGGATTTGACCAGCCTTTGCCCTTTTACATTATCCTCCTAATCTCATCTCTTGCTCTCTTCAGTGACAACTAGACTAATAACAATAATTTACATTTCTAGAGACCTTTAAGATTTATGAAGCACTTTCACCATTGCTGCCCTTCAGTGGTATAAATATTACCAACCCTATTTTACAAATGAGTTAAGTAAGGCTCTTTTTAAGTGACTCTAAGAATCTATTTAAGTGACTTATTCATGGTCACAAAGTATGAAAATATCTGTAGGGGGATTCAAACCTGGTTCTTCCCTGCTTCTCTACTTGTGGTTGTGGTTAGCTTCTTGGAGAAGAAACTAGGTCACAGTGAAATTTATCATTCCAGACCCAACATTAATTGGTCCAAGCCCTCAGCAAGTGATCAAACCATGGCATCCTGAGGCCTGACATGCCCAGTGTCACCTTTGAAGGAGGACTTCACAACTTTCCCTTACCTCCAAGGCCTTCTTCCATCCTCTCTTTGCTCCATACACTGTTCCAGATTTCCACCTGACTAGATTTGTTTATTTTTGCTTTTCTCAACACTTGTAAAAGCTTACCCCCTTTGCTCTTCTAGTCCCCAACCCCCTCATCCCCCCCAACTGTGCCATTATTAAGTGAGGTCAGATGCTTATGGACCCCAGTGAGTCTAATTATCCACGAAAGTAATTAACATTTCTAATAGAAACTGCCACTGTTTGTTTTCATCGGGGGTGCAGAAAAGCAATAAGGTAAAGAGTTTCGTAATTAAAGATTCATTATTATATGCTCCCCTTTCTGTTCTCCAACTGATAACTCTTTTGCTTGGGAAATGAGAATGCTGAGCTTCATGGAGATGAACAGGGTTCCTGCTGCAAAGTCTAATATTGGTTTTCTTTTTCCACATTCCCACCCATCCAGCTTCCTTCTTGTTCCGCTCCTCAAGCTTTCCTTCTTCTGTCTTTGATTTGGTCATTCCAGAGAGCACAGAATAAATCCTTCACAGATGGCTATGACAGTGACTTGGTATTTGCTGGGAAACTTCTTGGAACTATCTGAAACCCTTCTGATTTTTGATGGCACTTCTTTGAAAGCACTGAAAAACGGAATGGTTTTCATATTGAAGGTGACATGATGTAGCAAACAAAGAGACAAAGTGCTTCACATTCATCAGGACACTGGAGAGCTCCGGGGGGGCAAGGCAGTGATTATGATCTCCATTTTGTTGTTGAGTTATGTCTGACGTTTCATGATCTCATGGATGGTAGCACACCAGGACCCTCTGTCCTCTTCTATCTCTTAAAGTCTGTCCAAGTTCATGTTTGCTATTTCCATGGTACTCTCTATCCATTTAATTAAAAATGGAGCCTCAGAGGGTAAGGGAGGGAATAAGGAAAAACAGGAAGATGAAAAAGAGTAGAAGGCTGAGGAAGAGAGCCATCACTATCAATGATCACAATCATTGTTGCCCTTTATAGATAGATTGTAGTCCTTCCACATTGTATAAGATCAGAGATCTTTAACCTTGAGTCCATTCATTTGCTTTAAAAATATTTTGATAACCGTATTTCAATATAATTGGTTTCTTTTGCCATCTTATACATTTTATTTTGTTATTTAAAAATATGATTCTGAGAAAAGATTCCAAGTCTCCTAGGCTTCACCAGACTGCCAAAGGGATACATGATGGAAAAAAAAGATTAAGAACCCCTAGACTAAATGGTCCTCAAGAGTTGTTGAGACTGAAAATGTCATCACCCATTGGCCCACCTCATGACGAATCTCTGAACTTAGACTGCCTTTATATGAGACCTAAAGTCTGTCACCAGGCCTAGACTCAGAGCCCTTTATAAAAATCTGAAAGTATTTGTGCTCCATAGCCATAGAGAACTCAGGGCCACACCAGAAAAATTGGCCAAGAGACCCCCAAATGTAAATGAGCTGAATCCCTTTGATTCCACTTTGACTCCTATACCTAGATAAAATGATTTCATAGATTCACTCTCCCTACTCTTTTGAACAATATGTACCCTGTCTCTAGATCTGTCTCTGTTTCTCTCTGTGTTTCTGTCTCTCTCTCTGTCTCTCTCTCTCTGTCTCTCTCTCTCTCTCTCTCTCTCTCTCTCTCTCTCTCTCTCTCTCTCTCTGTCTCTCTCTCTCTCTCTGTCTCTCTCTCTCTCTCTCTCTCTCTGTCTCTCTCTCACACACACACTCAAATTTCCTTGAAAATAAGGATTGTGTTTACCAAATACAAAGACAAGAAAAGGCCAGACTACCTGTTGTTTATCTCAGGGAAATGTTAGCTCAAAAATATTCAAGTCTGTCAAAATAAAACTTCTTTGTAGGGAGGATTTATCTTGCAACATGGAACTCTGAAAACCCATTCTTATGATGAGAATTGAGTAAGATTATACCTTTTCTCAAATCCCAATTTTCGAACACCAAACCTTTAGGCTATGTACTCCAAGTGATGAAATTGCAGGGCCCTACTGAGATTGGTAGGTCCCTAGATAACACATAGGTATTGTTCTTAGCCAGAGAGAAAAGAAATGAAAGAATAAAAAGGAAGAGATGAAGAGAGGCAAGTACCTACCAAATATCATAGGAGAGATAGAGAGAGAGAGAGAGAGAGAGAGAGAGAGAGAGAGAGAGAGAGAGAGAGACAGAGAGAGAGAGAGAGAGAGAGAGAAAGAAAGAAGAGAAGAGAAGAGAAGAGAAGAGAAGAGAAGAGAAGAGAAGAGAAGAGAAGAGAAGAGAAGAGAAGAGAAGAGAAGAGAAGAGAGAAGAGAGAGAAAGGAGAGGTGAGAAGAGAGAGAAGGGGAAAGGAGGGGAGGAGGGAGAGAGAAGAAGAGAGAAACACAGACAAACAGATATAGAGACATCCACAAATAGACGGAAGCAGAGAGAAGAAGGAACAAAGGGGCATCTCCAGAAGGAAAAGCTCTAAGTAGAGAGGTCAGCTCATTCTGAGAAGAGAGGGCACAGAAGGGAGCACGTCTCTGCTGTCACTGTTAGTTGTTGGTATGGAGTGGAGGAATAGAGCTGAAGCTGCTTATTGGCCATGAGTACCAACAGCTCCTCCTGAATCATAGTTAGAAGGAGATAGTACGTTTGTATGTTCTGGATGCTGGAGAATAGCACTGGTGTCCAGATGCAAAATTAATTACTCTTTGGTGTTCTTTCCTGGGCACAATTAGCCTTGTAAGAATCAGAATGGTACATTTTTTTCAGTCTTGCTCCACCTGTGCCCCTTTGAGTCCCCCTTTGCATAGCTGTGTGTAACAACTGGATATTTCTTTTGGGAGACATAGTCAAGGCCATGTACCCTATGTGTTCATTTTGGGTGTACAGTCTTTTCTTGGATACTTCAGAAATAGGGATCTACATGATGATGTTACATGTCCCAGATTCAATCTAAAGCCACCTTTCTGACTCCCACCATCTGAGCTCAGTCTCTTTCTCTTGAGAAGGTCTGTGAAACAGTAGACACCAAGACTTGACATCCAACTGAGAGGCAATAGAGGAGAAAATGAGTTGTCTGGCTTACCAAAAGTTCTTCTTTTCTAGACTTTGATGGTCCACTTTCAGGCTTCTCTTGAAACCAGCACTTCTGTACAGATGGACAACTCCTCAAGGAAGAAGAAAAATGCACCTTTCATATCCCAAGCCTGATTTCATCATCAGGGCTCTCTGTGGGGGATATTGGCTCCTAATGGGAAGTATCCTGCTGGGCCCAGAATACTCCAGCTTTGTCTTAGAGAATTCTCCTTTGTGCTCCAGTTATTGAGTTTCAGTATGTCCAAAGTATTGTCTTGTCTGACATGATGCTTCGGTAGATGCAGCCTTTCATGGAAGTTTCATTAGGTGACTGGATATAAGCAACTATTGCTCATTTGGTGACTGCCATGTTGTGCCCTCTGTGGGCTTTAGCCTCCAACTCCTTCAAAAGAGAATGTTGGATGTGACTGGAATTAGCGTTCAATTCTGCCTTGGTTACTTAGGACCTTTGCAAACTTGGGGGAAGCTACTTCTCTTTCCTGGGCCCCAGCTTCTGCATCTGCAGAATAAGGGGATTGGACTAGATGACTTAGCTCTCTTTCCCCTTGAAGAACTTTGGAGATGGATGATCTGTAAAGATGTAGACAGTACCATGTATCATCTTACTTTATCCCCATCACAACTCAATGCCACTGATACAAGAGAAGGGTGACCAGAAATGATTCATGGTAACTGGCTGGGTGGTGCAAGAGAAGGCAGTGCTGCTGGTGAACACTTCTAATGGGAATGACATCACAAGAGCATCATGCCTTTTAAACACCTTGACAGCATTATATACCCCCTTCCCCTTGGCTCAGCCTCATAAAACTGCCACTGTAAAAAGCAGCAGCTGGGATTGATGATCAAACCAACAGGACCGACAGGCTCCTTCCCTCAATTTTTAAATAATTTATCTGAGGATGGGAGACATCTGTTTGGACAACCAGGACAAAACAAAATACTGGGGATTTGGGCTAAATTCAGCCCAGTTTAAAAAGTATATCTGATCTGCCATGTGGGTCTCTCCTCTCTTCTTCCTTCCCTTTCACCTCCCCTCCTCCTCCTCCTCCTCCCCTCCCCTCCCTCTCCCTTCTCTTCTCCTGGTCTTCCAATCCATCTTCCTTTCTGTTTTACATTCCCTTTTGTGTGTTATCTCCTCCCCTCTTCCAATTGTGGTTGGATAGGATGGTTAGGGGCCAGCAGAGATGCCTGGTCCCTTCTCCCCACCTAGGGGAGAGGCAGATGAAATGCCCAGGTAACCCCTCCTGAGACAGAGCTGCCTCCCCCAAGTGCAGTAACTGCATTAAGACCGATTGCATCTGTTAACTGCTCTGACCCATGTTGCTGTTATAGTGGCCAGGAGGGGCCCATTCCAGTGGCAGTGACAGATTTGTTTGCTTTTTTTCCATAGAAAGGTTGAAACACAAGCCCATTCGCTGTTCAGTGATACTAATGGGAACATTTTTTCAGGTAAAAGTTAAGCTAAGTCAACACTTATCAGCTGCTCACATCTGGCATATACATGGTCCCAGAACTATGTAAGATTTATGAATCTTACTCAAGGCCAAGACTCTGCCTAAACTCTCCTGGCACAAGATTCGGGATCTTGGACCAAGGTACCATAGTGACCACTGTGGGCACAGTTAAGATTATTCAGGTAAATAGAGGAAAGCCATGGGAAGGAAAATACAGAATGGTGGCAACCAAAAACTGTTCTTAATAGCAGTGTGATAGAGAGGAAAGGAACTTGGATTTGATTTCTAATACTACATCTTCCACTTACAACCAAAAAGACTTTGGACAGGCACTTTACCTTTCTTTTCCTCAGTTTCCTCATCTGTAAAAATGAGGGGGTTGAACTAGATAACCTCTCAGGTTCCTTCCAGCTCCAGATCTACTATTCTATAATCTTGTGGTCCTAAACTAAGTCACTGAACCTCTTAGTACCTCAGTTTACCCATTTGTCAAAATGAGAGTTTTGGACTTGGTCTTTCAGGTCCCTTCCTATGGTGTACCAAGTTCCAAGTCTCCTTCCACAGATCCTAATTCTGCCACAGAGTTTCATTCTGTGTCCAA
The DNA here is from genome assembly GCF_003287225.1 of Phascolarctos cinereus. NCBI lineage: Eukaryota > Metazoa > Chordata > Mammalia > Diprotodontia > Phascolarctidae > Phascolarctos > Phascolarctos cinereus. The sequence goes on along the minus strand of NW_027555514.1, from coordinate 278,546,985 downwards.
AGTGGGCTCTGAGGCCAACTCCCTATTTACTATATCATGTTGCCTCATTACACACACACCACACACACACACACACACACACACACATATACACACACACACACATATATACACACATGTGGCACAGTGGAAGAGTAGATAGAGTGCTGGGCCTGGAAGTCAGGAAGACTCATTTTCCTGAGTTCAAATCTGGCCTCATATACTTCCTAGATGTGTGACTCTGGGCAGGTCACTCAGCCATGTTTGCCTCAGTCTCCTCATCTGTCAAATGAGCTGGAGAAGGAAATGGCAAACCACCCCAGTATCTTTGCCAAGAAAACTATAAATGGGGTCCTGAAGAGTCGCTTATCAGCAATGACAACAAAACCATTAGGACCGACACAAGAGTGAGCTACTGGTGCTATTCCCATTGAAGGCTAGCCCGTGATGAGTGATGCATTACAGACCTCTGCTGCTCTCTCTTGGAGGCAGGGTAGGCTTGTGGCTGGAGAGAAGATGGGGGTAGGAAATGTGTGTTCACTCTTAGACTTCTAATAGACTGGACTATCGCCATGCTCCTTCCCAGTTGCAGTTTATACTTCTCCTACAGAGACAAGAGGAACATTTCCAGAAACATAGCTGCCCCTTTGAAGAGGGGCATCATTTTTAACAAAATAAGACACAGCCTCAGGGAAAGTTGTTTTAGTCCCACTTAGTTTGATTCATTATTGATAAGGCCAAAGACAAATGAGAGTCATTAAAATAAAAGGCTGTGGTCTACAGCCTGCTTGAGATTCTACTACAGTTTGCTTCCCATGAAGAGGGAACAACAGGAGAGCCTCTGTCTCTTGGAGGAGACTAAAGGTTCTTTAGAAGAAGCCAGGTTTCACATCTGGAGAATGTTGGAGAGCATATGAAATAAACATGAAGCCTTTGTGACTTACTACAGCGTCAGAGTCTGTCACATCTGATGTCAAGGGCCAAGGTCCGTCGAATTTGGTGTTTAGTGATATTTCTTACTTCTCTGGTTCATTCCCTCATTCCCTGAAAGTCCAGGAGCTTCACTATCTGTCACCACTCACATAGCCCCCTTGCAAGCACATGGTTCACAAGGTTTAAAGAATGAATAGTTTTATTTTCAGGACAATGAAAATAAATGGAAGCCATGTGGGGGTTCATGGAAATGTTGATGCCTGCTTAGAGTCTAGTCTCTAGAAGAAGCCTGTATTTAGAGACACTGGATAGATCTCTTCATGGGTTCTGTTGTGTCTAGCATGGATCCATGGCAGGTACCTCGTGGTTGCTTCTTGCAGACATTTTGACTCACTGTCATCCTGTGCAGAAGGGCCAGTTAATCTGCCAAAGATCCCTCCAGATTGTCCTAGGTGTTCCCTTTCTGAGGATAATGTTTCTTCATCATGTGCACTCCAAGGGCAGAGATGGAGAAGAGCATTTCAGAATCCCTTTCTGGGCAGACTGTATGATAGTTCAAAGCATTCCTATAGATCATGGTACCTCCCTTTGAGGTCTTCCTTTCTGCCATGATGCACTGTGGGCATTTTGGAGCCTCACACAAAGTTCTCACAGGAGTCAGGGACACCCCTCTAACCTAATGGGACTTTGTCACCAATACCACCTGATTCAGAGTGAATTCCATAGTCCTTTACCCCCAACATATGCTGGTAGTCTTCTACCTCATGTTGGCACTTCCTATGGATATAGCCTAGAGAGTTGGGAGGTCTCTCGTCCTTCCCCAATCCTCCTTTCCTGCCCACTAGTCCTTCTACAACTAACTGGGTGGGGTTATTCAAATTACCCAGGGCTGCTTCCTAGAACATTCACAGTAGGAGTGATGGAATTGGAGGGCCAAGCACTTCTCTGACATGGTCATGCATGCCAGAGGGAACACAGTTTTACTGACCTCCCCACATTAGTGGAGGTTGCTAAGAGGAGTGGAGACTATGTAGATATTTAGCTCTGAAGAGAAGAGACTGTTGGAGGAAGGGTGGAGGATGAAAGCTATCTTCAAATATTTAAAGTATTTTCTCATAGAAGAGGGCTAAAGACTTGTTCTGCTTGACCCCAGAGGCCAAGAATCAGGAAATAGTGAGCAGCTAATGTGGGATTTCAACCCAAGTGTTCTCGATTCCAAGTCCAGTGTTCTAACCACTATACCACATTCCCTCTGGACACAGTGCTCCACATCTTGACTGGGCCTGCAGAGTTAAGAATGAGACTGTTTCCCCCACCCTTCCCACACATGAACTCCTAGAAGAGAAAATTGAGGTAGCCAGATAGTCTCAAATTCATCTGAGATATAAGAGGCAGCTCAACAGAAGGCACACAGTTCATTATGCATTCTGTAGTTTGCTTTGTGATGCACACTTTAGCCCTTGACTTTCCATTTACTTACTTTGGTGTAGGTTCATAACTGTAATTTTAATTTCACATTCCTGTGGGTTTTTAATTACTAAAGGGCCTCAGATAATCCCCATTTTATATAAATCATTTTTTGAGAGAGAGAAAACAAATGAACCATTGGTCCCTGTCCATTCATTTGAATGAGAGGGATCAGATTGTATTAAAACATCAAAGACCTGAGGCAGAGGGGGTCATGAGTGGATAGAGAGTCAGTCACAGAGACAGGAAGACCTGGGTTCAAAGTTCTGCCCCTGATGTATACTGGCCGTGCCATTCTTGGTAAACCATTTAATCTCTCAATATCCTAGGCAACTCTTGAAGACCCTTGAAATTGCAGAGTAATATGCTAGAGCTTCTTCATTGGGCATTCCCTATGCCAAAGAAATGACAGGTCTGGCCCCAAATAAAAAAAATTTAAATTAAAAAAAAAGACCAGTGATTTTGTAATCAAGAGATTGTAGGTTGAAAGCTGGAAGGGACATATGAGGAAAACACACAGACATCTAAATACATGCCCTAACATACACACTCGTAAATAAATACCCATGTTAACTTTAGGGGAAGGATTTCAGTTGAGATCCTCTGCCTCTAGAACTCGTGATCTTTCCTCTGCACTAAAACATCCAGCCATAACTTGGAGGGCCCCTCCCCCACACTCCCTTCATAAAGCTAATAGAGGTGAGAGTTGCATTTGGAAACCTCTCTTTGTGCCTTCAAGCCCAGCCCTCTCTCCACTCAGGGGTGCTATTGACTGAGAGCAATGACTTTCTCCTTTATCTGAGGTCTCTATCACGTGTGTATTCACCGGCACTGTTTCACTTTGCATTGGATAGACAGTCTCTCTCTCTCTCTCAGGTGAGCATTTCAAAAAAAACTCCCTTTCCAGGCTAGGTGCCTCAAAAATTGAATACAAAAGAGAGTGTGAAGTTAAAAAAAGGCGCGTCTCCATTTCGGGCCTTGCCACTTAAGTGTGTCTGAAGAGTGTCTTGTTTGGTGGGAAATGTTCATTTCCCCCCCTACTGAGATACATAAAAAAAAAAGCCACAGTGGAAAAGGGATTTTTATCAAACTTTCTAATCAATTCTCCTTTAGTCTGTGAAACAAAGTCGTCAGAACCTGCATTCAAAATGTCATTATAGTGAAGTTAGATGTTCCCCGGCAATAGATGTGTGGAAATAGACAAGCTTTTAGCCTTCCATCTTCAGAAACACTTGGTAAAACAGCCACTCTCTCAGGCATTGGGCATTTCCTGCAGGGAATATGGGTGGTGTTATCTCACAGATGAGAGTAGCTGAGGAGATCTTTGCCTTCACTGCTGAAATGTCATGTTAAAGAAAGACTGATTGGAAAATAATAATAGTTCAGAGTTGGAATGAGCTACTTTGCCTCATTGTTACTCAAGTGAATTGCCACACAAATACATATACACAACTACATTCAACACACACATGTATCTCTATATACACACACTCACATGCACACTCATGAATGTGATGTTATTCAGTTGTGTCCAACTCTTGGTGACCCCATTTGGGGTTTTCTTGGCAAAGCTACTGGAATAATTTGCCATTTCCTTCTCCAGATCATTGTATAGATGAGGAAGCTGAGGCAAAGAGGGTGAAGTGACTTGCCCAGGGTCACATAGCTAGTAAGACTCAGGAATGAGTCTTCCTGACTTCAGGCCTGGTCCTCTATCCACTATGGCGCCATCTAGCTGCCCAATATGTATACGTGTGCACACACAAAGGACTTTAAATCGGTCAGTTAGTCAAGAGGCATTTATTAAGCACCTACTATGTGCCAGTTGCTATGTTAAGCATGAGGATTCAATGAAAGGCAAAAGACCAATCTTGCCTCTGGGAGGGCATATAATGTGCAAACAGTTATATGCAAACATGATATAGAAAGGTTGAACTGGAGGTAATCTCAGAGAGAAGGCATTAGCATTAAGGGAGATGTGGAAAGCTTGTAGAAGATGCAATATTAGTTGACTATCTCCTATTTTAAGCAAGCCTAATATATGAAGAAATGCATCATAGGAGCAGAAAAAAACTGTGGAATTGGAGTTAGGAGAAACTTGGGTTCAAATTCCATCTTTAACACTTAGCTTTCTGAGCCTCAATTTCCTCATCCATAAAATGGGGCTAGTCCCAGCCATCTAACTCCTTGGGGGTGGGAGGAGCTCATGAAGGAGCCAGGCGCTGGTCTCTGGGTTTCTGTGGTAGCATCAGTGAGGCAGCAGCACAATCACTGTTGCTGCCCTCTAGCTAGATTACTGTGCTTGGGAGTGGGTGTGACACTTACTTCCTGGCCCTTCCTTCCAGGGGTTATATTTTTGAAGCACACATAGGAAAAGTAAACGTTGTGGTTGTCATAAACCAAAATGGCTGCCACTTTTCTTTCACACAGTACTGCTGCTGGTTTGTAGAATGCTGCTGGTCTGACCTCCACATTTTACCAAGAAACAAGTGACCTGCCCAAGGTAACATAGCTATTTTATTTTCTTCATTTAACAATATGATTCTGCTTTAGGGGCAGAATTTGAACCCATGTCCTCTGAATCTAGGGCCAGCACTCTTTTCAGTGAGTTTTCAGGAGCCATGTTTCCTCTTCATATCTTTGGTTATCACAGATTATAGTGAAAATTAATACCAGCCCATCTCTCTTCTGCCCTGTGGCTCTGTCCCCAGCCCAGCCTTGTGCTACAAAACTTGTCTCTGAATGGTGGAATGAATTCTCACTGTCCTTCCTTTTCTGGATGTATGCAGCAAATAGTTTGGGGTTTTGTTTGCCAACAAATTCTGTCACATTTTAAAGTGTCAGAAGTAGAAATAAACATTCAGGAAAAGAGCAAAGCTCCCCAAACCCCACTTCCTCTTTAAAACAGATTAGGAAGGACAGGGGAATGGTCTCCAGCCATGGCTGGGACTTCAGTTTCCTTCTGTGTAATCTGAAGGGGTTCAATTCAAGGGCACGGGCTGCTGGGAACACGTCAGGAATTCACTCCTTATCTTAAATAGAAAGAGGGCTGGTTGACTTTCTCCCAAACAATGAGGGAGAAGTCGCCAAGTGAACTCATCCAAATCCAGCTGTCTGGAAGTTTTTTCCTTACTTTGGGCTTAGGTCATTCATTGAAGCTTCTGTTGGCTGCTGCTGGTTTGACCCATTATATCCAAGCAGATGAAACTGAATCCCATCACTTCTGATAATCAAACGTTGACATCACGCTCCTCCCTCCCAATTGTCTCTTCTCCAGGTGAAACACAGATCCTCCAACAGATCTTTGGGTGGGGGGAGGGGGAGGGGAGGGGCTAAAATGTTCGGTAAGGATGTCTCACTTTGGTTCCAAATTATTAATGGAAAGTATGCTAGATGTAGAGGCCGAGGACCTGGGGGTATATCCTACAGTCACTTACTACATATTTGATACAGGGCAAGTCACTTTGCCACTCTTTCTTCATCTATAAAGTGAGAGGATTGCACTTGATGGCCTCTGACGTCTCAGCCAGGTCTAGATTTAGGTCTATGATCCTATGGGCACAGATGGTGAAGTAAGTAGAGCACTGGACTTGAGGTCAGGAAGAATTGAGTTCAAATCCTGCCCAAGACACTTACTAGCTTTGTGACCCTGGGCAAGTCACTTAACCAGCATATACCTCATTTTCTTCATCTGTAAAATGGGCCCGTACCTCCAAGGGTTGTTGTGAGGATCAAATAAGATAATATTTGTAAAGTGCTTTGTAAACCTTAAAGTACTTTATAAGAGCTAGCTATCGTCATCATCACCATCTTCATCATTCCTTTCTTCTTATTGTTCAGTAGTTTTCTGGTTGTGTCTGACTCTTCATGACCTCATTTGGGGTTTTCTTGGCAGAGATACTGCAGTGGTTTGCCATTTACTTCTCCAGCTCACTTTATAGACAAGGGAAACTGGGGCAAACAGGGTGAAGTGACTGGGCCAGGATCACACAGGTAGTAAATGTCTGAGGCTGGATTTGAACTCAAGTCTTCCTGCGTTCTAAGCCTAGTACTCTGTGCACTGTGGCGCTACGTAGCTGGTAAACTACAGGTGCAGTCACTCTTTTGGGTGACTTTGTGTAATTACTTTTATGGGACAGATTTCTGGTGGGGATGGGAGTGGGGAATGGTATTTGTTGGGGAGTAACTGATATGTCCAAAGAAAATGTATCATTTAAAAATGTATGAACATCTTCTTGAGGCCACACAGAATGTAGACCCTGAATGCTAGGGAAGAGGGTCCATGCTCTGTTCTGGTTTACACTGTCACATGGGTGGATTAGCAAAAATAAAAACCAAAGCACACCATGATGGCAGGTTTATAAGACCAGGTTGGGATGCAGAGAAGATGAGTTGATTAAATTGGATTGTGAGTCTATCATTTGCAGAACTGAGCCAGCTAATTTGCTTGCTGCCTTTTCAATCTGGCGTTCCATTTCCATGGTTTCATGGTTGGGCAGAGATGGGGTGTTTAAGCCCACTGGGACAGACCCAAAGTAGGAAAGCAAAAACTGCTGTGGAATTACTTTTTAAACGTGGAGTCTCAGGGAGTGCACTGGGCTGGGAGGCCTGGAGACTCAGTTACAATCTGATAATGAGACTGATAAACACACTAATAATAAGAATGAGCATTTATATAGTCCTCTCAACTTGGAAAAGCACAACATTGTAGGAACATGACCTCATTTGGTCCTTACAATGACTCCAGAAGACTACAAGGTGTTGTTATCCCCTTTTACAAATGAGAAAACTGAGGTTCAGAGAGAAGAAGTGACTAGGAAGTGGCAGAGGCTGGATTCCAGTCTGAAAGTCTCAACTCCAAGTTGGTCAACTTATTAAGTGTGGATTACATGGCAGGCATTGTGCCAGGTGCTGGGGATACAAAGAAAAACCAAACCAAACCAAACAACCAAGGTTTGCCCTCAAGGAGCTCACATTCTAATGATGGAGAGGACATGCAAATAACATGCAAATATGTACACGATATCTACAGGGTGTCCCCCAAGTATTAGTGCAAAGCCTAAAATTTCACCAAGACTTTTCCAGCCACACTAAACAGTGTAAGTAAAAGCAGTCTCAGAGAGAAGTGGGGTTGGGGGACAGGGCCCTGGAAAAGCAGGATTTGAACTCGGTCTCAAAAGCCAAGCAAAACAGGGGGTGGAGGCAAGGAGGGAGGGTGTTCCAGGCATGGGGGAACAGCCAACACACAGAGTTGGGAAGAGTGTTGTATGTGAAGAACAGCAACTGAAGTCCATGCTGCTTCTAATGCAAGTCCCTTGACCTCTCTGGGCCTCTGTTTCCTTATGGGTCAAATTTCAGGTGGAGGGATTGGGTGTCAGAAAGGGGAAATAGGAAATGAGCCCGATTCCTTCCCCCAGATGTTGTGCTTGGTTCGGGCTTCACCATCTTCAGCGAGCATGGCCTTGACAAACTCATTACCAGGAAACTCGTCATCATGACTGCTTCTGCTGTGCTCTTCACACCTCATCTGTACCCTCAGTTGTTTCTGCCTCTCTGATTGGAGTATAATATGATATGATATGATATATGATATGATATGATATGATATGATATGATATATGATACAATACGATATAACATAACATAACATAATGACATAACACAACATAACACAACATAATATAATATAATATAATATAATATAATATAATATAATATAATATAATATAATATAATATAATATAATATAATATAATATAGATTAAATGATAACTCTTAGCATCCATGGTCCTATGAGGGAGAAATGCTGTAAGTTTCTAGTGAGAGGAAATGCTTGGGTCAGCCAGGAGAGGTTCAGGAACAAATCTGACCTAGTACGTGGTCAAATACTGAGTGCTCAGGGGTGTGATTTGATGGGCCATCTCATCAATGGTGCCTAGGAATCAAGGTGGCAAGGGGAATAGAGTCAGGAAGTTCAAACTCACTAGCAATGTGACCTTTGGAAAATTCAGTTTCCTCATCTGTAAAATGGGAATCATAACAGCACCCATCTCCCAAGGTTGTTTTGAGGATCAAATAAGATGTTAATTATAAAGTGCTCAGCACAGTGGTTGGCACATATGTCAGCTATTGTTATCTCTTGTCCCAGTAATTCAAATTCGTATTGGAATACTCACTTAAGTTAAGGCATTATGTTTCTAGAAGGCCTCCTGGACAGCAGAATGAGTAGGACAGTAACTTGTTATCATTCATTAAGGAGAGGCAGCATGGTATTGGGGAAAGCACACATATAGTAGAGACAAATGACTTGGGTTCAAATACCACCTCTGACACTTGCTACCTGTGGAGCTTGGGACAAGTCACTTGCACTCCTGTTGCCTACATTTCCTTCTCAGTAAAATGAGACGTTTGGACTAGAGTGGCTCTGAGGCCTCCTCCTAGTCTAGATATGGGGAGTTTAAAGGACTAGAATCAAGGCAGAACATTATAGTTTTATGCCTGTGTTGGACTGGGGACTAGACAGGATTTTATCAGTAGAGAAAATTCTCTCCCACTGCATGTCGGTACCCATCCTAGAGCTGAGTTTTTGAGACTTGTTTGAGGATAGAGAGATGCTGAATAACTTGCCCGAGGTCACAAAGCTAGCAATGTTCTCTGAGATAAGATACTGATAGGACACACACACACACACACACACACACACACACACAATTTGTCTCTCTCTCCTTCCCTCCCTCTCTTTTTACTCCTCCATTTTCTCTCCCTCTCCCTTTCCCCCTCTCCTCCCCTCCCTCCCTCCATCTGTCTGTAGAAGGAGGGAGCATGATGTAATGATGTAGTGCATAAATAGTTGACCTCAGAGCTAGGAAGACCAAGACTCAATTCCCACTTCTGACATATATTGTCTGGGAGATGTTAGGCAAGTCAATTCTCAGTATGCTAGGCAACTCTGTAAGAGCAGAAGTTGCAGACAAGGTGTTTACCTACATTGTTAGAGCACATTTCTTCATTCAGGAATTCCTCATATCAATGAAATCACAGGTAAAGTCTTTAGAGAGAGATATGGATGGATGAATAGGTAGATGGATGAACATATAGATGGAGAGATGGATGGATGGATAGATAAGTGGAGGTATAGGTGGATAGATGATAGATGGATGGATAGATAGATGAATGAATATATAGATGGATGAATATGTAGATGCAGAGATAGAGAAATAGATGGATAGACTGAGAGAGAGATAGATGGATGGATATAGATGGATAGATAGATGGAAAGTTGGATGGATGGATGGATAGATAGATGGATGAATATATAGATGTAGAGATAGAGAGATGGATTGATTGATAGATGGATGGATAGCTAGATAGAGACAGATATAGACATATATTTAGTGCTTTCAGATTTGTATACATTCATATAGTACATCTACACACATTGTATCTTTTGATTCTCACAACAAAGCTGAGTGAGATTATTTTCCAGCCCTGTTTTACAATTAACATAACAGAGGCCAGGAGGGCTTAAGCCCTTGCCCTATGTCACAGGTTGGTAAGTATCAGAGGTAGAATTCAATTCAGATCTTCCTTAGTCCAAGCCCAATAATCTTGCCAAGGTATGTTGTGTCTTGCTAGGCAAGAGGGAGCTATTGGAAGATTTTGAGCACAGAACTGACCAGATGTAGTTATGTAGAAATTTCTAGAAGTGGGATGAAGGCTGGTTTGATGTTGAAAGAGGGTGAAGGTGGGCCGGAGATCAAATCTGCAATGGCAATGAACTTCCTAGTATATGACTGTGGTCAAGTTGTCAGACCTAATCAATCTCAATTTGCCCATTTATAAAATGGGAATAATAATACTTCTAATACCTATCTCATAGAGTTGTTGTGAGGAAAATGTTTCATAAACATCTAAGAGCTATAGAAATGTGAACTGTTCTTTGTCTCAGGCTGCTGATGTAACTGGGGCACTTCCTCTCTTCAGTGACAGAGAGCCCTACTCCCTTCATCATGATCTTCCAGTGGTTGCTGACACATACTGCCATGAGGCAGTCCTGACCCTGGACCACCCAGGCTTAGTTGTCCCCAGTGCTAGGATTCTAAGCAACAGCTCTGATTTGAGTGTCTTTTCTAGGAAAACAAACACACAAAAACCTTTATTGTTGTTCAGTCATTTCAGTTGTATCATCCAACTCTTCATGACCCCATTTGAAGTTTTCTTGACAAATATACTGGAATAGTTTGCCATTTCCTTCTACAGCTTGTTTTACAGATGATGAAACTGAGGTGAACAGGGTGAAGTGACTAGCCCAAGGTCACACAGCTTGTACTAGTCTGAGGGCAGATTTGAACTCACAAAGATGAACTTTTCTGACTCTAGGCCCAGCATTTTATTCACTGCAGCACCACACCCCTGACACCCTCTTTCTGTCCAACAGGCAGGTAAGGTATGCCATCATGTTTGCATCTTCTTTGTCAACAAAACTTGTTACCTTAGGAAAGCAAAGCCAGTGGGCTGAGGGAAAGTGGGCTCCCAGGAGTGGAAAGTGAGAAAGTATTTCCACCCTGGAGTTTAAATTAAGATTGTATTTGTCTCTTTACATGTTGGGTAGAGAGCTCTGTACACCTACAACCTGTGACTAATAAATACCTTGGGTAATAATGTTGATATGGAAATTAAATAGTGAAATTTGGGGGCAGCTTTGTGCTTTTATTAACAACGACTTCTAGGTATTGTGTGGGTTCTGAAAAAACACTTTTCATAGCATTTCCTTTCAGCTATGACTGTATTCAGTGCACCTGTTTGCTTTGGATAATAATAGGGTTTTTTTTAACAGTTTTTTTCTTTTAATGCAGAACATTTAAGTAGAAAATGAATGTGTGCCAACTTGGTACCTGGGAAAGTGAATGTTTGGCCAACTTTGCCCATGCACACAGGCCCTCCACCAAGACCTGTTTTGCCATGCACACTCCCAGCTGCACTGAGATTACTCCAGGACAGCTCTGGTAGCTGGGGTCCTGGCCAGGGCCAAGTCTTCTTTCTAGACAGGTGGGAAGGTCTCAACTTTCAAAGGTAACATTTGATGAGCATCAGAAGACCAGTGTCTCCCCACCCTGAAATAGCTGAATTTGGAAGTCAGATCTGGGTTCATATCCTCATTCTCCATTTCCTACCTGTGTGGCCCTGAAGAAGTCACTTCATCTCTCTGGGCCTCAGTTTCCTTCTTTGCAAAATGAGGTTGCTGGATTCTAGAGCTAAATCTATGAACTTCCTCTACCCCTCTGCTTGATACCTGTGCTTTCCAGTAACCATTGTTCTACAGAATTAGCCCTGTGACAGTGCTGTCACTGAATTAACTTTAGAAGTGCTGGCTCTTCCAATCCTTCAGATCTCAAAAGTCATGGGGAAAGTCAAGCATGCATTAGTTCCTCCCCTCAGGGCAGATTGTAGGACAGTACTTCACAAATGTTCCTAGCTCTGCTCATGTGTCCTTGGGTGCATGCATTATTCTACCTCCCTGCCCCCACCCCCATCCCTACCCTTTCTGGCCTGAATACGCTATAAGAGAAGGAATGCATGTGTTCTGGATCCTAGCTATCACAGTGCCATGCACAGACTCCAATCCTCTAACATCTCTGTAATCTTGATTTATATGCTCCTTCCAGTTATGCAGAACTCAACTCTTCTATTCCGGTCCATCTTTTCCTATCGCCTCCCATAATTTGTCCACAGCAGGTACCTGCCAACCACATGGAACAATCATTTACTTCTCTTTCTTGGCTTTGGTCCTGACTCCCCCAAATGTCCACCTTTCACCCAGTAGCCTTCTCACCCTGGGGATACCTTTACTTTCCTCCAATTACTAAGTTCTTCCCAAAGACCATAATTTTTAACAAATAAATTTTTATTGGCATCTTTTTTTTTTACATCATCAAAATTTCTCCTAGCATCCCTCCAGAGGGCCGTCCCATAAAACAAATAATAATGAAGGATATTTTTAAAATAAAAGAAAAAGAAGAGAAATTCCGTAAAACCAATTAAGGCACCAGAAAAGCTATGTACCCACCCATGGACCTCCTACCTCAGCAAAAGAGTGAGGTGGGGCTGTCTTCTTTTAGCTTTTCCTGGAGGCCCGGCTTGTTTTTTCATTTTCATTTGTTTTGGGATGTTACTTTCCATTCACATAGTTGTACTGTATATAAGGTCTTCTTGACTCTGCTTACTTCACTCTGCATCAGATCGTTTAAATCTTCACATACCTCTGTATAGAAAGCATTTTCTTTGTTTCTTACAGCACAGTAATATTCTGTTAAATTCATGTATTGTGATTTGTTTAGCCATTCCCCAGTCAATAAGTATCTTACCTTGTGGCCAAATCTTTGCTACCACAAAAAGTGCTACTCTCAATATTTTGATGACAATGGGGACTTTCTCCTTGTCAATGACATTTTTGGGGTATACCTAGTAGTAGAATCTATGGGTCAAAGCTTATGGGCATTTTAGTCACTTTATTTATATGATTCCAAATTGATTTCCAAAACTATTATACTAATTCACAGACTCACGACAATGCCTTAGTGTACCTATCTTTCCACAAGCCCGCCAACAATGACTAGTATCCTCTGACAATTTTTAGGGTATAATGTGAAAACTTGGGGTTGTTTTCATTTGCATTTCTCTTATTATTTATGCTCATTTCTCTCTTAGCTTCACTCCTGGAGTGCAGTCCACTCTTAGACTTTACCCTCTGCCACCCCAGCTCTTTGTCATGTGTTTTTTTCTTCCATTAGAATGGAAGCTCCTTGAAGGCAGGGATTCTTTTTTTGTTTGTTGTTTGCCTTTGTATTCCCAGTCATTAGCACAGTATCTGGAACACAGTAAGTTTTTTAATAAATGTTCTGTTTGTCTTTCTGTCTGACAGTCTGTATGTCTTTATCTATCATCTTCTCTATCTCTCTTCATCAGCATCATCTACCAATCAAAGATTTCTTGAAAGATATAACATTAACAAAGGGTCCCCCCCCACCCCATTACACTGATGGGGGAGGGAGAGAACATTTGTTATCATTCAGTCTTTTTTCAGTTGTATCTAACTGGGGTTTTCTTGGCAGAGATCCCGGAACAGTTTGCCATTTCCTTCTCTAGCTCATTTTACTGATGAGGAAACTGAGGCAAATAGGGGTAAGTGACTTGTCCAGTGGTCACCCAGCTAGGAAGTGTTTGAGGTCAGATTTGAACTCAGGAAGATGAGTCTTCCTGACTCCTGGCCCAGGGTTTTATCCACTGTACCATCTATTTGCCCTGTAGAGAAAATGGATTTTTGTTAAATGAAAAAAAGTAATTTAAAAAGAAAGCTGTAACAATAGAAATAACCCTGTTCAATGACCCTTTGATTATAAACATGGGGGAATCACAGGAGGCCTTTGCTAGTCCCACCAGTTGTTAGCGAAGGTTATTAGATAGTAGGGTCATAGATCTCCAGCTAGAAGGTGCCACATAACCCATATTCATATAAATGGGAGGTGTTATTATTATTCTAATCCCCCATACCCTCAGCTCTGGCCCTGGAAAGATTTCTCTTCTCCAGGCTCAATATTCCTGGGACCTCCAGTTGGTTCTTTGATTCTGGAGAGCCCTGCTTGGCTTTTTCTTTATCCTTCATGTGCTGCCCTAGGCTCTTTTGCTCAGCCTGCCTGCTGTGCTCCTTTCTTTCGTTCATAGTTTTCATATGCTTGGTAAACATTGGTTGAGCACCCTCTCTGTGCAGAGCTTGATTTGGGTGCTAGGGAGCATATAGTATATAGATAACAAGCTGTCTCTGCTTTCTAGCCCTGGTCCTGCCAGCTGGAAGACCTGAATTCAAATGTGACTTCAGATTTGTGACCCTGGGAAAGTCACTTCTCCTCTCCTCTGTAAAATGAGGATAATAATAGCACCTTCTCCTAGCATGGTTATGAAGATCAAATGAAATCATATTTATAAAGCACCTAGCACAGTAGCTGGCCCATAGTATGCACTCGACAAATGATTACCCCCTTTCTTCCCTCCCTTCCTCATGGAATTGGCCATCCATTAAAGAGATCAGACACAAACACAGACAGCTGCAATGAATTATTTTACGTTATTATATTATTACACACATATGTATGTATATATAATGACATTATAAGGAGGCAGGACAGTATGATGGAAAGAATTCTGGTGCTAGATCAGTTCTGAATATTTTTTGTGTGTTGGACCCTGAGCAGTCTGGTGAAGCCTATGGACCCCTTCTCAGAGTTATGCTTTTAAATGAACAAAATAAAATACATTGGATTACAAAGGAAGCCTATTATATTGAAATAAAGATATGACTTGTTTCTCCTTCCAAGTTTGCAAACACCAAGAGAAGAATCCCTACTCAGAAGAACTGGATTGTAATCAGAGCCTCAGTTTCCCCACTTGTAAAATAGAGCAGATAGCTTTTAGGTGCCTTGCAACTCTAGGATTATAGTCCATGTATATGGGAGATGTACCAGACAAAGGGCTCTGTGAACTCTGGGGGGGGGGGGTTGGGAGGCATCACAAAGAAGAGGAATCAATGTTTCATGGAAGGGTCAGTGTTCAAGTTGGATTTCAAAGGATAGCTAGGAATCCATTAGATGAAGAGGGGGAGGGAAGACATTACAGGTATGAAGCCATAGAAATGGAAGAATATATAGGATTTGGGGGTGGATGGATGAGAATAATTTGGCTGGATCATAGATTAGCTCTTTGCCTCTTACCACCCTCTGGCTGGGATTTGACAATTTTAAGGCAGGAGACATTATGCAGGCCTGAAGGGTTGATTGTAGGGACACTGAGTACCACGAGAAGAGTCCCTGAGTCTGAGCACTGTCTCTACTACTTAATACCTTTTGGACTTTGGGTAAGTCACTTCTCTCTTGGCCTCAGTTTCCTTCTCTGTAAAACTAGGGAGTCAGACCAGATAACCTCTGAGACCCCTTCCAGCTCTTAGGGCTATGTTCCTCTGATCCCAAGGTAGGAGAGAGATGAAGGCAGGAGGTGGGGGAGGGCCAAGAAAGGGAGGCAAGAGGGTGCCCAAATAGGCCTGGGACCTTCTAGGAAGAAACATTCTTGCATTTATTGTAGCCTGGTGGAATCTCAGCTTTAATTATTCCAATATGACTTCCCTTGCTAAGGATGAATAATTCTGATGAATAAAAAGCTTTTATCTTTCCCAGCAAGCCTGGAGACACAGAAGACTCATCTTGTATACTGCTATTCTAATTCTATTTGAATTAGAAAAAATGTATGTAGTTCTAGCTTGTGAAATCCCTGAAGATAGATTTTCTTTCATTCTTTCTCCTGCTCATTCCCTGTTTCCAAAATTTGGATTGCAGTTATCAAACCATGTTTGGCATTTACCCATCTCTAGGCATTTTTTCCCCCCTAAGGTGCTCCAGCTATGAATAGCTCTGATTGTGCTCATTCTTACAGGTCATTGTCATTAAAAACAAGAGTGAATCATAAATGATATATCATACTGAAGCTGAAAACAACAGAAGTAACTCCCAAATGAATGGTGAATCAGAGAAAGGCCAGTTGATCGTCTCTGCTATGTGGAGGGGGAGAAACTGCAGAGCAGAGAATTGGTCTACACTTACATGGATGGATAGAAATTAGATCCACAGGCCCTGCCTGATATGAGGCCCATCAAGAGAAAACCACCTGAGGGAGTGATGAAGTGGGGTGAGTACTTGATTTTGTGTCAGAGGACCTGGGTTCAAATTTAGATTCTGCCTCTTACGGCCTGGGCGATCTATGATTCCATGATTATGTGGCAACTCAGTTAAATCCAACCACCGTTTATTAAGGGTTTGCTCCCGTGCTTGGTGCTACCAGTACAAAGGAAAAAAAGAAAAGATTTCTGCCCTCAAGGAGTTTTCATTCTAGGTCAGATGGGCCAAGTGCTATATTGCCTCCCACAATGTATTTCTAGAATGAGAAAAAGACATTACGTGTGTTGTGTAGATGTTTTATGGAAGATTCATGGAGAGACATGGGCAAGAAGTACACAAATCAGCGACAACATCAGTGAGTTCACCAACCCATTTAAGTCTTTACACCCCAAGGCTATTGTGAGAAAAAAAAGCACTCTGTGTGCAATGCATTGTATAACAACTTCAGGAAGAAAACATAGGATCCCAATCTAATTTAAGGCTCATCTAGTCCAATCCCTCTTACTTCAAAGATAGAGAAACTGAGGCACAGGTAAATGGAGTGATTTTCTCATGATCCCATAGGGAGTATTGGTAGGTACTACAGGTATTACAGTGATCATAGGTAATGGATTTTTTTTATTAATTTATTTTTTAGTTTTCAACAATCACTTCCATATGCTTTTGAGCTTTAAATTTTTCTCCCCCTCCCTCCTCACCTCCCTCCCCAAAAAGGTGTGCAATTTGATATAGGCTCTACATATGCATTCCTGTTAAACATATTTTCACATTAGTCACGTTGTAAGGAAGAATTAGAACCAATTGGAGGAGCCGCCAGAAAGAGGAAACAAACAAACAAGCAAAAAACCCAGAAAAAAGAGCAAATGGTATGCTTTGATTTGCATTCAAACTCCATGGTTCTTTCTCTGAATGGGGATAGCATTTTCCATCATGAGACTTTTGGAGATATCTTAGATCCTTGCATTGCTGAGAAGAGCTAAGTCTATCAAAGTTAGTCATCACGCAACGTGGATGTTACTGTATACAACGTTCCTCTGGTTCTGCTCACTTCACTCGGCATCAGTTCATACAAGTCTTTCCAGGTTTTTCTGAAGTCTGCTTGCTCATCATTTCTTATAGCATAATAGTATTCCACTATATTCATATACTACAACTTGTTCAGCCATTCCCCAATTGATGGGCATCCTCTCAATTTCCAATTCTTTGCCACTACAGAAAGAACTGCTATAAATATTTTTGTACATGTAGGTCCTTTTCCCATTTTTTATGATCTCTTGGGGATACAGCCCTAGAAGTGCTATTGCTGGGTCAAAGGGTATGCATATTTTTATAGCCCTTTGGGCATAGTTCCAAATTGTCTCCAAAATGGTTGGATCATTTCACAATGCCACCAACAATGCATTAGTGTTCCAATTTTCCCTCATGTTCTCCAACATTTATCATTTTCCTGTTTTGTCATGGTAGGTGTGAGGTGATACCTCAGAGCTATTTTAATTTGCATTTCTCTAATCAATAGTGATTTACAGCATTTTTCTACATGACTACAGATAGCTTTAATTTCTTCATCTGAAAATTTCCTGTTCATATCCTTTGACCATTTATCAATTGGGGAATGACTTGTATTCTTATAAATTTGACTTAATTCTCTATATATTTTAGAAATGAGGCCTTTATCAGAGACACTGGTTGTAAAAATTCTTTCCCAGTTTTCTTTTTCCCTCCTAATCTTGGTTGCATTGGCTTTGTGCAAAAACTTTTCAATTTAATGTAATCAAAATTATCCATTTTGTATTTCATGTTCTCTATCTCTTGTTTGGTCATAAATTCTTCTGTTCTCCATACATAGGTAGTAGATTTAAACCTTGCTCCTCTGACTCCAGAGTCAGGTCTGTTTCCATTGTTGCAGCCCTCTCTTTTCCCATGATACATGGCATGCAAGTCACTGTAGGTAACAAACTACTTATATCCAACATGCATAGTAACTGGTGGCAGAGTGGGTAAGAGTCCTAGACTCAGAAAGACCTGAATTCAAATCCTGCCTCACTTATATGACCTTGGACAACTCACTCAGCTGATCTCAGGCTCAGTTTCTTCATCCATTAAATGGGCATATTAATAATCCTACCTCACAGGGTTGTGATGAGGATCAAATGAGATAACATATTATAAGAGTCATATGAATGCGAGTTGTTCTTACAAGGACTACTGTATTACATGCAGTTTACACATGAGGAACTGTGGCTTGTGGAATTTAAGTGGTTTGTCCACAATCGCTTACCTGTGAATCAAACCCAGGACCCTTCACTGTAAGCCTAGTGCTTGTTCTACCATGCTCCAATGTTTGATAATTGTCATTCCTAGAACCACAAAGACTTTTTACCTGTAGCTGTGAAGCTAGTGATCTAAAGATCAAATGGAGACAGACGATGTGACCTTTTCCTCAGGAATATCAAACCTGATCTCTGTACTCTACAGCACTGCAAATGCTCTATCTTTTCTCTCCTTCTCCATCTAAATTTTACTCATTCTTCACGGCTTCAAACCTTCTCTGTCACTGAATGACCTTGGGCAAGTCACTGACCCTCCCAGACTTCTGTTTCTCATCTGGAAAATGAAGGGATTGGACCAGATGGCTTCTGAGCATCCTTTCTGCTCCAGCCCTACCATCCTATCAACTTGGGCAAGCCCCATCTCTTTCATGAAATCTCCCTAGACTGATTCAGGAACCTCTCTTTTCTTTGAACTCAATGTTTATTGGCCATTCCACTCATTAGCCGAATAATCCTGTCCTAATTTTTTTTTGGGGGTTCCTATAAGTCTTTCACAGTTGATCATCATTACAGCGTTGCAGTTATCATGAACAGTGTTTTCCTGGTTCTGCTCACTTCACTTTGCATCAGTTCATGTAAGTCTTTCCAGGTTTTTCTGAAATTCTCCCCCTTATTATTTCTTATAGCACAATGGTATTCCCTCACAATCCTACACCACAACTTGTTCAGACATTCCCTGATTGCTGGATGGCCTCTCAGTTTCCAACTTTTTGCCACCACAATAAGAGCTGCTATGAATATTTTTGTGCAAATATGTTATTTTCCCTTTTCTTTGATCTCTTGGGAATACAGGTCTAGTCGTGGCATTGCTGGGTCAAAAGATATGTACAGTTTTATAGCTCTTCGGGGTGTAGTTCCAAATCATTTTCCAGAATGGTTGGACCAGTTCACAACTTCACCCATAGTGCATTAGTGTCCCAATTTTTCTGCATCCTTTTCAGCATTTGTCATTTTATTTTTTTGTCATGTTAGCCAATCTGAAAGGTGTGAGGTGGTATCTTGGAGTTGTTTTAATTTGCATTTCTCTAATCAATAGTAACTTAGAGAATTTTTTATATGACTATTGATTTTTCCTACTGAAAACTGCATGTTCATATCCTTTGACCATTTATTTAGCAACTGGAGAGCAGCTTGTATTTTTATAAATTTGGCTCACTTCCCTATATATTTGAGAAATAAGACTTTTATCAGAGAAACCTGCTATAAACTTCCTCCCTAGTTTCTTGATTTACTTTTAATTTGACTACATTAGTTTTGTTTGTGCAAACTCTTTTTAATTTCATGTAATCAAAATTATCCATGTTATTTCTTGTGGTCTTCTCTGTCTCTTGTTTGGTCATGAACTCTTCCCTTCTCCATAGATCTGACAGGTAAAATTTTCCATTACCCTTTAATTTGCTCTTGATATCATCTATTATGTCTAAATCATTTATTCATTTTGACCTTGTCTTTGTTTACAGTGTGAGATGTTGATCTATGCCTAGTTTCTTCCAAACTGCTTTGCAACTTTCCCAGTAATTTTTGTTAAATGATGAGATCTTTCCTCAAAAACTTGGATCTTTGGGTTTATTAAAAACTAGATTACTATGGTCATTTATACTGTGTATCATGTACCCACCAGTCTATTAGCCGGTACCAGATTGTTCTTCTGATTAATGTTTTGTAATATAGTTTGAAATCTGATACTGCTAAGCCACTTTCCTTCACTTTTTTTTTCATTAAATCCCTTGAAATTCTTGATCTTTTGTTCTTCTAGATGAATTTTGTTATTATTTTTTCTGGCTCTATAAAATAATTCTTTGGTAGTTTGGTTTGTATGCTGCTGAAGAAGTAAGTAACTTAGGTAGGATTGTCATTTTTATTATATTGACTCAGCCTACCCATGAGCAATTATGATTTCTACAGTTGCTTAGATCTGTCCTTATTTGTGTAAAAAGTGTTTTGTAATTATGCTTATGTAGTCTCTTAGACAACTTGTTATAAGGCCTATACAAATGTTAGTTGTTATTACAAGGACTACTGCATTTTATGCATGAGGAACTGTGGGTTTGAGGTTTGCTCACAATCACCCATCTTTGAATCAAACCCAGGACCCTTGACTGTAAGCCTAGTGCTTGTTCTACCATAATGCAGTTTCTCCATACCTTAGTGCAGGCTATTCCCTATGCCTGAAATTCTCTCCCTCTTCACCTCCTTACTACCTGTGTAACTTTGGGCATGTCACTCAATCTCCATGGACTTTGATATCTTCATCTACAAAATTGTTGTTATTCAGTCATTTTCAGTCATGTCTGAGTCTTTATGACTGCTTTTGGAGTTTTCTGGGCAAGATGCTGGAGTGGTTTGCCACTTCCTTCTGCAGCTCATTTTATAGATGAGGAAACTGAGGCCAACAGGGTTAAGTGACTTGCACAGGGTCACAGAGCTAGTACATGTCTGAGTCTGGACTTGAACTCAGGGAGATGAGTTTTCCTGACTCCAGGACTGGCTCTTTCCTGTGCTGTTTAGCTGCTCTTGATAAAATTAAGGGTTTATAATAATCATTGGTTTAGAGGTAGTGCTAGAATAGAATATAAAGGCCCTTCAGTATAGCTTCCTCATTTTACAGATGAGGAAACTGAGTCAGAGAGAGATTACAAACAGTGCCCAATATGCCAATCTATGGTGTCTCCAAGGAATTTCTTGCTTTCTTCAAAGCTCAGCTCATATGACAGTTCATAAAATAAGCCTGTTCTATTCGCCTCAAGGACTAATGTCTTCTCCGTTGCAAATTTCTTTGTATCTGCTCTGTAAATAATTTGCGTTTAATTTTCTGTGTACATGTTGTTTACTCCCAATAGAGAATAACCTTGTGGAGGGCAAGGACTTAAATATCATTTTTCCTGGTGTCCCTAGATCTTAGTAAAATGCTCAGCATGCAGGAGATGTTTGACAGAGTCATCTTGAATGATTGGAAGAGTGGAGCTTTAGAGCTAGAAGGCCTCTCACAGGCCCTCTACTTGAACCCGCTCATTTTTCAGATGAGGAAACGGAGGCTCAGTGAAGTTAAGTGATTTGCTTAAGGTTGCATAGGCAGCACGTGTCAGAGGTTGGGTTTGAACCATAATCCTCTCACTCCAGAGCTGATGTTCTTTCCCTTGTATCATGGTGAAAAAATGAAGTGCCTGAGATATACTAGGTCCTATGTTAGGGCCTGAATAATGCATGTGAAAGCCAGCTGTAAGCTATAAAACCCAGCAAAATACAATCTATTGTTATTCTGGGCCACACGTTTGCCCTTTGCTACAGCATTCACCCCCTCCCTATTGTGATTGCACATGTCCTTCCAAATTCGCCAGAAAAACGCTTCCCATCCTATTAGCATCTATATACACTTCTGGCCCTTGGTCCAAGCTCCCTGCTGCTCTTTCTTGCTATTCTCTCCCTACCCCATGGCAGCCATAATAAGTACATCTTTGCCATCCCCACCTGGCCTCATGATTCACAAGAACCTCCAGTCACCCCCTGGTTTGTCCTAGCACTCAGGAGTAGGTGAGGGGGTTTTCCCTCCGGTGAGTATACTCAGTCTGCAACATGAACCCAGGAACACAAGTAGGGCATTGTAACTACATTAAGGCAGCAGCAGGATCAGCTGTAGATGCCATATAGGAATGAGCCTGCCAACAGTGGCCTGACTTGTGGGGAACAGACCATCAATCTGCCTGCTCCATGCCTGTATGGGGCCATTGGAGAGTGATTGCTTTGAGGTCCCTGGGAGCAGGATTAGAGGTGGGATGGGATAAGGGGAGACCACTGACATGCTGCATCATCCAATTTTGAAGGAACAATTTTGAGCCCCTTGCACTCAGAACCAGCTGGCAGAATGGCCCTTTGGCAGCCAAATCAATAGAATGGTATTTCACCTGCTCCTCTGGCCTCAGGTGGAGGTACCATTGGGCAGGGATGTGTCCAGAAGACCAGAAGCTGGAGGAGACAAGGAGAGGCCAAGACCATTCTTCTCTGGACAGCCAATGCTTGAGATATGGGACTGATTTCCTCTACTTGAACTTTTTCCAGAAAGGGGTGGAGAAAGAGAATAGTAGCACCTGTGTCTGAATCAAAGAGCTGGGCTCATGGATGGCCAACTAGGTGGTGCAGTGGTTAGAGAGCTGGACCCAGAGAGAGGAAGACTCCTCTTCCTGAGTTCAAATCCAGCCTCAGACACTTATTGTCTGAGTGCCTCTGAGCTTAACCCCGTTGGCCTCAGTTTCCTCATATGTAAAATGAGCTGGAGATGGAGTGGCAAATCACTCCAGTATCTTTGCCAAGAAAAACTCAAAAGGTGTCATGAAGGGTCAGACACAATGGAACAACAACAAAAGGCTTATGAATCTTTTCTTTTTCTTCTGTTTGTGGTAGAGTGGATAGAGCAGTTGGAATCAGAAAGACCTGGATTCAGACACTACCTTTGTAACTTGGTAGATGTGTGACCTGGGCACAGGATCATAGATTTAGGGCCAGAGGTGACCACAGTGTACATGCGGCCTAAACTCCAAGGCCCAGAGAGGTTAATCACCTTGTCCAAAGTCGCACAGGGGCAGAGCCTGGACTTACTATGCCTTCACCGATCACTCCCATCTGTTTCCTTCTAGGTGCTTTTGTTTTTTCCCTGTGTGGGCAAAGCAGAACAAACCGAATTGTTCTCCTATATGGTATTCCTTCAGATCCCGGGAGGCAGCTCTCCCGTTCCCTCTGATCTCTTCTCCAAGATGAACATCTCCAAACTATATGGCTGAGACTCAAAGCCCTCCTCTTCCCCTCTTTAGACCTCAGTTTCCTTCCCTGTCAAACAAGAGGACTAGACTACATGGCCTCTGAAGTGCCTTCCCATTATTGTTCCATGGTTCAAATGGTTCCATGTCCAAAGGTCCCTTGCTATAATATCCACATTGTGTGTTTCCTCCAACTCTCTAAGGTCAGAGTTGCTTTTTCTATGAGTATATTTACTAGATAAAACTCGTGCCTTTTTCTTTTCTATGGAGTGAAGTGATGATACCCTCAGAAAGGACTCTCAGTTCCTGAGAAACAGAACCTCTGAGGGATGAATCTTTGAGGATTTAGCTTCAGCTGGAAACATTTAATATTGTAGGAAAAGAGTTAAAGTTAATATGATAATATTCACTTTCCAAATGCTCCAGCTAGAGGGATAATGGAAAGGAAGCACTCATCATGCAAGAATTCCATTTGTACTACCTCACCATCCCTGGCCTCCCTGGGAGAGCATTTCTGCATCTGTATGCTCAGAAAGATTTCCACTGTTATCCCCCCAGTCAGATGGAGAGCAGAAATGGACCATGGAACAGGAAGTCATTTACTAGATGTGGCACTTAGCATCATCTGGAAGACTTTCTGGTTGTTGTCAGGAGTAAACAACAATCTTCTCTGAGAATGGGGGCTGAGAGGGCCTCCTCCGGGAGGATTTCTTTCAGGGTTCTTCATTCTTTGAAGCACAATTAGAGTATTTGTTTATAGGGATACAGTGTAGTAGTGGGGAAGACTACTGGACTGGGAATAAGGGGACTTGGATTTATTTCCTTAAGTGACTAACTCGAGGCGTGTTCTTAAGCAAACTACTTTGCCTTCCTGGGTCTCAGTTTCCTTATCTATAAAATTAAGCAGGTCAGACTAGATGATCTCCAGTGTCCCATCATTGTGACATCCTATGGTTCTGTTAATTTGACGCTACTCTGAAGTTTACTACTCTGAAGAATGCCTAATGAAAACAACCTGTGCACCTCCCCCTGTCCCTTTGCAGTAATGTGAGTCCATTGGTACAGAGCATTGCACACCCCGGGTGCGGAGCAGTGCACACCCCAGATGCGGAACACTGCACACAATGTCAGAGCTGTCAATTGCTTTTGCTCGATAATTTTTCGCTTACTCCTTTAAAGAATTCTTTACCATAAGGGATGACTAGGAGGAAAGAAGAAGAGGGGTCCAGAGGAAATCTAGCTAATATATCAGTGAAAATCTGTTTTAAAAACATCTTCCAAGACTGAATTGTAATTTCTCATCCTTAATTCAGTTCAGTTGAGTTCAATTTAGCTATAATCAAGTATATGCTATGTTTAAAGGACTGTGATTGTGATTGATTTAATTAAGTATATGCTGTGTTTAAAGGTCTGTTTCTGGGACTGTGGACTGGATCTGTGGTTTCATCCATGTTGGGAAATTCCCAGTGAGGAAATTCCCTCCATTGATGCAGATCAGCACCTTCCCTGCAACTTCTCCTCTCAGGGAGATGCCCGTCTTAGGGCACTGAGAAGTTAAAACAGCCAGTATGTATCACAGATCAGATAGCATATACAGAGACAAAATTAGAACTAGCCCCAGGCCTTAAGGAACTTATTTTCTACTTGGGTGGAAGAAGGTTGCAATTTATGTGCAGAAAAGTAAGTAAAAAGACCATGTGAAGGAGAAAAGAACACTAACCACTGACTGTTCTGAGTCAATCTGGGCTTAGTGGAATGAAAGCTGAACCTGGAGTCAGAGGCACAATATGATCTCAGGCAAGTCTTTTCCCTTCCCTGGGCCTTGGTTTCCTCATCTGTAAAATCCCACTCTTAATCTAAGACTGTCGGGCCACTTCCAGCTCTGACTCTGTGCTCCTATGACTTGTTTTAAGTTGAGCTGACATCCCTTGCTTTCTCCCCTTCAAGTGTGCATGAGTTGGGAGCTCCTTTTTGGTTCAAAATAGAGGCAAAAGTCTTGTGCAAAGCCTATTTCAGGCTGAAATTAAGTTCTGCGATGTGAAAGTTAATAACAATAATCATAATCATAGGTAACATTTATGTTGTGCTTATTATGTGCCACATACCGTGGTACTTTACAATTATCATCTTGTTTGATCCTCGCAACAACCCTGGGAGGTAGGTGCTGTTATTACCCTCATTTTACAGTTGAAGAAACTGAGGCAGATGAAGGCAGACAAAAGGAACTTAGGATGCACTGGCCTGAAAGTTCATTCTTTCTATCTATCTATCTATCTATCTATCTATCTATCTATCTATCTATCTATCTATCTACCTTTCTCTGTCTTTCTGTCTGTCTGTCTGTCTATCTATCTATCTATCTATCTATCTATCTATCTATCTATCTATCTACCTTTCTCACTCTCACTCTATCTGTCTGTCTGTCTATCTATCTACCTTTATCTCTCTCTCTCTCTCTCTCTCTTCTCTCTCTCTCTCTCTCTCTCTCTCTCTCTCTCTCTCTCTCTCTCTCCCCCCCCCCGCCTATCTTGGATATTAACTAAATTCAAAGTTACGTACCTGGAGTCACACAGGTAGGAAGTATCTGAGGCAGAATTTGAACTCAGGTCTTGACTCCAGGCCCAGCATTCTACCCATTATGCCATCTAGCTGTCTTTGTGCTGCTGTAGCATTCCAGCTTGAACCACTGGAGGTGGTGCAATAGGATTCAGTAATGTTGAGGACCACTGATGGGTTTTAATAGGTTGCTGATAATTGGAGGAGCAGTAGGATGCAGAAGAAAGACCACTGCCTATAGGCTACGTGGGCCTTGGGTTGAATCTTTGCTCTGTCCCTGACTTGCTCCATGACCGGCTAAGTCACTCTACCTCTCTATCCCTTCATTTCCTTTTTTGTCAGATGAGGAGATTGGGTTGGATGGCCTTAGCCATTGGGATGAGGTTAATGAAAACAGATTCTGCTCTTGCCTATGACCCCTACAAAGAGAGAAATGGATTCATTTTTGGCTTCATATCCTAAGTGCCTAGCAAAGTGTCTGCTATTATAGTGGGTGTTTAATAAATCTTTGTTGATTGATTGTTTAATCTCCCTTACCTAGTACTTGTCAAGGACATAGTGTGCCCAATAAATAGTGTTTTCTGATTAATTTTATCAACTGAAAAAAAAGAAAAATTCAAAACAAATATAATCATAGGTAGAGAGTGAGAGCTAATATTTTAAACTACTCATTTCCAGAACAGAACTCATGATCCTGGAATCATAGATTTAGAGCTAGAAGGGACCATGGAAGCCACTAGTCTAACCCTCTCAATATACTGATGAGGTCCATGGAAGGTAAGTGACTTTCCCAAGGTCACTTTAAAAAAAAGTTATTGATATCTTTTATTTTTATAGATATAGGGACTAGACCTGTCTAGTGAACTCCCCTGGGAGGAAAATCTCTTTATTAATGTAAGTTGACACCTTCTTGGCTACATAGAGAATTCTTTTTTTTTTTTCAGGCAATTGGGGTTAAGTGACTTACCCAGAGTCACACAGCTAGTAAGTGTCAAGTGTTTGGTCTGAGCCTGGATTTGAACTCAGGTCCTCCTGACTTCAGGGCTGGTGCTTTATCCACTGCACCACCTAGCTGCCCCAACACATAGAAAATTCTTAGAGAATTGGCCAGAGCAATGAGAGTTGAAGTGATTTGTCCAGGGCCACATAGCTAATATGTGGCAAAGGTTGGACTTGAACCCAGCTCCTCTGGAGCTCCAGACAGTGCTCTTTCCACTACAGCCTTCCTCCAAATTTTTCACCTTTTTGAGGTATCATCATTCAATCATCGTTTGAGTCACGGTTTCCGAGATTCAGCATCTTCTTTAACCTTTAACCTTTGCCTCTCCCACATCCCCATATCCAATTATTTCCTAGTGTGTGACCCTGGGCAGGTCACTTAACTCTGTTTGCCTTAGCTTCCTCATCTAGCAAATATGCTGGAGAAGGAAATGGCAAATTACTCTAGGCTCTTTGCTAAGAAAACCCCACATGGGGTCACAGAGAGTTGGACACAACTGAAACAATTGAATAACATGCCCTATCCACTCACTTGGCTTGTCAATTCTTCCTCTGTAGATGTGTCCTTTTTTGTCTATTCCCATGGCTGGAATCTCATGCGGGTCTTCCTTACCTCTTGCCTGGACTATTGTAATAGCTTCTCATTGGTCTTTCCAATCCTCGTGTCTCTTCTATGTAATCCAGCCTCCACACAGCTGCCAGATTAATGTTCCTAAACCACCAAGCTGACCATGTCAAGCCTGTACTCAGAATCTTTAGAAGCTCCCTATGGTTGTTCAAATAAAGCGTAAATTTCTCATACTAGCATTTAAAGCCTTTTAAAATCTGCCTTTTCAGTCCTTTCAGATTCATCTCCTTCGTGTACTCAGTTGTTCTAGTGAAACCAGCTCACTAGCTTTTCCTCGTACGTGATATTTCATCTCCTTCCTCCACATCTTTGCAAAGGTGATTCTCAATATCTGAAATGCACTTGCTCCTACTCTCCAATGCCTCCAATTCCTAGCTTCCATCCAAACTCTATTAGGTGCTAGCTCTTACACAAGGCATTTCTGATTCCCCGAGAAGTTAGCTTTCTGTCTCTCTCCCTGTCCCTGTCCTTCTTTCTCCTTCCCTCTCTCTCCCTTTCTCTGTCTCTCTCTCCTGCCTCTTCCCTCCTTTTTCTTCCCCCCTGACATTTTCTACGTATTTAACCATGGAGAAATCGTTTCCCTTTTCTGAGCCTTAGTTTCCTCATCTATAAAGTAGGAATTAGCACACCCCTCCTACTTACTGCACAGAGGTAATGTAAGGATAAGTGTTTTGTTCAACTTAAAGTTATAGAACTATGAGTTAACTCAATTTTTACAATTGTGTGTTCAGTGTTGGATGCTAAAGTGATCAAATCCCTTCCATTTAGAATCACCTGCAACTCCCAACGTCCTTGGTGAGTTCCAGGTAAAATATTTGTTTCATGCGCACCCTTGTTCTGTCTCCCAAGAGTTCAAATCCTAATGTTCTTTCTGCTGCTTCCATACTTTGATGGATAAAGAAGTGAAAAAGAACTTGTTAAATGCCTAGTATGTGCTAAGCACTGGGGACACAAATAGCAAAGTGATACAGTCCCTGGTAGCCAAAGAACTCACACTCAAATTGGAAGAGATAACACATATAAGAGAGTTCAGCTGCAGTGTGGATGGGAAGGCACCCAAGTTCCAAGAGGCCACTGCGGGGTGGACAGGTCAGATAGTACTGCTCAGGGGTTTGGAAGATATAAAAGAAGGGCAGATAGAATGCTCAAGAGGAAACTTAGGGTGCAGTGGTCTGAAGGTTCATTTGTCCTTTTTTCCTTCATTCCTTCCTCCCTTCCTATCTATCTATCTATCTATCTATCTATCTATCTATCTATCTATCTATCTATCTATCTATCTATCTATCCAACTGCCTCTATCACCTGCCATCAGGATAATATAGTGGAAAGTTCAATGGATTTATGGTCAGAGGATCTTGGTTCAGTTCTTGGATATGGTTCTTGCTTACTGCTTGTGTGTGTATGACTTTGGAAAATGCCACTTCATCTCTCTGTGCTTCAGTTTTCTCATCTGTAAAAAGAGAGGGTTGGACTAGATGACCCCTAAAGTCCCTTCCATCTCTAGATCTCCCTCCCTATTCTAGTGTCTTCCCCTCTAAGATTGCCTTGCATCTGCTTTGTATATATCTTATAAACCTGTTTTATATATATATATATATATATATATATATATAAATAAATATAATACATACATACATACATATACATACATATACACACATCATCAAATGTAAATTGATTCAAGGTAGGGGCCTGTCTTTGCCTTTTCTTAGTATACCCAGGGTTTAGCACAGTGGTTGGCACATAGCAAATGCTTAATAAAATGTTTACTAATTCACCAATAATTCTGTAGTTGTTGATTCATCACTGACCCTTTGATTCTAAAATCTATGATCCTAAGTATCAGAGCCAAGTTTTAAACTCAGATTTCTTTACACCAAGTCCTGAACTAGGGTTAGCTAGGTGATGGAGACAGTAGAAGCTGACTTGAAGGTTTCAAAGGATTTTCCAGGCCCTCCGATATACTATGGTGTGTTTTTTCTTCTTCAGAGTCAATCTGATTCCTAGGAAATACAGCCTTGACCAATACCATTGTTTCCACTGAGCCAATTTCCTGGCAGCCTCGCCTACGTAATTTTTTTTAAATCTTCATCAATTTTTTGATGAAGATGAAATGCCTCCTTGCTCCTCTAGCCTAGTTTACTGCTCCCATCTACCTCAGTTGACTCTTGTCCTTCCCTTCCCTTTAGATTCAGCTCAAGACTCACCACCTCCAGGAAGCCATCCTTTGGTAATCCTTTCAAGTCCTATTCCCTTAGTGAGTACATCCTCAGATTTAATATACGCTCTTGAATTTGTTGGCATATTGTTTTGTGAAATCTTTTTTTTTTTCATTTGTTTGATCTCCCCACCTAGACTGTTCAAGATGAGGCACTCTCTACCTATGTGCTCTGGATCCACCCAGAACACCTAGAAAATTCTTCTGCATACACTGAAATTTCTGCCAATATTATTGACTGATGATCTGGCATCTTTTTTTTGTTGTTGTTGTTCCATTAAATAGCTCTGCACTTGATCCTGATGGCTCATGTTCTACTAGTCCCTCTGGATCCAAGAACCTTTTTCAGCCTTTCAAAAATGCCTGATAAAAAACAGAGAGAAAAAATAATTAGCCAAGGGGGGTAAAAAAAATGCTTTATAAATCATTATGCATTCTTACAAAGATGTCCTCTTGAGAATGCAAATTACCATGAATACCAAGGTATTAGAACATGAGAGAGATATAAAAGCAAGACAAAGTGAGAATCAGCAAAAAAAAAAATCTTTGGCCATCTCCGACACGTTTCCTTCCTCTGAGGAGAGAGTGGACTTGAGGTGGTTTTCTGTCCCAGCTTTTCTGTCTCCCACTCAGACTCCATTGCCATCTATCTAAAATGGGACAGTATTTCTATAGGGTGGTCAGAGCTGGCCCAACCCCTTGCTTATCCCACAGATGGATGGCACCATGCTAGGCAGCCTCTGACAGAGGTATGGAGAAATTGGAAGGAAAGAGTTAGCTTTTTGTTTGCTCCTGAATCTTTTCTCCTGAAGAGCAGCTGTGGGACAGGGTGGACAGAGCACTGACTTTGGAATCAAGAAGAGGCAGCTTTGAATCCAGCATCATGCTCTTACTATCTGTGTGACTCTGGACAAGTAACTTAAGGTCTAAGTTTCTGAATTTGTAAAATGAGGACGTTATACGATCACTTTCACAGGGTTATTACAAGAATCAAATGAAATAATGAATACAAAACACTTTCCAAATTCCCAAGGCATAAATGTCAGCAACTATTATTCTGATGGAACCTGCTTAAATAGTTACACTTTGATGGACCTGTGAATGTATTGGTATAGAAAGTCTCTTTGATAGTGTACATTGCAACCCATTCATGCCTTCTGATTCTGTCTAAATCTTGTCCATGTTATCCCATGACTCCTCCACAAGGGGTCCACTCAATATGCTGAGGGCCTTCCTTTTGATCTCTAGATCCTTCATTGTGTGTGTGTGTACCAATGGAGGACACAGGCTGTCCATTAAGTATCCCTTGCTTTCCCTATGCAGGTATGCAACACCTAAGAAGAGAGAAAAGAAAATCTAAATCTTGTGGAGAGAAAACAAACCCAGAAGCCTCAAGAAGATAAGTAGGACTTAGCCCAGAAAGGGAAGAAAGACCTGAGGTCTAAACTGAATTTGGGATGAATTCCTTAGTGCTGGGAAAAGGGAGGACATGGCATGGTGCCACTTGTCAGCTTGTTGTATAAGATAAGGGGATTGAGCTAGAAAACCATTGAGTTCTCTTTTGGTACTAAATCCA
Source organism: Phascolarctos cinereus (assembly GCF_003287225.1). Taxonomy (NCBI): domain Eukaryota; kingdom Metazoa; phylum Chordata; class Mammalia; order Diprotodontia; family Phascolarctidae; genus Phascolarctos; species Phascolarctos cinereus. Next base: position 278,515,827 of record NW_027555514.1, on the reverse strand, counting down.
TGGTCCTACTATGAATTTCTCCCAAATCAACAGATGTAACTCTCTACCTGGCTACAAGTTTTAACACTAGAACTTTCTGAGTGAGAAAGTTGAAATCTGGGGAAATCACTTCTAGAGCTAGCCCACGTGTTGCTCTCTTGGATTGAGACTGGGGCTGACCTTGGAAAAGATGGGCCAAGAGGTTTTTCTGGGTGATATATGGTAAGTGCTGCCAAGTGCAAAGCTGCAAGGCTACCCGGATGAGGTTGGAAGGTCATGCGTAGCTAACAACATCCACCCAGGCTACAGTTTTCATTAGGCACAAGCCTGGTGAGCGTCAAGAGTATTCACTAGGGATGGAAAGAGCATTTTGCTTCATAAATCCAGGGGCAAGAGCTATCAACTTTTGCTTGCCCAAATGACCCCAGCTTGGCACTGTTTGCAGTGAATCATGAATGAAAGGATTCCCTTTGGCCTTACCCCTCAGCACAGTCCACTTGCCCTCTTCCTCTCCCTGGGGTCTAAATCAACTTCAGTTTCTATGTCTGGCAGCTGAGACATCTTTTGGGCTTTTCTACTGGGATTCACCATCCAGCTGAGTCTCTCTGACATCCCAATAAAGACAGAAATCTTAGAGGGAAAACAGCTTTGAAAAAAACAAAGCCCAACAGTAAATTTGAGAACTGGGAAAGATTGTGATGCTCTTCCCTAGATACTTTGCCGACCTGTTTAGCTTCCCGTTGCTATCTTAGCTGCCCCCCTTAGTTTTCTCTGCTGTTGTCCTTTTTTGTCTAATTTCTTGGGAAGGTAAACTGTAGGGAAAGGGCTTCTTCAGAATTACTTTAAAATTAATCCTTAAGACCATCACACACATATTTCCTTTTCCTCTCAACCCTCCTCCCCCACTACTCAGAAAATTTTGTTTTTCTCTTGCAGAAAATACGCACAGCCCAACAAAACAAATTCCTATCTCGGCTGTGTCCAAAAATGGGTCTCATTCTTCATATTGAGTCTATCACCTCTCTGTCAAGAAGTAGGTAGAATTCTTCATCAGAAGTCCTGTGAAATTATGGTTGATCAGAATTCTTAAGTGGTTTAGAATTGTTCATCTTTACAATGCTGTTATAACATAGATTGTTCTCCTGGTTCTGTTCACTTCACTTTGCATCATCAGTTGATACAAGTCTTTTCTTTTCCTGGAACTGTTTCATTTCTTACCTCGCAATAGTGCTTATTTATAATTGTAACTCTCTACTACCTCTGCTCCCCTGTCATGGGAAGGAGCAGGTAAGAAGTCGTGGTTCTCATGTTTCATATTGGTCCCGTCCACAAAGCTTCAGAAGATGATTCCACCATCAGAGCTTAGATAGGAGAAGAGCCAAGACTGAGGAAAGGGAATCTACTCAGGGCTAGATGTGACAGAGGATGTGGTAGTGAGATGCAGGGTGCCAGAGGAGAGGAAATATTGGCTGTCGACAGGGTCCTTCTCCCTTAGCCTGGTAAATATATGACTGTGCTGCTCCATCAGTGATAAGCGTATGAGGTATGATTAGGGTCCTATACAACTCTGAGGCACTTGGTAAATGTGTGAGGTCAAATTTAAATTCAGGTATTCCTGATTCCAGGTGTAGCACTATCCAGTGTGGGTACTTAGCTACCTGTTGTTGTTAGTGGAAAAAAAATGAGTGACCATTTTGGAGTCATCGGTTATCTGGACCAACTGCCTAGAGCGCCTCTTTTCTAAAGGATATTGTGATGGCAAACCTGAAAAAGTTGTATTTACACGTAAGGTGCTGCAGAATAGCTACAGAATGTCGGGACTGCCGCCAAGGTTACCCCACTGCTACTGAGGCCACACCCCAAGCCTACAGCTATACTTTAAGGAGATGTAGGTGGGATGGACCTTTGAGGTCTGAGATCTCCTTGGCTATCACTGAGAACTTTCATTGGACCTCTCTAATTCACTTATGTATTAGGGAGGATCATCACTTTCTGTGCTCTTGTCTTATCTACCTTCTTGACTGAAAGCTCTGTGAGGGCAGGGGCTGTATCTTCTCTGGACCTTGTATTCCCTCCTCTCACTTTGTCAAACATAGGAATCCATACACAGTAGGTACTTCATCAATGTTTATTATTGCCATTGAGTTTAGATGATTTCTTTATGGATAGCTATCCAATGATGTTTGGTGGCTAGACCCTCTCTAACCAAATTGTAAATATTTGTCTCTTCCAAGATCAGCCTGTTGGGCTTCTGATACAAGGAAGAAGGATTTTACTCATTAATATCCCTGGGACAATAGAGTCCCTTTGTCAGGTTCTTCTTTTCTGTGCTTAAGTAGTTCTGGAGGGAGACAGGAACAGATGCTCATCTGGTCCATTGAGCAATAGCTGACAATTGTTAATGAGAGTAGACCTCAGATTACTCTATAGACTCATAACTGATACTATTACCCACAAGGTCTAGCTAATGTCCTTGTAGCATGCATAGGGCAGAGTGGGAGGAATGATTGGGGAAGAAATTGTGTCTGGCCTATATTACATAATTGTCTTTTCTGTTTCTCGAAGCTGGGTACTGTTTTCACCTGGGAAAAGCAGATGATCCACGGTACAGTAGAGGAAACACTGAGTTTTGACTTAGAGGAGATGGGTTCAGATTTTGGACTGGATACTTCTTATGGGAATAAGCCTAAGCCAAAACACTTCTCTGGGCCTCAGTTTCCTCATCTTGAAGAAGAGGTGATTATGTTAGATAGCCTTGAAGGTCCTTTCTTCTGCTAAAACCTGACTCTATGTTTGCTCCCCGTCAGGGTGAAATCCATGGAAAATCCACAAATAATAGTGTCCCTTTGTGGCGTGGAGGGGATGTTTTAGAAGAGAAGGACTTACTCTTTCCAGCAATTTAGATATTTCCCTGGGGAATGGAAAGAAAATCCATTTCTCACAGTTTCATTTTTCAAATATTATTAAGACCCACCACTCCGTATGTCTAAGGAACTGTTTAATCTTGGATCAATGCTTATCATCTCCAGCTCCTGCTGACAGCAGGAAGGTTCAAACTCATTCAGTACTGGGGCATGCTATTTACTTCTGTCACCTAGCCCCCAATATTAATTACTTCTTGGGGAGGAAGAGAGAGAAGAGAGAGAGAGAGAGAGAGAGAGAGAGAGAGAGAGAGAGAGAGAGAGAGAGAGAGAGAGAGAGAGAGAGATAGTGATAGTTCCTAAGCCTGGCCTTACAAGTGCCAACTGTGTTGGCTTATTGGGTAGCTTGGGTGGCTGGTGATTACTTTTCAGTCCCATTATTGTCTTTTGGCATAGGCATCTCAACACCTTGTTTGCAGTGTTAACAGAAAAGAATGCACTATTATACACTTGATCCATTGAATTTTCTAATGATTTGTCAGACAAAGAGGCTTGATTCGAGTAAGGCAGCCTTCAAATTTCTTTAGCCCTCTGTGAACTCATAGATTTAAAATCAGAAAGGACTGTCCAGATCAAAGGTATCAAACTCAGACAGAGCAAGGGGCCACTACGCAGTGCCTAAGGGTCCTGGTGTGACCACATCGACTTTGTTGCTGTTTCTGCTCAGTCAATTTAGGTGTGTCTGACTTTTCATGACCCCCTGGGCCATAGCTGCTCACGTTTTTTTTTTTTTTTGTCAAAGATACTGGATTAGTTTGCCATTTCCAGTGGATTAAGGCAAATAGAAGTTAAATGGCTTGCCCAAGGTCAAACAGCCACTAAATGTCTGAGACCAGATTTGAACTCAGGTCTTCCTGACTCCAGGTTCAGCACATTACCTACTGAGCCACCTAGCTGCCACCATATTGACTTAGAAAACCACATACTGATATAATCTATATTTTATTGTATTTTTAGTCATTTTTCAAAACATTATTCCAATTAAATTTTCTTCAGGTTGAGGCTACACTTGGGAGTACTGGAGACCACATGCTCCCTGCAGGTTGTGCATCCAGTATCTCTGTTCTAGATCACAAGCTCTTATGTTTAGCGCTAGAAGGGACTTTAGAGGACAACTGTTCCATTCTCCCATTGTACAGAAGAAGCTATTGAGGCCCAAAGAAATGAAATGATTTGTCCAAGTTTGCAGAGATATGAAGTGGCAGAATCACCTAGCCTGATGCATTCATCTTGTTGAGAAGGAAACTGAGGCTTAGACAGAGAAAGGTAACTTGTCCAAGATCACGTACGTGCTAAATATCAGGCCTGAGATTTTGGCCACTGTGGATCAGTGGAAAGAGCCCTGCCTCAGGAGTCAGGGGACCTAGGTTCAAATCCCGCTTCTGATATGTACTATTTGTATAACCTTGGGAAGGTCATTTAGCTTTCCTAAGCCTCAGTTTTCTCATTTGTAAAATAAAGGGACTGGACTGCTGACACCTCTGAGCTCTCTTCTAACTCTAGATCCTTATTCCAATGTTTCTTAAGAGCCCAGGAATTATTGACCAATGAAGATTATGCATTACTTTGTTACCTATTGAATACATAGAAATACGCAATCCTGTGGCCAGGTTGATACACCAGAAGCTTGTGATCTCTCCTAATCAAACAGGTGTAATGCCAGCCCAGTAATACACAGATCCATTTCAGTGATCCCCAAACTAATTTTGAGAATTCATTAAACATACTGGAATCAGAGCATTGAAATAGACAAAGCTGTCATCTACAATCATCTTAACTTAACAGTGATTGTCCAGACCCTCAATTTAAGAATGACATTTTGAATAGATGATGCCATACCAAATAATTATAATCTTCAAGCCATGCAAAAGCAATCCATTGATTAATCAAGAGACACTTACGAAGTGCCTATTTATGCACCAACTACTGGGCTGGCATTTTAGATTCAAGGACAAAAATGAAAGTCTCTGCCTTCAAGGAGCTTATATTCTAAAGGCAGATTATATCATGTACACAAGTAGATATAAATGAGACTGATATAAAGCAAACATAAGGTAATTTTGGCTGAGAGTGAAATGCTTTCAAAATATAAAGACTTAGCAGAAGAAATAGAAACCATGTGGGAGTGGAATGAGGTCTTATTATCCCCATGATCCTATCTGTTAATGGAGTTGTTCTAAAGATGCTTATGTGGGCCTAGAGAAGTTGAGCTTAAACCCCAGTGCTTTTATTAATTTGAAAAGAGCTGCCATTTCATCCACTTGGGTAACAGTTCACTGAGCATTAAACACAGAAGAATAAGAGCAGAATGGTGACTTGTACCAGGACCATTTCTATGTGAACTCCATTGAGGATGATGGGAATGAGAGCATCATTTTAATAATAGATTACTTTGCCTGCCTGGATGCCCCCTGTTAGTATAGAGGACATTTTGAGCTCCTGAAGGCTGTCCTTAATAACCTCATGTTCTGATATGATCCATCCTAAGAGCTCTTTGAACCCAGGACCACTGAGCACTTGTGTTATGAGGGTGTCATCGGAGGACCAGCATAGCTAAGTCATTTATCTGGGTCCTTCTTATATCTGGGTTCCTCATCTCCATAGACACTAACAAGTAGGTTGGTTGAAGGGTCATAGGTAATCCAGAACACTTAGAAGGAGCTTTCTTATTGCCACTTCCTCTTTATCTGCGGTTATGAGCGAGGTCATAAATTTCAGCCACAGTGTATTTCAAAGATGATCTCCCACCTTTATGCCTTTGCCCTCCTCCCCTCCTCATTCTTGGTATGTGCCTCCTTCTCATTACTGACTCATAGAACACTGCTATAGATATGGAGCCTTTTCTGATCCCCAGTCTCTAGGAGTGCCCTTTGTCCCTAACTACCCATCCTGATGAATTGAATTGTTAAGGTAAACAAGACTTTCAAGTTTGCTAAGTGACTCCCTCTTAGCATGTACCTGTCTTCAGAACAGATACACCATAGAGATGAACTCTAATTGGGTAGATGCTATTTCAACCACCACGGCAGAGAAGACAACGGTTCTGGTTCTCGACCAGGCCCATCCGATCAGTTGCTCACTTTTGACATCACAAGAAGGAAGCTGCCAGTTACTGATCTTTGATGGTGCAGTAGTACGGATAATTCTAGACATCTGTGATTTTTTTTTTAAAGAGGAATGGCAGAATCCTCAATCTGGGGTTGGACCTGATGCTGTCTAGTTTAACCCCCTCATTTTACAGATTGGAAACTGGCCTTGCCCAAGGTCACAAAGGAACCAAGGATCAGAGGTGGGTTTTGAGCCCAGTGCCTATGCTCCAGAGCCTTTCCACAGCACTGTATGTATTCTGGGCAGATGTGGCTTGGTTCCCCAAATAAGAGCTATTTGTTTTTATTTTTTTTAAAACAACCTTAACCTTTCATTTCCCACCATACAGGAAGATGTCTCATCTGCCTACATCTAGGGCTGGTTTTTGTTAGGAGGGAGGTCCCAATTCAGTGACAAACTCAGTAAATGGTACAGGGAAGCCTCTCCAGACCTCAGTTTCTCCAACTGTAAAGCAAGGGAGCTGGAGTCAGTGATTCCCGAATGTCCCCTTTGAATGTAACCTTCTAGGATTCTATGATTTGGGAGAGGCTACAAGATTAAAAACTCTTTTTCAAACTTTTTCCATATTTTTTCTCTCTTTTCTCCTTTCTTTTTGTCTTTAGTTCTTTCTGCTTTTCTATTTCAGCACTTCTAACTGTTACCATTACATTCCTCTAAGCTTTAGGCTAGACCAGCATCTTACTCTGGTATGATCAAAGTAGGAGGGGCCTTATATAAGAAGTAGAGGGAGAAGAGAAAAGTGGAGAGGAGAGGAGAGGGGAAGGAATGGGAGAGGAGAGAAGAGGAGACAAGAGAGGAGAGGAGAAGAGAGGAGAGAAGAGGAAGAGGAGGGGGAAGGAGAGGAGAAGAAAGAGAGAGAGGAGAGGAGACAAGATGAGAAGAGAATTGAATAGAGAAGAAGAGAAGAGAGGAGAGGAGAGGAAAAGAGGAGAGAGAAAAAGACTGGGGAAAGGAGAGGAGAAAGGTCACAGTAGCAGAGGATGGGCCATGGGGTGATCAGGATAGGATCTAGGAAAAATAGCTACATCTTAGAAACTTGTCTTATTAGAAAGAGGTTATAGGTTCAAAATTTTTGTAGCACTAACTAGAGTGTTGGTTAATTTTACATTAATCTTTCTCCTCCTTTCTGTATCTTTTCCTCCTCTTTCAGCATTCCCCCCTCTCGTGTAGGCATCAGGTCATAAAGACACTGGTCTCTCAGTTCGAGGAAGAAAACAATCCCATCACCAGATTCCCATTAAAGTATTAATGAACCCAGCATCTAAACTCGTGCCTATTTCCTGAAGTGACTCTGTCATTGCTAGAATCAGCCCTTCTTGTAGCTGCCTTTCCTTTCTTGTATGTAAATAATATCTCTGCTGACTAGGTCTGAATGTCAAGGGTGTATAGTTAATATACCAAAACTTTCCCACGGAAGGGAAGTGAAAGGTAGACACTTTATTGAAAACATTCATTCTCCCTGGATGTCTCCAGAACTCCCTGAAAAGCCGCAGGTGCTGTTACATAAGACAGAAAGGCTGGATGAAACTCTGGAGTGGATTCTTAATTAAGACAGGGTTTCTTCTTCAGCTGGGGAAGAGCTTGTTTTTTTGGACATTACAGAAAATTAGTCTTGTACCGACAACTACAATGGGGTTAAATTGTTCACTCCTTTTGATTCAATTATACCATTATTGGGCAAATGCTGAAAGTGGGTCAAAGCAGGGAGAGGAAGGAAGGACCCACATATGCAAAATATTCTTAGACATATCATTTCAAGGAAATCATAAACTGGAAACAAAATGGGTGCCTATTGATTGGGGAATGACTGATCAATCACTGGTATCTTAATGTCATGAAATATTGTCGTGCCAGAAAAATGATTCATTGGGAGAACTAAGGGAATCTTGGAAAGACTTGTTGGAATCGACGTAGTGAAGTGAACAGAATTAGACCAGTGAATGCAATGACCGCAATGATGGAAAAAGAAAATCACTTTGAAAGACATTACTCTGATCACTGTTGAGGCCAAAAGTATCCTTTCAGAGGACTGATGGTGAAGCAATCTCCCTTCTCTCTGAAAGAGAGGTGGTGGATTATGACTGCGGAATGTTGCATACACTACCAGGCATGATGGCTTTGAAAATGTGTTTTGCGTAACTGTTTTCCTTTATTATAAGAGAGATTCTCTGGATCTCCAAAGTCTCTCCCAGTCTGTGATTCTATAATCTATTCCTCATTGCTGAGACATTGGATAATAGGATTTAGAGCTGCCTGAGACTTTAGCAACAATTCGATTTAATTGATTTTGACAAATATTTAATACATCTGAAAGAATGTAAGCTCTTTGAGGACAGGGACTGCTTTGTTTTTGCCTTTTACAGTATGTGCCACATTGTAGATGCTTAAGAAATGCTTGTTGATTGAAAGAGTGATTATGTTCCTACTCTAGAGTTAATCTGACCTAGAGTGTGGAATTTAGGCTGACTCAGAATCAGGGAAATCTGGGTTCAAATCTTGCCTAGATATTTACTAACTGAGTAGCCCTGGACAAGTCACTTCATCCACTTCAATATCCTCATATGTACAAAGGAGATGAAAATAATAGCATTTAATTTACAGTGTTGTTATGAGGATCAGGTGGGATTTATCTAAGACAAATATAATAGCATTAGATAAATGAGATCTATTATTATTATTATTGTTATTGTTATTATGTAATTGGTTACAAAGGCAAGAGAAAAAAATCCATGTCCTCAGGAAGCTTACATTCTTCTGCATACATGTGTCCAAATAAGTAATTATATGTCTATATCTATATGCATACATATGCATATCTATATATCTATAGCTATACACACACAGTAATACAAAATTAATTTATCAGAGAGTGGGAAGTAATTGAGGCCAGAGAAGTTCAGTAAGTTGGCCAGGTAAGAAGTAGAATACCTGAGATTTGAAACCAGATCCTTGACTCTACAGCAATCCTCTTTCCATTCTACCATAATTCTTCTTCCAGTGCTCAAAGTTCTAGTTTTCTTTTTTTTGGAGGGAGTCTGGTAGTTGTGGTACATGAAGTGTCCAATGTGGAAAATAGGTAAACTGACCACTATAGAATATTTCAGTTAAACAACTCTAGATTCTCCCATCCATACATCCCCTCAATAATCATCATCTCCTCTATTTTGTGTAATCTGGTCTTGGTACTCTTGGAGAGGAAGTGGGCTCAGAGCTATTCAGAAGACCCATGTTTGTTCTTCTGTTGCACCAGGCTTTCCTCCATATGGGAACTATATCTGTGGTGAACTCTAGATCATGAGCCCTGAATGTTCACATTAGGACATGAGAGAAGCTTTGAACTCAGTTCTTCTGCCAAAATCCAGTGAGCATTCCATTCCATAAGCAATGTCACCCATGACTCTAAATCTGGATTTTCTTTTATAGGGTGGCTTAAAGAAAGGGGTCTGTGTACTCTAATCCTAGTATGAGTATAGACTGTGTATGCACATTTAAAATACATTGAGCATGCAAGGGGTGAGGAAGATACCGTATTGATGTCTTATTACTTCCATTTTAATACCGAGACAAGTCAGCAGGCCTCTGTGTCCCTGTATATAACAGAAAGGGCTCTAGCTGTCTTCTGTAGTTTACCTCTCAGAATGAATCGAGTGCAAATGAAATCTATGTCGTGATGCCACAGTGACAGTGAATCACGTACTATTTTTGCCTCTGCTCTTTTGCGTAGGAGGCATCCTTGCCATCTCTGTTCCTTGGCTTTTCCATTGGCCAGTTCTGCGTAGTGATGTTTCTGCCACCTACATTTTGCCACCTACAGGTTTGGAAAGGGTATGGCGAGGGTTAAGGAGAAAATGTTCATGAAGAATGCCAAAATCTGCAGGGGGGAAAATAACAACTCACTATTTTAAGATAAACTATTATTATAGGCCCTGCATAAACAAGAAGTGGATAATGGCCCAGAGAACCTGCTTGATGTGTGAACAGCAAAGCATGGTAATGTCTAAGTCACTACTTATGTTTACTGTGCTTTGTTAAGTCTTGTATTGACATGGCACTGAACTCCCATCCTGTATCTCTGACTCACTGTTGGACAGCTCTACCTGGAGGTACCATAGGCTTCCCAGACTCCGCAGGTCCAAGATGACTCATTATCTTTCTCTCTAAACCCACTGCTCTGCATAGTCTCCCCTTTCTGTCAAGGGCATCACCATCCTTCCAGTCAACCGTATTTACTACTTAGAGTCATCTTCTCTTCCCTTTCAGCCAACCTCTATATCCAATTAGTTTCCTAGTCTTGTTAATTCTCCCTCCTCATGATCTCTTCCCTCTATCTCCTTCTCCCTTCTCACACCACAACCATGATAGCCTGTGACCCAACCTATGGCTCAGTCACCTTTCCCCTGGACTGTCCCAACAGCCTTCTAGTCATTTGCCTTGTATTTAGTTTTTCATTTCATCAATCTGGCTTCTACTCAAAAGCCAAATTGGTTTTTCCTAAAGCCCAGGTTTGACCACGTCTGTCCCCCACTCAAGAAACATTAGTGGGTCCCTATTGTACCTAGAATAAAAAACAAACTTCTCTATTTGTTATTTAAAGCCCTTTGCAGTCTGCTCCAGCCTAGTTTTCTGGGCTGATTACACATCACTCCCCCTCACATACTCTCTGTTCCAGCCAAATGGTCCTATTTGCTGTTCCCCACATATAACATGGAAGCTTTGTGGTAGAGTGGAAAGGATCCTGACTCTGGAGTCAGAAGACATGTGTTGAGATCCTTTCTCTGACTCTTCTTATATATGTCTGACCTTGGACAAATCACTTATCCTCTTCGGGCTTCAGTTTCCACATCTGTAAAATGAGGAGGGTCTGGATTAGGTGGTGTGTGAGGTCCCCTCCAGCTCTAGAGCTGTGATATTATTCTATCTCCCCCCTCTATCGTTTTGCCCAACCTCCCTCCCCCCATGCTTGGAGTGCTCTCTCTTTGCCTCTGCCTCTTGTAAGCCCTGTCATCCTATGAGTCTCACAGCAAGTGACACTTCCTTCAAGAGAGATTTCCTTAGACCCCCAGGTACAAATGCCCTTCCACCCCCAATTATTGGGTATTTGATTTGCATTTAGTTATCTATGAACATTTTCTTTCTTCCTCCTCCCCTCAAATAGAATATAGGCTCCTTGAGAGCAGCCTTGTCTTACTTTATACTTGCAAACTCCAGTTTCTAGCACATAGTAGGCTTTTCATAACTGCCTCACTTCATACTTGGGAGTCACACCTCCTCCGGCAGTGCCTGGCACATCCTGGGCTCTCCTTAAATGCTTGCTGATTGATTGGTTACAGTGATCACCTAATTGCAAAATCAGTCTGTCTGTCTGTCTGTCCGTCAGTCCGTCCATCCATCCATCCATCCATCCATCCATCCATCCATCCATCCATCCATCCATCCATCCATCTCCATCTCTCTCTCTCTCTCTCTCTCTCTCTCTCTCTCTCTCTCTATCACCCAAAAGACTCATCAGGACCCAAAACAATCTTGTTATATATTTAGAATCCTGCCCCAGAATTTCCTGACATAGAAGTGCTGAAATCCCTAGTGATAATAAAGTAATTAAATGAACAGATCCATAAAGGGGAATGGTTCTATAGTTTTGCCTCAGCCTTAACCATTCAGACCCCAGAGGGTTTGGGCTGTGTGGGGAGAGGGGGCTTTTTTTTTGTTTACATATAAGAATAAAGGGTGATCTTTGGCCAGGGCTGGCTTATTCTTCAAGCTCACGTCACTGCCATCACTGGGTCTTGGATCATATGGGCCACCACTGAAGCTTAACTGCTTGCTAATTTTGTTGTTGATGGAATTAATTTCAAGACCAAATTAATTAAAACAGCTGAAGTTCTGCTCATCCATTATTCATGAGCTCCTTACGACAGGAGGGAGTGTATTAGCCTTCTTCCGATATTGCACTGCTTTAATGACCTCCTTATTTGCTGTCCTTTAACAGGCCTTGTGAGCATGTCTAAGGAAGCTCCTTAGTTGGGTGGGTGGGGGTCCTCCAAGTTGGCCTTTGGAACTAACAGGAATCAGAAGAATTGGGTACACAGGTAATACTAATGGCTGGTGAATGGGGAGAGCGATGGGATTAAATGAAAAAAATCAGCAGTGGGGAAACCTTTTGGGGTACCTGTGTTTTTATTTAGACATGGAAAAAAACCCTAGAGGTCATGCAGTCCTACTCTCTATTTTGTAGACCCCTAGAACATAAAATGGAAAGAAAGTCTAGAACCCGGTAAAGGTGATCATTCTAAAGCCCCTTCATGGATGGGCCCAGGAGCTTTTAGGGCAGCTGGAAGTGAAGGGTACTCTGTAGTTTCCTCCACATTTCGTTTTTAGTCAATGAGCTCTTATGCTTAACCTCAAATGCCCAAAGGAGAAAAGGGAAAACATTAACATTGGTTTATCATGGAGGGATGGGTACAAAGCAGCATGGCATAGTGATCAGAGCCTGAAAATGCCATCAGAAGACCTTCTTTTGAGTTTTGGTTCTTAGGATTACTTGGTGTTCAGATATACGCAAGTTACCTCATCTATTCCCCCATTTATTTGTTTTCAAAGTGAGAGGGGTGGTCTATATGATCTCTTAGAGCTTTTCATATTCTATCATTCTATGTCATAAGGTTCCTCTCAGCATTGCCCTTGTATGTCCTAAAGGCCCTCCCATCTCTGAAATTCCATGTTCTAAGGTCTCTTCCACCTCTGCAACTCTAAAGCCCCTCTTAGTTCTGACCTTTTAGGTTCCAAGGCCCTTTTCTGATCTGACATTCTGTTGTTATTTAGAATGAAAAAAGGAAATTGAAGGAGTGCCATAGGTTTTTGAAGCAAGAAAGTATTTCTGTTCCCCCCTCCTGGGACAGCAAGCCCTCTGGAAACAAAACAACTAATTGGTAATCGTATAAACCAGTCCATGAGGAGTGAGGACAATGGAGTAAGATGACACACACAGGAGCAATTCTTCAGCTCTGCCCCTTGGGTCCCATTGCTAGATAGATTTGGTTGGTTAAAAATCCCCAAGACTTTCCATTTTTGGGAAGGACCCAGCCCACCTGCCTTCATTCTCCCAGTCTTGTCCCTGACTTTCTGGACTTTAAAGCCCTGCACTGGGGACCACCCCACCTCATCCTCTTCAGGTCCATTTGGTGAATCATCTTCACCCATTAGAATGTAAGCACCTTGAGGGAAGGGACTGGTTTTTGTTTTTGTTTTTTTTGCTTTTATTTGTATCCTCAGTGCTTAGCAAAGTGCTTTTGCGCACAGTTATGTGGTTGATAGATCAGAGAGACTCAATTATGAAGCAGTCTTTTCATTGGCTGTCTCCCTTCCCCTCCATGCCCGCATGTCTAATGTTCCCCCTCCTCACTTCCCTTCGCTCCCCAAGCTTCTCTGGCTCCCTTCAACACTCAGCTCAGATTCTGCCTTCTGCAAGAGTTCTTTTCTGTGCCCCCTCCAGCCTGAAGTCTTCTGTCTAAGGTCATTCCCATTTACAACATATAGATGTATATGTACACACACACACACACACACACACACACACGTTGTACACGCACAGTTGTTGGCATGTTGTCTCCCTTCTCAGACCACGAGCCCCACTGTGGGAAAGGACCATGTTGTGGCTTCTCTTTGTATTCCCAGTGCTTAGTTTAACGTCTGCCATGTTATCAACACTGACCGACTGACCTTGGAAAGCTCCCACACCCAAGATTTAGTGGATTTTCCCTTTGGAGGATGTGAACCATTGAGGAGGAGGGCCGACATGCCTAATTCCTCCTATGGTCAAAGGAAGCAACGGGACCTCCCAGTGGGACCTGATACATTCCTTAGTAAGGCCTCCACGGGGGCGAACATCATGGCTGGCTGACTTTTTCTCTTCTTTGTGAAACCTGGAGGGGGGAGGAATCAGTAATTTGGCAAATCGAAGCCATCATTATTACTAACATTCTACTTTGGATAGGGGAAAGTCAAATCAAATCAACCAACATTTATTAAGTACTTGCTAATATATCAGGAACTATACTGAGTAATTGTTAGCAACTATGTCTTCACAGTTGGGAAAGGTGATTATATTTATCCATACACATGTTGTTTAATCATTTTTTCAGTTGTGTCTGATTCTCTGTGACCCCGTTTGGGGTTTTCTTGGCAAAGATACTGGAGTGGTTTGCCATTGCCTTTTCCAGCTCATTTTACAGATGAGGAAACTGAGGCAAACAGGGTTAAGTGATTTACCCAAGGTCACACATCTAGAAAGTGTCTGAGGTCAGATTTGAACTCAGGTCTTCCTGACTCCAGGCACAGTACTCTAGCCACTGCATGACCTAGCTGCCCATCCATATACATACATGAATATATACATAACATATACATGTGTGCCTATAATACAATATAGACACATATACACATGCATATGTATGTAGATGGAGATGTACAGTCTTCTAATAAGAAGTCTCCAAGCATTTTGGTTTGTGCAGTCCCTGCCTCCAGCATATTTTCCTTGAGGAAGTTCCATGGTGGCCTTGGGCTGTGTCTGTGAGGAAGCATGCACTGGCCATGTTTTTTAATCATTTTGATAATTCCATATTCAGCTTGTTTGCCAGAACAAATCCTGGATCATCCTAAAACGGGACCTGTATGTAAAAGCAAGAGACAGGATTGAAAGGTTTTGTGAGGGACTCACAGCAATCTCACAACTTCTCCTTGTTAGGGGATATTTTGACACTTATCTCCCTGTTGATTCTGATGTCGATTCTGGAGCTGGCCCACCCCAGGCAGAAGAGAAAGCCGCTAAGCTCCTTTGATCCTCCTCCTAGCTGCCCGATGTTACTCAGCTCCCTACAAAAAGATTGGACAGCTGTTTTCCAATTTGTAAATGTGGGATCTCTGAAGAGACATTGAACTTGTGCTAGTTTGGGGTTAGGGGTTATTTAAATGATGCATACTTCAAAAGACTCTGTCAAGTTTCACAATGGTGAAAAATAGCAAGCCAGGCAGCGGCTTTTAGATCAACTGCAAATATCAGATTTAGCTTCTCCAGAGCTCCAGGGCCCTAATGATCTAGCTCTGGATGACGGGAAGCTGACTTGGATTAGCTGCATATATAGACAGGTGGCCCAAGTGGGTCAGCTAGGTGGCACAGTGGATTAAGCTCTAGGGTTGGAGCCAGGAAGACCTGGGTTCAAATCCTGATTCTGACACTTATTAGCTGTGTGATGTAGGGCAAGTCACTCAACCCCGCCTTCCAATCTTATTTTCCTCATCTGTAAAATAAGGAGATTAGAGTCGGAGGTGCCTTCTAGCTCTAAATTCTATGAAACCTTATCAGGGGGGCTTCTTGCTTAACTCAGAATGATGATAAGAATCAGGAGATCATAGTGTTAGAGTTGGAAGCCACCCCAGAGGCCATCTGGTCCAATCCCCTTCTTTTCCAAATGAGGAAACTGACATCCAGGGAAGGAAAGGACTCACCTGTGGTCATACAGATGATAAATGTCAGAGCCAGGAGCTGAACCCAGGGACAAATTCAGCACTCCTTCTAGGAAAGACAAGAAATTCTTGAGGAAATCTCTTTCATCTGAACAGCACCAGTTGTTGGGAACATCTTTCTCATAGTCAGTTGAAATCTGCTTGCCTGTGATTTCTCCCTGTTGGTCTTAGTTTAGCCCATTCTGCACCAATAGAACCAATCTCATCTTCCACGTTGTGAGCTCTTGAACACTTGAAGACTGGTTTCGTGTCCTCCCTTACATCGTTTTCTTTTCCCCCAGGATATGCTTCCTCCTCTGGCTTGTTCTCTAGTCCCCCCACCACACTGGGGTATACAAATATGTACAGAGACAAATACAAGGCGATAAGGGCTGATGTGGGGAGGCCACTGCTCTATCACAGAATTTGGAATGCTTGACCTTAGAAGCCATCAAGCACAACCCATCCCCCCAAAATAATTCCCAGCATAGCTTACCCCAAAGTGAGCATATGTTCTTTGCTCAAAGACCTCAGATGAGGGGAACCTACCACCTCTAAGGTCACCTGCTTGGCTTTCAGATTGCTCTTTGTTCAGATGGTTTTTGCTGACATCAGGCCCCTTTACAACTTCCCTTTCTAACCCCAAATCAGGCTTTGCTTTTGGTGGCTAGATTAGAAGAGGTCTAATCTGTCTCCCCAGTACCTTCCAGTTGATACTGGAAGAAACCTGTTAATGTCTTCCCTGAGTCTTCTCTTGTCCAGGCCAAACACTCCCTATTCTTTCAAATGATCTTCACATCTAGCACAGACTCAAGGTCACCGTCCTTGTTGCCAGGCTAGGTGGGCTCAGAAGTTCATCACTTTTCTCCCTAAACAGGGGCACCTAGAACTGAACACAGGTATGGTCTGGTCAGGCCCATTAATTAATGTACATCAGATGCCAGCATTTGAAAATGATCTCAAACAGCACGTCTGATGGAGTCCATTCAATTGATTCCATCAACAGTTATCAAGTACCCACAATACATCGTTAGGTACTGAAAGAGTTTGGATAAGACACAGTCCCTGCCCACTCAGAGTTTACAGTCCAGTAGGGGGATATGCCATGGACAAAAATATGTATAGGAGGCTACTTCTGTAATCCAAATGGATGGTAATGAATGTCTATATTAGGATTGTGGGACTAGGAATAGAGAGGAGAGGACAGATAAGAGAGGTGAAACAGGCTCAGTATCCAGAGGAAAGGGGAGTTAATTGGTTATGAGAGTTAAGAGCAAGGGAAGAATCAGTGGATATGATTTGGAAAGCTGTGACTGAATGACTGACTGACTGATTGAATGAATGAAAAAGAACTTGCTAAATGTTTACTATATGCTAAGCATTGTACTGAGAGCTGGGGATAGAAATAGAAAAGTGAGACAATCCTGAGCTCAAGGAGTAGGTTCCATTCTAGGGGAATGGAAAGGCCTGGGAATTCTAAGGTTTCAATGATGGGGCAGATGGTAAGACCCAGCAAACTGTAGGCTACGTCAGTAGGTCATATGATAGTGCCAGGGTATTATGTGTAGAGGCAAGGCATGTGGTAAGTCCTTAGTAGGGAATGACAGGGAAGAGGGTAAGATCTGGTGGTTCCCTATTTCAGAGTGGGACTTCCTTCTCATGAAAGCCGGGTGAGCAATGAAACAGCCCCAGATGGGTTCTGGGTGATCTGAGATGGAGGAGGATCTGAATGGTGGCTTCCTATGCTATCATTGAGGTGGGGCTAGATAATTGCTAAGGTGTCAAGGATTACACGATATAAAAGAAGGCCCAGTATTTATTCTATAGAGACATGTCCTAGGGATTCCGGGAGACAATTTCATAAAATAATAAAGAATAAATGCTTTGGGGAAAGGGGCCTGATTAGTACAGAATCCCATAATCCCACTTTGGAACTTGGAAGTGTCTTCTTGGACCCTTGTCTTGGAATCCTTCCCTGTCAGATTCCAGTGAGGAAGCAGTTGAAGGTTGTAGAGTAGGAGACTGACATCATTTGCAGGTAAACCAAGCCAGCCGTGAATGCTGTGTTTCCTAAGTCAAATGACTGGGCTTCCTGGGGCTCCCCCCACCCTGCCCATCCCACCAATCTCTGTTTCTTTCTTCCTCTCTTGATTGGTGGCATACATCAGTCTCCAGGCCTGTCTATAGACAGTGGCCCATTGGACATCAGTGCATGGGCTAATTCTGCATTTTGCTCGTGGCTCTTTCTGCGTGCTTTTTTTTTTGCTTGAATATTTTCTTGTTTATTATGTGAGGATGGGAAGGCAGTTAAATAGAAGGTCTTTTTATCTGCTCTCTTAAGGAAAATTTCCACTCCACCATTGCTTTGTCTGAGATGACAAAGGAAGACATGGGAGAGAGATAGATACTGATGTCCTAGGTTTGGAACAGAAGATGTTCAGCCCAAAGACAAAGGCTTGGGATAGTCAGACAGATTGTTGCAGTGTTATTGTTATAGAAGTGTTATCATTATTGTTATAGCAGCTGTTGTTACAGCAAGCTGTGGTCAGGAAGGCCAAAGCTCCAATCTGCATTAGAGGCTAATTTCCTGTGTATTTCCAGGCAAATCACTTAACCTATCTGAGCCTCATTTTCCTCACCTGTAGAGTGGAATTAATAATAGCACCACCTTACAGATTTGTTGTAAGGAACCAATGAGATGATTTCTGTAGTGTGAGATATACATATATATATATATATACATATATATATATATATATACATATATATATATATATATACATATATATATATACATATATATATATACATATATATATATATACACACACACACACACACACAGAGATATATATATATATATATATATAATATATATATATATATATATATATATATGTTATTATTGTACTACAGGGGTTCTTACTTTGGGGTCTGGGAACTTGTGTTTTATAATATTCTGGTCATTATATTTCAAGTTAACTGGCTTCCTTTACAATTCTATGTATTTTAAATATCTGATTCTGAGGGGTCCATGGACTTCAGCAGATTGCCCACCAGAGGGGTCTAGGACATATATAAATGGTTTAGAACCCCTGTAATGGTGGGAGTTGGAGGGAATATAGGATCTTAGGCTTAGAACTAGAAGAAACTTAATAGGTCATTTAGTTCAATCCTTTTATTTTACAGATGAGGAAACTGAGGCTAGGAGAAATGAAGTAACTCGAGGGACTTGACTATAGTCCAATCAGACAGGCAGTAAATAGCAGAGCTCGAATCCAGGTCCTGGGGATCCACGTTCTTGCCTCTATACTCCAGTGTATTATGATTTGATCAGTGTTTTGAATGCAATCTTCTGTATAAAACCTTTCTTTATCATCCAACTGATAGTGCCCACCTTTCCCAACTATCCTGCATTTAACTACTTTGTACATAGTATGCATATTTATTAACTTTATATTTATGCTTCAGGTATTTTTATATATACTCATCATCTCTCCCATTAGAATAGAAGCTCATTATGAGTAGGGATTATTTTATCTTTTTACTTGGACCCCCAGCTCCTGGACCATCATAGAGGCTTAAAAAATAGTTCCTTATTGATTGATTTTGAATTTTTAAAGGGCTGTCCTGTGGAAGAGGGATTAGGCTTGTTCTGCTTGGCCCCAAAGGGATTTGTAATGGAGCCATGCCCCTGTCCTTCCTCCCTCAATCTCTCTCCCCCCATCTAAGAGCATTTAGGGGATTTCTGAGCAGCAGCTAGGTAGAACAGCAGATAGATTGCTGGATCTGGAATTAGGAAGACCCCAGTTCAAATTTCATCTTATACACTTACCAACTGTGAGACCCTTTGCAAGGCCCTTAACATCTCTCTACCTCAATTTCCTTATCTGTAAAATTGGAATAATAATAGCATCTACCTCCCAGGTTGATGTGAGAACAAAATGAAAATATTTATAAAGCTCTTTGAAGACCTCAAAGTTTTATATAAATGCTAGTTATCTCATCATCATCACCATCATCATCATCATCATCATCACCATCATCTGTGCTCTAAAGTGGGGGTGGAGGGAAAGGACCATTTGTTATGTTTTCCTAAGGGGGTGCTACTTTTATATTCTAATTTAGCCAAATTAATCTATTCTCTTTCCCCTAAACATACCCTGTACTTTCCCACCTCTACCCTCCTTTATTCAGTTTTACTTTGGATGAAACTGGGACCCCAGATAGAAATGCATGGCTCTTGGCTACCTTTTGGTAACGTATCACTCCAAAGTCCATCAAAAGCTGGCTCCTCCTGTAAAATTTCATATAGAGATATGAGTTCCATGCCATGTCCATTAATGGGCAATAGATGCTTTATTTATCCCTATAACTCTGTGTGCTTCTGTCTATTTCTGTTATTGTACCTTCCCCAGCTCATCTCAAATGCCTCCTTTCCAGCCCCCATGTCTTTGCTGACTCGTGTTCCCTTCTTTATTTAGGAGATGCCTGGACCAATCATCTCTCATTGGCTCCCCACACCCTTCTGTTTTGGACAAGGTGGGGAGAAGGGAATCCAGATAGACATTTGCTATTTGTTTTTAGATAAATCCCCCTTAAGAAACAGAAATCATCATCTCTGTCCTCAGGAAGGCAGCAGCTGCCTGGCCCAGGGACACAATTACATTCCAATCATTATGGATGGAAGTCATTGGTGCCACCTTCTTTTCGTTCTCCTCCTTCTCTGTTCTGCTTATGTCAATGGAAACTCATTTAGTGGCTCAGCATGGAGGACAGTGCAGGCCCTTTTGAGATTCCAAGAAAAATTCACAATTGCCTGAGTTTCAATGTGTGGACCCCTACATTGTCTCCCTCAACCCCAATACCTACCCCTTCCCCACACCAGTTCCTAATCTTTTTCTTTGAATGTGCCACCCTCTATGGACACATTTATTGGCTGTTGGCCCACTGTGTGTCTGAATAGTTCTTTGATTTCCTGTAGCCATATGGGGAAATGGCAGCAAATGGAGAAATTCTATATCCAGCTAAGCTGCCCCTGGTTGAAAAAGATTAAACAGATCTGATAGTTTTGGTCTGTGTATTTCCTTTATATCTTTAGTCTTTCCATCCCTGGATGATTTTCACCTTTTTTTTTTACATTTATCTCTGAGACTAGATTGTTTCTTCCTCTTAAGCTGTTTTAAACCTTCTCTTCTCTCCTGAAGCATCATTCATCTCCTCCTCCTCCCAACCCTTCAGCTAATCACCTTACCTCTTTACTGAGTAAATTGGAGTAATTTGCTGTGAGCTTTCTCTTCTCTTCTTCATCTCAAAACCTCTTGACATCAACCCCTACTTTCTTCTCCTTTTCCCCATTCTCTGATAACTAGATGACCCTTCTCTTTGTCAAGGCCAACCTTTCCACATGCACTGATGCAAGCTCTGGGACCATTTTATCCCAAACCCCAATTCTCACTGGCCAGCAGGATCTCAAGAGAGCAGCTGCCTACTGCTCTTCTAAGGCTTCTAGAAGTAACCCTGAGGGAGTGGGGTAGTTTCACTGATACTGTGACTTATGAGCCCCCACCAATGTTCTTCTGCCAGTAATTATCAAATTACATGAATTAGCCAGGCAGACAATTGGCTTTAATTAGCAGCATTTACCAAAGTGATACACAAGAACATTTGATACAAAATATTTCCCCCCAAAGTATGGGACACACTCTTTGACAAGTATATACAGAGTCTAGAGTACATGGATTCAAAGCTAGAAAGCTGATGTGGCTTATTTATGAATTCACATCCCCTGATAATTAGAGTCCTCCTGAAGTTCTCTTTAGCCAGGATGTAGCCTTCAGCAGGGCCCCTTGCAGAACCTGAAGCTGCCTTTTCTGAAGCTCTCTAGCTTGCCTTCAGCTAGCTTCCCATGCAGACATTGCCACCAGCTATTCTGAGACACAGCTACAATTGCATAAAGTTCAAAACCTTTCCACTTTTCAAGATTGACAGGGTCATACATACTATGGAGATGTGAGGGGAGACAACTTGGGCAAACTTCAGAGCTCTGACGGAGGTATAGACCAATTGTGGCTTTCAAATATTGATAATGCAACCTACCTCCCACCTCTTGACAAATACATGATAGGAAGTACAGAAACAGAATCACATTTTTAGACAGAGCCAATGTGCTCATTTTTCTGGAACACACACACACACACACACACACGTACTTTTTTTCCACAAGGAATGTATTCTACTTGAAATGGATGGGAACAGGGAATGTGAAAGAACACCTTTGCTTCCACTTTTTAAAACAATTTGCATAAGCAAAAGTTAAAAACTGCACCAAGATTTTTAGGACACCGTGTGTGTGTGTGTGTGTGTGTGTGTGTGTACACACATACATATATTACATAGAAAGCTGTAGGCAACAGACATCTGCAGGTCTTTATAACATCTTTTCCCCTGTTCTTTGTATCTTGAAATTTCTGTGTTTGTTAATGATTGTTTAGTTGATATACACAAAATCTTACAGAGAAAAAAAAAACTGAAGACGTTGAGTGAAACACCATTACTGGGGGAAGTGAGTTACATGGAAATACTGTGAATAATTTGTGCCGTGGGGGATAAGACAGACAAAATCCCAGGGGGTTTCTTACAGTGTGATGGGTTTATTTTTAATAACTTTATTATGAAATAAAATTGGCCAGGGAATACCATATAGACCATGAGTGTCTGTCAATGTTTAAAATAAGTTTTAGACATGGGGCAGGTTGGTTTAGTGGAAAGAACATTTTGGGGCTTCATTCTGGATGTACTAGTAACTGACTGAGTGACCTGGGGCAAATGGCTTTACCTCTCAGGTTTTTGTCACCCTCAACTGAGTATTGCATCAAAAGAAGTGTGAAATGACAAGAGGCGGGCCAGGCGAGATCAGCTTAAAGACTGAGCAGTATTCTAATACCTTCAGGCATGAGAAATTGGTGAGCCAAAAGATTCTCAATAATTAAGCCCATGTTTAGACTTCTTCAGTTCTGGCCCTCATCAGGTTTTCAGTTTATTCATCTATAAAATGAACTCTTTGGATTAAATAATCTCAGCACTAACATTTTATGTTGCAAGGTCCTCACCAGCTCAGGCATCTTATGATCTTATGATATGACTTCCATATCCCTATGTTTGGCCCTGTTTCAGTGATGTTCAGGGTAGCTAAGTGACACAGTGCCTAGAATGGTGGGCCTAGGGTCAGGAAGACCCATCTTCCTGAGTTCAAATCTGGCCACAGACACTTATTAGCAATGTGACCCTGGGCAAGTCACTTAACCCTGTTTACCTCAGTTTCCACATCTGTAAAATGAGCTGGAGAAGGAAATAGTGAACCACTTTATTATCTTTGCCAAGAACACCCCAAAAGGGGTTACAGAGAATCAGATATGACTAAAAAAAATTAAAAACGAGAGGGTTGGATTCAATGACCTTCAAGGTCCTTTCCTACTCTAAACCTCAGATCCTATGATGCTAAGTCACTTTCACTTTCTGAGCCTTATTCTCCTCAGCCACAAAATAAGCTGGAGAAGGAAATGGCAAACCATTCCAGTACCTCTGCCAAGAAAACTCCAAATGGGGTCACAAAGAGCCAGATACAACTAAAAAGGACTAAACAAACAAAACAATGATGTTCTGCTGTCTGTTCCTACCTCTCACAAGAGCTAGTTGTTAAATTTTCAATGTAAGCATTTATACCTTGGAAATCAACATGCAATACAAGTCAAAGCTGGGTCTATTGGTTTATTGTCTAGACTTAAGAAAGTGATAGAGAAAATATTAATAATGCCGATTAAACTTAAAATTTGGTGCCAGTGAATATTCTTTTTCTTTGAGAGCCAGTTGTTAAACATCTACCAGCACACCCCTACCCCTACTGTCATTCTCATTCCAACTATCTCATTGCTCCAAGGGAATATTTGACCCTCACTGATCTTCATTCTTCATGAATGGAGAAAGTAGTGGGATAAATTTTCAATGCCCTCTCCCCATCATTCTTGTGTCATTCTCCAAATTTTCTCTCTCTCCAAAAATTCTCCATTCTACTGTGATCTTTCCTTCACCAATCTTGGTTTTCTTGGAAAGCAGAAAGAACACTGTGTTTGGAACTAAAAGACCCCACTCTGTCATCTACCACAGCATATGGAATTAGACAAGTCACTGCATCCCTTTGGGCCTCAGTTTCCTAACTCTAGGATGAGGGGATAGCCTACATGTCTGCTAATGCCTTCCTCTGACATGGCCTTCCATTTAGGGGATGTATTTAGTAAGTACATAGTGGTTTGGATGTTGTCTCTTGCATTGGAATATGAGCTTCTTGAGGACAGGAACCAGGTTTTTCACCTTTTACACAAAACCTGGCATCTACTAGATTCTTAGGAAATATTCTTTGACTGACATCTTTATTCTTTCTGACACTTTGAAACCATCGTGGACACCCATTGCCTCCCAATGACATCCTCTGTCTGCAAACCCTGTGCTTTTTCCTCTGTATCAAATTCCTGCTTGATGTAGAAGAGAAAAAGAAAAAAAATGGCTAGTTTTCGTTTTCACATTCCTATCAAGATTTACTCGTCCTACATCTCATTCCTTTAGGGTTTTGCAAATTGCCCAATTCACTTCTGCTAAAGAAACTCACAAGAAGATATCAGTGGTTAATAATGGCTTGATGAGTTTCTTTTCCTAAGCATATTTATAGTTTGATAGAAGCCTCTGGGAAACACAGAGCTTATTGAATGACTTCTGGGGTCCCTTATCATCTCTATGAAATGTGGAGGACTTTAAAATAAAAAAAAGCTTTTCCCAACATCTGAGTGATCTGTCCTGGAAGCATGTACTTCCCTTGGAAGTACCTTCTTAGACTGAGCTGGACAGCTCCTTATTGCTCTCAGGGTAATGGTAAGGGTGCTGACTTGGAAACCCGAATACTTTTCTCTCCCACTTCCCCATCCATAGAACATTAAGGTTCCAATTTAATCTGATTCCTTCCCATCATGTGCATGTTATTCAAGACATGCCCTGTCTTAATTATAACTCCCTCCCCTCCTCTGCTGTGCAAGCCTGTACTTGTGGGTACAAAATAACGCCTTTGGATGTCTGCCTCTAGGCGGGGAAAGGGGCATATTCTCTTCTCATTAGTTAATAAGAGCTGTCAGGAACCTTCACCAATGTGTTATCACACCTCTGAAGTCAGACCCAAGGACACTGGATCTAATTTGACCACCTAGTACAATCGTTCCTGAATCCCTGGCAATTGTTGCTGAGAAGAAAGCCATTCTTATTCCCCATCTCTGGTTCTGCCATCTGTCGAGATGTCTTGTACCCCAGTGGGGGACTATGAATCACTTATTGCCTTGCAACAGAACTTAAGCAAATAAAGAGGCCCTAGTGTCTAAGGCAGAATCTGTCTACCCGGATTTCTGTATATCTCCAGCCTAAGTAGGAATTGGACAAAAGGTATGTTTTACAATCTGCCTCTCAACCCTGACCCATTTCTTCTACATCAAGCAAAATCTGATGCAGGGGAAGGGTATAGAATTTGGAGACAATGGTTCTGGGGTCGAATCCTACCTCTGACAACTTATTACTTGTGTGACCTTGGCCAAGTCCCTTTACCTCTCTTGGATAGAGTTTCCTCATCAGTAAAATGATATCCCTTTTAGTTCTGAATCTATGATTCTTTTGACCAAGACTCAAATCCAGGCTCTGACACTTGCCACTTGTGTGACCCTGGGCAAGTTACTTCTCCAGTAGATCCCTCTATTTTATTATTTGTAAATTAGGACTGGGGCTGAACTAGCTGACCTCTAAGGTCTCCTCTAGTTCTAGAACTACTGTGTTCAGGTCCTCCTATGGGCCATGTAGCCAGCTTTCAGGGTTCATAGCAATAAACAGAGATTAAACGTTTCCCAGGGGTCAATATTAGTTACTCCATTTTCTTCCTCTTTTTCTTAATTTTCATGTGAACCTAAAGTAGTTAGTAGAAAGTGAAAAATTATATTTGACTATATGTTGGTTTCTAGCAACTATAAGCTGGTGCAATGGAGTGAACATTTGACTTGGAGTCAACACCTGGGTTCAAATCCTGCCTCTTACTCTTCTGACTTTGTGACTATAAGAATATCATTAACCTCTCCCAGCCTCAGTTTTCTCACCTGTGAAATGGGGATAATAATACCTGTAGGAGACTACTTTGCCTTAGAACTAAGGGGTGGCTCTGATTCACTGTAGCCTGGGCTAATTAAGTCATTCTCCATCACCGAGAGTTAGATACACATCTTCAATGAGGTGTGAACGGGCTGGCACTCCAGGAGGTGCCCTCAATCTTCTCAATGAAGTTGTTAGCTTCAGTGCTCAACACCCTACTCAATGAGGCTTGCCCTGCACCCTCAATAGGGAGCTGTAACTAATATCCCAAATGAGTGCTCAGCTCCTTGTAACCTTGTCAAGTTGAGCAGTTCTTCCTGGTCTGTGCAGAATCAACCTCTGAAAGACTGTTCCTCACATATCATTCAGACAATCCACAACCATTTAATAAAGGTCTACTATGTGGCAGACACTGTGCTGGGCACTGGGGATGCAATGACAGAAATCCAACAGTTCTTGCCCTCAAGGAGTTTACATTTCAGTAGAACAACATATTCATGTAAAAGTCTATTGACTTTTATGAGAATCAAATGAGATACTGTAAGTAAACCAATTTGCCAACCTTAAAGCTATAGGAATGTCAGTTACTATTTTTGTTGTTGTTGTTATTAGTAGTATTAGTATTAGTATTAGTAGTAATAGTAATATCTCTTAAAGAGAGAGTCAACCTTAGAGCCAAGAATACCTGGGTTCAAGTCCTGACTTGCCATCTACTGACTGTGATCCTAGGCAAGTCACTTTACATCTTTGTGTTCTAGGTAACAGTGAGGCTAATGACTTTTCACAGCCCTGCCTGTCTTAAATCCAAATTCATTTGCAAGTCAAGATATCACCCTCCTGATATCATTGGTCATCTTCAAGATTGAAGGTATGAACCACACACACAGAGCACACACCACACAATATGCACATACATACATACACACACACACACACACACACACACACACGCACCCCTTTCTAAGAAATTGCAGAGAAGGGGCTTATTTGCAGGGTGGAAGGAGTTTCCTCACCTGGGAGTTTCCCATATCAATGAAATCCTAGGTCCAGTCCCTAGACTTACTCATTATTAGGCCTGGGACACACAAACCGGTCCTTCCTGTACATTCTGACTGAAATAGTAAGGAAGTTTGGTTCGGTGAAAGAGGGTCTGGGTTTGAAACCCAGTCCTGCTACTTACTAGCTGTGTGCATGCTCTTGGGGAGCAGGGATCCTTTCAGCCTTTACGCTCATATTCCTGACAGCCAGCATAGTCCCTGTACATAGTAGACACAATATGTGCTTATTGATTGTTTCATTAATTGATTGTCCAACTTTGGTCTTGGAATTTCTCCCTGAACCTCAGTTTCTTTATCTGAAAGATGAGAAATTTGAACTAGATGATAGTTAAAGGCCCTTCTGGCTCTAATTCTATGGGAGGGTTAATGGAATCATATTTTTAGACTTCAACAATAACCCCAACCTGAAAGTGGGATAAAGTTAACTTGGAACTAGCCATCAATTGGTCTGTCTTGTTTAGCCTAAAACTCATTTAAGCTCTCTAAGTTTATTAGAATGTAAGGTCCTTAGGAGTAGGGATTATTTTATTCTTTGTACTTGTATCCCCAATACCTAGCACAGTGCCTGGTATGCAACAGGCATTTGGAAAATGTTTATAGATTGACTGATTGAGAGAAACTTTTTTTTGTCATCTCCTGGCTTCCCTGGCTTCCTCCAAATCACAGCTAAAATCCTATGTTCTGCAAGAAGTCTTTCCCAGTCACCCTTAATGCTGGTGCTTCTCTCTGTGATTATCTCCAATTTATACCCATGTATGTATAGATCTTGATTATATATAGATGTTTACATGCTATCTCTCCCATGAGACTGGGAGCTCCTTGAGGGCAGGGATTGATTTTTGCCTTTTGTTGCATCCCCAATGCTTAGCAGAGTGTTTGGCACGTAGTAGGCATTTAATGAATGCTCCTTGACTTGACTTTTGAGACAGCCACTCAGATGAAAGTGGATTCTTCATGATCCAACTGAATGACTTTGGGAGAAAAAAGACCTTTAGAAAAAGGGCAAAGTAGGTGTGGAGGCAGGGTCATAGAAGGCATCCACAAAGACGAAAGAATAAGCTAGGAGGCTGTGTGCCAGGGACAACTGTAAAGAAAGTGAAAGAAACAGAAAGAGAAGCAGACGTGGGTCAGAGGGCTAAACCACAAAAGAAACTTGGCTAAGCACACATCCTGACTCTGGCTCAATTAAAGCCTTCCAAAGGTTCCTGACTTTTCGCCACATTAGCTCAGGAATCTGATAAGGGAGTTGTGAAAGACATCTGCATGGCATGGGCTAAAACTACTTTGGTTCTTGGTATCATGGGAGAAGCAATGGATGCAGGACTGGCTGTTCTCTCTCTCCTAGCTCTTTCTTTAGAACTGTGCAGCAAAAACCACATTTATTTTTTCTTGCTTGGTTGACAATTAGTTTGCTAAGGACTCATCTCTGTAGTCAGTCATGGACCCTCTAGGACAAAACTGAAAATATCCATTACCACCTTCCCTCCTCTTCTTACAGGTCTTTCAGAGCCTTCTTAAAAGGTTTTGCTTTTCTCTTTGCCTTCCTTAACTCAATCCTGTGAAAGGCTCTACTTCTTATTTGAGTATATACATCATAAATGGGGAGAAAGAGAGAGACAGACAGAAAGAGAGAGACACAGGCAGGAAGCCAAAGAGACAGAGACAGACAGGGAGAGAGACAGAGAAAGAGGCAGAGAGATTCAGAGACAGGCAAAGAGAGGCAGAGATAGAGAGAAAAATAAAGACTGTGAGGCATATTTGGGAAGAGAGAAATAGATATAGAGGAAGAAAGATACAGAAACAGAAAGACAGAAAGAGTGAATGAATGAATGCAGAAGAGATAGAGGAGAGATAGAGACCAATAGAGAGAAATAGGACAGAGTCAGAGAAGCAATGTGTTATGACAATTATGTTATATATATATATATATATATATATATATATATATATATATGTATATATATATATATATATATATATATATATATATATATATACATAGAATATGTATATACATGGAAGAATTATTTCTGTGTCCTCTGTGCTACTGCCTCCTGATCCCACCACTGTTTCTCACTGCATGCATAGACCACAGAAGCATAGATTTGGAGCTGGATTAGACTGTAGAAGCTATATTTTTGTATTTTACAGATGGGAAATAGAGGCCCAGAGAAGAGAAATGACTTGTTTGACGTCATACTGGTAGCAAATACCACAAGTGGGATTTAAATCCAGTCTTTCGTGCCCACCTCCAAGTCCAGAATGGACTCCGACACCTTCTGTCTCTGAACACTAAGATTCTAGAGCTCTTCCCATTGGACCTACCCTTTCAAACACATCCTTAATAATGGCTTTGATTCCACATTTTATTATTGCTGTAAATAATCTGCTTCCTCTCCCCACCCTACCCTGCCACCCCCAGAGCTAGTTCACTGTCTACCCTATTTACAGGAAAAATTCTGACTTGAGAAACAAAGATAGTGGAAAATGTTATTTATTCAAAAGTAATGCATGGCTTCTCAGACATAGCATTGTCACTCCCTGATTTCCTTATTAAAATTCTTTGCATGGAGCTTGAGAAACATTAACTAACTCAGTTTTCATAGGCCATCTGACAGGATGGAGGAACATGCCATCAGAAAATCAGTTTAAGGAACTGAGGAAGAGAAGACTTATGAGGGACATGGTCACTGTCTTCAAGTATTTGAAGGGCTGTCATATGGAAAAGGGATTAGGTGTTCTGTTTGGCCCCAGAGGGCTGAATGAGCCATGGATGGAAGCTGCTGAGAGGCAGGTTTTGACTTGATGGAAAGAAAAACTGAATAATTAGGACTGCCTCAAAATGGAATGGGCTGCTCCTGCACTAGTGAAGTGTCCATTACTAAAGCTGCTCATTTTCAGACTGGATGTCCACTTCTCAGGGTGGTTGGATAGAGAATTGCTAGTGAAGCAGGAGCTGGCCTAGGTGAATTCCATCTGAAGTTGCTTTGAGCTCTAGGATTCTTTGATTGTATTGTCATGATTCTTCACATGAAGAAAGGGGTTGGTTTATACATTTGGTTAAGTCTCCTATTAAAGAGAAGTCTAGGAGATGGAGCCTGCAAGGGACATCCTAGGAAAATCTCTGACTAAAGAAGTCCCAGGAGGGTCAGCATTGCTCCATTTTGGACTATTTCCATGATTAGTAAAAATAGAAGATGCACTTTATTTGGGGTTATTTGCAATATTGGGTAGCTGAGAAGGCCCTTTTAGAGATTTCCTGCCAAGTTAGGAAACATTTTTTTTTTGACCATGTTAGTCATGTTCTGAAAGAAGACATGGAACCAACGGGAAAAAAAAAGAACTATGAAAAAGTAAAGTGAAAAATATTATGCTTTGATCTGCATTCAGATTCCATCAGTTCTTTCTCTAGAAGTGAATGGCATTTTCATCATGAGTCCTTTGGAATTGTCTTGGACTGTTGTGTTGCTGAGAATAGCTAAGTTGCTCACAACTGATCATGGTTATAAAAATGCTGTTACCATGTACAATCTTTTCCTGGTTTTGCTCACTTTGCTTTGTATCAGTTCAAATAAATCTCTCCAGGTTTTTCTGAAATCTGCCTGCTCATTTTATAGCACAGTAGTATTCCATTACAATCATATACCACAACTTGTTCAGCCATTCCCAAATTGATGGACATCCCCCTCAATTCCCAGTTCTTTGCCACCACAAAAAGAGCTACGACAAATATTTTTGTACAAATAGGTCTCTCTTCCCCTCTTTTTTATCTCTTTGGGATACAGACCTAGTAGTAAT
The DNA here is from genome assembly GCF_003287225.1 of Phascolarctos cinereus. Classification (NCBI taxonomy): domain Eukaryota; kingdom Metazoa; phylum Chordata; class Mammalia; order Diprotodontia; family Phascolarctidae; genus Phascolarctos; species Phascolarctos cinereus. The sequence continues at coordinate 278,485,289 of NW_027555514.1, read as the reverse complement.
TTTGCTGGATCAAAGGATATGCACAGTTGTATAGCCCTTTGGGCATAGAGGAAGCATTTATGAAGGGTCTACTATGTACCAGGCCCTGGGGATAGAAAGACAAAGAATAAAACAATTCCTTATATCAAGGAGCTTGCATTCTATCTGGGAAGACAATAATTACATGTATAAGTATCAGTATCTTTCTCTCTCTATTTCTCTTTCTCTCTCTCCCTCTCTTTCTCTCTCTTCTTCCTCTATCCCTCTGTCTACCCCCCCCATATCTCTTCTGGGGCTACTTTACCCAGTTTCTCACTCATATTGGTTGGCCAGATTCTTAAATCATGGACAACTACTTCTTTCCAGAGACACTGAGGGGCTAGGGGTGCTGGTGTTTCTAGTAATGCTGCTCACAATCCCTCATCTATTGAATATTAGTTAGCCAACCAGAGTTAATAATCACATAGAAAAAAAAGTATTTATTGAGTATCTCTGGTAAGACCATTGGTTGCAAAAACATTTCACCAAACCAGGGACATCCTCTTCTCTTGCACACATGAAGACCATGGAAAGAGTGATCTCAGACTTTGCAATCTCAGGTGGCTAAAGGGTAAACTCAGGTGTTTGAAAGTCTTTTCTCTCTTTGTTGAGTTCCGTGAAGTTTCCTGTCACGTAACTTTCTGATAGATCCAAGATTCAGTGCTTTGGTAAATCTCTACTTCTCTACACTGAGGAGAAGAAGTCAATGTCCTTAAAGCTGCTTTTGATCTGTGTGTCTGGTTATGTCCTCCCAGGTTCCAGATGTACACAGTTTGTTTCTGGTCCAGTCTCTATGATCGCATGGTTGGTGGTGGGGGTTGGGAGGGAGAATGTGGAACACTCCCTATGGTCTCATTCCCTGAGCTCCCAAGTCTTCTGGTAGAAACGATGGCAGTCTATCTCCTCAATATGCTCCTAGAGTGTTAACTTTCTTGCTTGAATTCTTTCTCAGATGCACAAAGATGTGTGTCTAATTCTTTCAGCCTATCCCAATACATTCCCTATGGGTTGTCATCTTAAGCTAATGACTCAAAAGCACTTCATTCCTCCCAAATTGATTAATTGGGATTAATTAATCCTCCCAGTTATTTAATTGATGAATTGATCAGTCAACCTTTGATTGATTAATTTAGTAGAGATGCCTAGGCTTTCTGTTAATATATTAAGGTGCTTCCCTACCCTTTTAAATACGGAATAAATGAAAGAAATAAAGGATGGGTTGGGAGACAGGACATTGACAGTTGGAAACTCAATAATGCCTTCATGTAGAAAGTGATGCTTGAGATGCATCTTAAGGGAAGAGAGGAAGTAGAAGTGAGTGGGAAGAATACTGGGTCTGGAATTAGGATACTTGGGTTCAAATTAGACTTTCCTATTAACTGAAAGTATGACTTTGGATAAGTCCCTTCACCTCTCTGGGCTTCAGGCTAAAAAAAAATGAGGAAAACAATAACTGTACTACCTACCCCTGAAGGGGATTTGTAAAACTATAGCACTTTGTAAAACTTAAAACGTTACAGAATTGTGCCCTTGGACGATTCACGTTGTCTTTCTTGGTCTTAATTTCCTACTATACAAAATAAGGGGGTTTGGAGCAGTTGGCCTACTCAAAAATTGCTTGGAGCTAAGTCAGGATCAAATTGGGCAATACTACTTAGAATCTTAAATGAGGTATGGGGTTGAAATAAGGAGATTTATTTTGTTGTATATAGCTCTGACCCTGGCTTTAAAAACCAAAAGAACACATACACACACACACACACACACATAGAGAGAGTTGTCAACAAGCATTTATTAAGCACCTACTATGTTCCAGGCACCATGCTGAATGTTGGGAATACAGAGAAAGGCAAAAGACAATCTCTGTGCTCACAAGAGGCATGCATTCTAATGAGAGACAATATGCAAATATCTATGTACAAAGAAGATATGTCCAGGGTAAATTGGAGATAGTGGATGTCCCCATTACTGGGAGGGTTCAAGCAGAGGTTAGATACCTCCCCCCCAAGGGATCTTGTGTGTGTGTTTAGGGGGGCATGCACATGTTCAGGGGGTGGGTGGGTGTCCCAGACTCAGTTCCATTTTTGTCACAGTAGTTTTGCAAATGAAAGGAGATTTTTACAAAAGAGTGAAAGTAGCCAGCAAGTACTTAAAACAGAAAATCTTTATGAGATGGGTTGTAACTCTCACAGAGAAATTTAGAGCTTCAGAAGATATCTGAAGGTAAGAACACTGGAGAAGGAGAATAAGGGAGGAATAGAACCAGGAGAGCTTGATGGTGACTCCACATCAAGGCCAGGAAAGGCTGCATTTGCCATAAGCACTTACTAGCCATGTGACTGTAGACACAATCTTTTTGGGTTTCGATTTTCTCCTCTGTAAAATGGCGACCTCTAAGGTCCTCTGCAATCGTTATTCTATGACCTCATGCCCTGGCAAGAAGGGCCATGGGCTTACTTGAGTTTGGCTTCAGTGCATTTGATTGGTTTCCCATCAAGGATGTTGTCTAGAGGGTCATGTGACCCCAAGGACTGGTCAAGGAATATTAAGCCTGGACCATGGAACCATAGATTGAGAACTAGAAAGGATATTGCAGGCCATTTAGCTCATTCTATGTCTGAGGAAATTGAGGTCTGGAGAAGGGGGAATAAGGAAGATTTGAACCCAGGGTATGGAAGTTTCTAACATGAGATATGGAAGTTCCTAGCAGTTTCCAGAAAAGGACCTAGTGAGGGCGCTGAGTGGAGTATTTACAAAAGAAAAAGCTGGACTAGCCCCAACTCCTCTCTTCCCCAAAGGAAGATTTTTCTTTCTTTTCTTTTTTTGGACTAGAATAATAATAGCTACCATTTATATAGCATTGAAAAGTTCGTAAAGCATTTCTCAAGATCTCATTTGATCTTCACAAAAATGCTGGGAGTCTATTTTATATATATATATATATATTATATATATATATATTATATATATATATATTATATATATATATATGTATATATATATAATATATGTACACACATATATATTTATTATTTATTATTATTATTATATACAACCTGGGTGTTGTTATTATTATACCCATTTTATAGATGGGAAAACTGAGCCCCAGAGAGATCGGGTGTCTTGTCTAGGGTCATCTTGCTAGTAAATGTTTTAGGCAGGATTCAAACTCAGGTCTTCCTGACTCCAAGTCCAGTACTCTATCAGCTGTGTCACTTGTGGATAACCATGGAGGAACCATTGGATGAAAAGCTTCAGACTTGGAAGGAACCTCAGAAATCACCCTGTCTGATCCAATCACTTTATAGTTGAGGCAGCTGAGACTCCCAGAGGGAAACTTATTTACCTAAGGTTATACACGTAGCAAATACTTCCTTTCTCATGCTCAGTAGGCAATCATTTGTAAAATGGAATACAATTGAATTCCACTGGGATATGAACTCATATTCTCTTTAAATTAAAATATTTTTAAGGTGACTGCTTTGAATCAGAATAATAATGTGGTATTATGTGGAAACAGCTGTGGGCTAGGAGTTTTATATAATTTTATGACTTTGAGGGTAAATCATTTCTGCCGTGTGTGACAATTTTCTTATATATAAGATGAATGAATTGGAATAGATGAACTCTAGAGTCTTTTCCAATTCTAATTTTTCATGTTTTAAACCTTTCCAGTTCTGACATTTTCTAAGGCTCTGACATTCTCTGTTCTCAAGTACCTCCCAGCTCTGACATTCCCTGTTCCAAGGCCCCTCTAGTTCTAATATTAAATGATAGAAGAATATGAGATCACTTTGTTACTGAATCAGGCAATGAGACATCCAGGGAGGAGAGAAGATGCAGGGAACTGGACCAAGACTGGAGCTAAGCAGTAATTTATAAAGCTCATGTTTCCCTCTAAATTTATTAGCCCCTTCAGGATTTTTGGTTGAGCCTTCATCTCAGTCCTCACTGAGCACAAGTGCCTGGTGACAGAGTGACCTTGCTGGTTTCCCCAAAGGGATGGGGCTTCATTTATTACTTTCCCGCCACAGTAACAGTTGGTGTAGACCAGAGGAATGATAACCATCTCCCTGCTTCCAATTTTGGGGTGCTTTGCCCCTTGATGAATGGACTACAGGGGGTATTTTTCCTCTTGCAGACATTACTTTCAAATTGAAAACATGGCCCCAGCAGACCCTGTTTGCAGGGGTCACTCCAAAGTGGGTAGGGTAGATGAAGACTTATGAATAACCCTAGTCACTTCTCTGGCTGAGTATTCAGAGGTCATGGAGGGAAAGAGTGAAGCACATGACCATAGGATTCTAGATTTAGAACTGGAGGGGACCATAGAAGTACTTGAATCTAACCCCTTCCCCCCAACCATTTTATTTTATTTTTGCGTTTTGGTGAGACAATCAGGGTTAAGTGACTTGCCCAGGGTCACACAGCTAGTAAGTGTCAAGTGTCTGATGTCAGATTTGAACTCAGGTCCTCCTGATTCCATGGCCAGAGCTTTATCCACCATGCCACCTAGCTGCCCCCCATCCCATCATTTTAAAGAAACCAGTGGATCCAAGAAGTTTTCTGACTTGCCCAGGTTCATAGCTAGATGATTCATTCAAAACCAGGTCTTCCCACCTCTAAATTCAGTGCCTTGTCCATGATACCATGTTGCCTTCTGGTCCAATTTGCAACCGAAATGGTTAGAACACTCATCATCCCCAGTAGAAGCAGCAACAGTGCCTTGGGAGAAGGAGGAGCAATAGGGAGAGAAATATTATTCTAGCAAACAGAATGTTGGCTTCATTGTTTGGCTTTCTTAACTTCAGTCTACGCCCTTTCTAATCCATCTTTCACACTGCAGTTCAATGAAGTGTCCCAAAGGAGCTCTCCAATCACCCTGCATCTCTAACCAAAAATCTTAGCAGTCTCCCATTTCTTCTGAGTAAAATTTTAATTTCTGACTCTGCCATTCAAGGGCATCCACAACTCAGCTGCATCTCAGCTTCCAGTTTTGTCTCATACAATCCCATTTCATGCACTCTGTGTTCCAGACAACATCTCTCGCTCTCTTCTAGCCTTCCTCTCTCCTATCTCCATGATGTCACTGACAATACCTAGGCCTAGAATGGATTCCTCTCTCCCATCCCATTTTCATCTGTTGAAGTCCTTTCCTTCCTGGATGGCTCAACTCAAATGTCACTTCCTCTTTGTAGCCTTCCTTGACTTTCTAAAGTGAAAGCCATCCCTAGCTGGATTTGACCCAGAGTCAGGAAGACCTGAGTTCAAATCCAGTCTTAGACACTGACTAGCTGTGTGACCCTGGGCAAATTACTTAACCTCTGTCTGCTTCAGTTTTCTCATTTGCAAAATGAGAGTAATAATAGCCCCTACCTCCCAGGATTGTTGTGAGGATCAAATGAAATGATATTTGTAATCATAATTTGTAATCATAAACCTTAAAGTAGTATGTAAATGCTAGATGTTATTGTTGTTATTATTATAATCCCCAAAGTTTAATACTATTAATTAAATTGTTAAAGTATTAATTAAAATAATATTAAATTATTATTGTTGTTGTTGTTGTCAAAGTTTCCCTGGAGTCTTTTCTGAACTTTTCCTTTGCCTTTATCTCATTATCCCTTATACCACCATTTGGAAATATATATCTCTTTCCAATATCAACCTGTAAACTCCTTGAGAGTAGGGTCTGAGTCACATGTATGGCATTTATGTCATATCTATAAAACAGAGTGATCATTAGCGCATTGCTGCCAATATGGCGGATGAGCTCTACTGGAGTGAACTTGGCCCCATGCTGCTAGACATTTATGCATTTACTTGGAGAAAGACATGGAAGGCATTTGCAGATGATCTGTAGCTCGGAGGGTTGGCTAACCCTATCTATCCACTAACTCCGGCAGAGTCAAGATCCCAATGGATCTCATCAGGTTAGAATGCTCCTCTGCTTCTAAAAGATTAAAATGAAAGCCCTAGGGACATGTAAGCTCCTTAAGGGAAGCAACTCTTATTTTCATTTTTGCATCTCCCATTTGCATAGATGAATTAATGCTCACTTAGTTGAAGATGAAATTGAATTGAGATAAATGTAAAGTCTCATACAGGTTCAGAAAATCAGCTTTAGGGCTCCAATATAGGGGAGGCTGGGCTGAGCAACAGTTCACATGAGGAAGAGCTGGGTGGTTCGGTGGATTTACTCAAAGGTACAATGCAACTGCTAAAGAAAGGCTAATATGATCTTAGTTTGCATTAAGTGAGATGCAGTATTCAGAACAGGGGTGGGGAACCTGTAGCCTCTGGGCCACATGTGACCCTCTACATCCTTGGGTTCAGCCTTTTGACTGAGTCCAAGTTTTACAGAACAAATCCTTCTATGATGGGGATTTGTTCTGTGATGTTTGGATTCAGTCAAAGGGCTGCACTTGAGGACCTAGAGGGCCACATGTGGCCTTGAGGTTGCAGGTTCTCCACCCCTGATTCAGAACTAGGGAGAAAAGAGACTCACTGTACTCTGCCCCGCTCAGACTCCAGCTGGATTATATGTGTTTATTGCCACATTCCACAATTTTGGAAGGGCATTCACAAGCTGAAGAACATCCAGAGGAGGCCAGTCAGATGAGGAATGTCATTGAGATCGAGCCATAGGAGTATTGGTTGATTTAATGGCAGATGTTTAACAGGGAGAAGAGAACACTTAAGGGGACATTGATAGCTGCCGTCAAGTATTTGAAGAGCTGTCATGTGGCAGAGGGAATAGATTTGCTTCGTTTGGACCAGAGGGAGGATCAAAACACAGTGGCAGGGATGGGGAAAAGTTGCTGCTTTAGACTTCATGCAAAGAAAAAATCTTCACAACATTTCAAACTGTTTAGAAGTGGAATGGGCTACGAGGGAGCTTGTGGTTTCCCCTTCTCTAAGGGTCCTCGAGTAAGAGCTTGACAGTTGTTGTGGGGGTGTTTCATGGGGCCTTCCTGGGTGGGCTAGACCACCTGGAGGTCCCTTCCAACGATGAGATTCTGTGATTTATTTTCTGCCTTTAGAGTCTAGCACAGTGTCTTCTACATGTGCAGAGAGCAGGAAGGGACCGCAGTCAAGCCCAACTCCCTCATTTTATAGATGAAGAAACTGAAGACAAGAGAGGTTAGGGGACTTGTCCAGTATTATGCTGTTAGCCAGCAAGTGTCTGAGGCAAGATTCAAACTCAGGGCTTTCTGCCTTTGATCCCAGTATTCAATCCACTCTGCCCCCTAGCTACTGCTCAAGTAGATGTTTATTGAATTGTTGAATTAAGAGGTGGGTCTTCTGAAGCAGTACCTTCTTTCCCAGGGGAGGGAGATGCACAGCTACCTGTCTCTAGAGCCCTTTCAGACTGTATCTTCCTTTCCATTGTCAACTGCTACTTCTGAGCAGAGAGAGGAGTCCATGCCTATAGGGACTGATCTTAGCATCTGCCTCATTGCTTCAGTTTTCTAGATCAGAAAGAGATACATTTAGAGCCAGATAATATCACTTCAAAGGACTCTTCTTTTTCTCCACTTGTTTATTAGCTGCATGACCTTAGGCCAGTCATTTAACTTCCCTGAACTTCTTATAAAGTGAGGAGCTTGGACTACATGGTTGCTAAGGTCTCTTAGAGCTCTATTAACCTGTGAAATCCACTCCAGGTCTGGGTTGGAGACTATCTTTCCTACTCATTAACTCTTATAGACTTGTTCATGTGGAGCTAGAAGAGACCACAGAGCCCCTTTAGCTCATTTTACAGAGGACTACACTGGGGTCCAAGCAGCTGAGTCTTGCTTAATTTCATACTCATTATGAGTGACAGAAGAAGCATTTGGACCCAGGTTGAGTCAGTCAGTGCTTTTTCCTTTGCCCCATGATCCTCTTGCTGGACAAAATATTTGTTTAGGTTCCAAAAGCTTTCTCCATTTTGATTTTCTCATCTTTAGGCACCTGAAGTCAGAGCCATGACTAGTAAGCCTCGTACCTGGGGCAAGTACTATAAACCATATCTGAGACACCTCAGGCGACCATCAGTCTCCCATTTTAACTAATTATTCTTGCTAATGAGGTGGGTCTTGTTGTTGTTGTTGTTGTTTTCTAACTGTTGTTTCTATGCTGCTGGATATGTGTTGTTAGCCCCTTCTAAACTCAGTGTCCTCTAATTCAGCTCCTTTAAAATCAGACCCTTGTGCCAACATCCCCATTTGCCTTCTCCTAGTTATGTCTCTGCAAGAAACCCCTTCCCATCTCCTCTCACACCCACTGAATAGACGGAAAGCTAAAGTCATACTTTTTGGGTCCAGACATCCCCCTTAGAACAGTGCAGAAATCTGGCTTCCGTCTAACAAGCAGCCTTTAGATTCTTTAAAAACACTCCACAGTTTGGCCCCTGTTTTTCTTGATTCCCTGCCAAACCCATTACACATGTCGGAACAGCAAGGGACTGGAAGAATTACGGCTTCCATTTGGCTTCTGCGGCCGCTTAGTCTAATTTTCACTGGCTTTGAAATATAGCAATTGCAGCTTCTGTTGTTTTGATTTTGGGGATGTTGTGAGTTTTGCCTCTTTTTTTCCCTGTAAAAAAATCCCTTCTTGCTTTCTCATTCCTTCCTTGAAAAAAAGGAGGCCCAGCAGTCCCCATTGGAGCCCCCTTTCGGCAAGAGCTCATTTGTTCCAGAACCAGATTTCATTAAGCAAAGGGTTTTGTTGTAAGAAGAAGCATGGTAATGAGGTTATATCTAATCAGAACATATGGAATGTTTTCCCATTAGCTCCACCTCACTACCTTAGGAGCTATGTGTGTGTGTGTGTGTGTGTGTGTGTGTGTGTGTGTGTGTGTGTGTGTGTGTGTGTGTGTGTGTGATGTGGGGGCAATTCCATCTAGGAATCCCACCACCAACACTGGTTGTATGAAGGATCAGTGAGTCTGATTTCTTTCTTCCTGGCCTGATGCACCCAATCTTCTTTTTCCCCATCCATCTCTTGGGCTCATACATTTTAAGCTTGGGTTAGTGACTCCTAGAGATGCCCCATTTTTGCTATATGACCTTGATTTATCATGTCCACTCTCAGGAGTTCCATTTTCCCATCAGTACAATGTGTGGGTTGGACTAGATAACCCCAAGATCTCTCTCAGCTCTAATGGTTTGTGACTCTCTAAGATCATCTATGAACTATATTCAACTGGTTTAATGTCCCCATTTCTATTTGAATTTGATACCATGCTGCCATTATTAATGTTGTTATTATTGTTATTTTCTTGGCACCACATATTACCTGTGGCCTAATAATAATATCAGTTCAGATATGGTAGTTCACTCTCTGTCATCATTATAATGTCTATGTGCTTTTACTACAGCAGCTCTATGAGAGAGATAGCTCAAGTATTTGTCGTTGTTCAGGTGTCTTAGTCATGTATGACTCTTCATGACCCCATTTGGCATTTTCCTAGCAGAGATACTAGAGGGTTTTATTATTTCCTTCTCCAGCTCATTTAATAGATGAGGAAACGGAGAAAAACAGGGCAAAGTGACTTACCCAGGGTCATACAGCTAGTAAGTGTCTGAGGCTGGATTTGAATGCATGAAGATGAGTCTTCCTGATCCCCAGCCCACTGCTCTATCCCAGCCCAAATATTCTCCCTATTTTACAGAGGAGGAGACTAAGATCTAGAGTGGAAAAATGACTTACTCTTGACCCCATCACATCTTTAATATATGTTTTCATCAACATGTGGACACCAATGCCATAGATAACCACCCATCTCTTTGAGAGATGTGTAAAGTTTAAAGAGATTAAGTAAATTTCCTAGGGTCACATAGCTAGTAAGTGTCAGAGGGAGGACTGGAGCCATTCTCTCTTTTCCTCTCCCTCTTCTCCTCCTCCTCCTTCTCTTGCTCCTTTTCCTATTCCTTCTTTCTCTCTTCTCTTCCTCCTTTCTCTCCCTCTCCTTTTATTTTTTCTCTTTTTCCTCCTATTCCTTCTCTTATTACTTTATTCTCCTTCTTTTCCTCTTCCTTTCCCCTCCCTCTCCTCCTCTTCTTCACCTATTTTCCCCTTGTCCCATAGTTGAAATCTTTTTTGGACTGATAAGAGTAGCTGAAAATTATCCACCTTTTGCTTCAACATCCTGACTCTAGAAATCTGGGAGTTCAAAGAAACCTTAGAGGCTGTTGCATCCAATCAGTACTTCAACAGGATGTCTCACTAGAAGATCCTTGCTAGGCAGCCATCTCTCAGTGAGATAAGGCAGGGAGGCCATGAGTCCAGTGGAAAGAGTCTGGAATTTGAAGCCAGAGGATCAGAGTTCAATACTCACTTCTTCCATTCACTACCCATGTAGCCTTGGGCAAATTTTTCAGCCTCTTTGGGGTTCCATTTTCTCATCTGAAAAAGGAAGGAGAAGTTGAGCCAGGCAGCCTTTGAGCTTCCTTCTAATTCTGGAGCTATGATTCTATGAAAGAGCCCTAGACTCAAAGTCAGGGGACCTAGGTTCAAATTATCCCTGAAACTGACTAGTTGTATTACCATGAGAAAGTCACTTTGGCTTAGAATCTACAGAGGCTTAGGCAAGTCACTTTAACCTTTCATTATATGGAATGTAAGGGGGTTGGGCTAGATGGCCTCTGAGGTCCCTTCTGAGTTCTAGGTCTTTGATTCTAGGATTCCTATGTATGGTTCTATCCTACACATAGTGCTAGGCTCTGGAGAAGACCCAACCCAACTTATCTTCAAAATAATGATTCTTCATGGCCTCCAAGAAGCTTACAGCCCAGCATTATGGGATAAAAATAACCCAAGCCTATGTAGAATAATGAGCTAGGGTTGTGCATTCCCCTTGATCTTAAGAAGTCAGTCTTGTCCTTTATAGCCCCAAGTCATTAAAAAGGGGCCCCACACAATTCATCTTCCATCCATTTCTCCTGTACCACAACAGAGGATGACCAAACTGAGAGCCTTCTGGGCATTTCTAAATCATCTAAGTGGACTCTGAACACCTGGGTCAGAACTGCATCTCTCTGCTCTGGCTCCAAACTCTTTTAGTCCTATACCTGCCATTATGTGCTTGACCTTGGACAAGTCACTGCTACTCTTTGAGCCTCATTTTCCTCATCTGTGAAAGGGGGATAAATAAGCCTTGTACTCCTGAACAGTTGATTTGGTAGGAGGAAAACATGATATAAATTATTATTAACAGCCATAATAGCAAGCTTTTGCTCTTTAGAATTTTAGATTCTAACTGCCCTTCAAAATCATTCACAATCTAGCAGGTTTATGTGGGATAAAATGGGAAAGGCAGATGGGAATTAGCCTGTGGATTGCCTCGAATGCCAGTCAGAAATTAAAATTTGATAGTGATTTGACCTGGTCAGACTACATCTTGAGTACCACGTTTGGTTCTAGTTCCTACAATTTAGGAAGCTAGGGGAAAGCCCACTAGGCTGAGTTGTTCCTCCGCCCTTCCCTGGTTACCCATCTGCCATGTTACATCCCAAACAATAACAGTCTTGTGCTGGTTTTGCCAGCTCTCTGTCCTACCATCATAGGTTAGGGGCCAGTTTCCTCCATCAAATGAAGGCATGTTTTCTGTCACTTGCCCTGGCTCTAGTTTATGGTAGTGCTCCCAGAGTAAAATCTTCTAGTTATGGCCCAGATGTCATGCTTTATAGTTTATGGTTTATGGTGCTTGTCCCAAGTGTAATGGCCTGGATGCTGAGCGCAGTCCTAATCCTCCCTCAAAGCCTAGCTGCTGTCTTCCTGTCACAAATATGTCTTCCCTGACCACTTCAGCCAGAAGTGGGTGCCCACTTATTTGACCTCATGGACTCTCAGAGGCAAACGAATGACCATTAAGGGTTTGGGCCCTCAGATCAACAAGAATCTGTGATATTAGGCCTTCTCCAGTTGAGCCACTGTCTGATCCGGGGACTTCAAACACTGCCACCTTTTCAATGCCAACCCCAGCAGTGACTAAGCTGAAGTGGTGGGTATGATTCAGGGACAGAACGATTACTTTGTCAAATTCACCAGGAAGCCTCCTGGTCTCTGGGGGCTTCTGGAAGCTGGTTGAGCATAGTGAGGATTCATTGGCTGCACAGGCTGTCTTGGAAAATTGGTGCAGAGCCCATGTGATTGTCAACTACATTCACTTAATTCTCTTCCTTCTCTATTTTTGGTTGATTCTCTGCTTTCTCTCTAGGTTCACTTTCATTTCTTGTTGTGAGACCCAATTAAATTCCAATGTTTCCTTGCTGATGGAGATGGATGGTGATGGTCCAGTACTTATAAAAATCTCAGCCGGCCGCTATTTCTCCCATTTTCAATATGCAGCCCAATTGTACAGTGGCTGCTGACATCCAAATTCTGTTAGGCCAGAAGTGTTTAGGAGAAATGCTAAAGAGTTTTTCTATCACCTATTTAGGTATCTATAACCTCTCTCATTATTTCTGTCTACCTGCCAAGGTGGGTTTGGGTAGACTCCTTCCTTTCCCACAATTGTGCCAGAGGTAAAGAGTTTGATGGATAGCTGATAGGTCTAAATCATAAAGCTTGGCTTATTTACAGTGCAAGGCCTGATTTCACCAAGAAATGGATTTACAGCCCAGAATGAGCCAGATAAATCTTTGTAACAATCTCCCCTAATGGCGTCATTAAGGACTAGAACTCCAGTGGTCCTCATTCTTTTGGAAAATGTTCCCCAGCTTTGAAAATCAGGACCTCCAATTGAGAAACTGTTCATTTTGTACAAATCCTTGCTGGAAAGAAGCCCTCCTTCTGTCTGTCACATAAAAAATTTGAAAAAAATTAGAAAAAATCAGGATGTAGTAATTAATCTTTTTAAAAATTGAATAGTATCTTTTATTTAGCACTTTACAAAGATGGTGTCCTCTGAGCTTCATAATAGTCATCTCATGAAATAGGTACCGTAAGTGTCATTATCCCCATTTGACAGAAAAGAACACTGAGGCCCATGAAGGCTAAGTGACTTGCCCATGGTCACGTACCTACTGACTAGCAGAAGAGGAATTTTGAAACCAGATATTCCTGACTTGAAGTTGTCATCTCATAGGATCATAGATTTAAAGTTGTAAGAGAGGGCCAGGGGTGGGGAACCTGTGGCCTTGAGGCCCTCTAGGACCTCAAGAGTAGCCCTTTGACTGAATCCAAACTTCACAGAAAAGATTTGGATTTGTACTTCATCAAAGGGCCACACTTGAGGATCTAGAGGGCCACGTGTGGCCTCAAGATGCAGGGTTCCTCATGCCTGGAAGAGATGTTAGAATCATCTTAGACCATCCCCTTATTTTATAGCTATGGAAAATGAGGCCCAAATCATTAAGAGACATGTCCAAGGTTATACACAAACAGAAAACAGCAGAATTGGGCTTTGAACTCAGATTCCATCATTTGCAATTCAACCTTTCAAGTTCAGGCTTCTTTGTACCCATATCCTTGTCTTTCTCAGCCCTAACTTTTATCCCATCTCAGGCAGCCCCTTGCAAGGCGAGGCAGTAGACAGTGTTAGTTATCATGACAGAAGATGTGGTCTGAAATCCCAATCGTTTCACTTACTACCTTGTGACCTTCAACAAATCACTCTTCCTTGCTGAGTCTCAGTTTCCTCATTTGTAAAATGAAGGTGGTTGACAGTCCATAGTCGCTTCCAGCTCTAAGTCAACACAAGCTCAAGAGGAATCAGTAGTGTGAAGCAACAGATAAGAAAGACGATGGGATCTTGGCCAGTGTTTGGAGAGGCTTCATTTGCAGAAGTGAGGAGTTGTTAGATCTGCTGTGCTCTGGCCTGGTCAGACTCCACCTGGAGGGTTGTGTTCACGTAATCCATTTCTGGTTGAGCATCGACATCTTAGAGAGTAGACTGGATGGCAAAGGTCCTTGAGCGCATGCTTAATTAATCAATCAATTAGTCAATGAACAAACAGTTATTAACCACTTCCACTATCACTGGGAAGATACAAAAAATGAGACAAAAACAGAGCCCCATTCTCAAAGACCAAACGTTCGAGGGAGGGGGGCAGTATACAAATAACTAGGACGATGGGAAAAGAAAACAAGCCCTGCTTTAGCATTTCCTGTGTGCCAGGTGGTGTGCTAAGTGCTAGAGGTACAACAGAAGGAAACCCTAGTCAATGGTAGGTGATCTGGAGTAGGAGGGGCCATAAGGAAAGGGCTCCTCTGGAAGGGACAATTTGAGCTTAGAGAGGATTGTTTTTGAGGGCTAGAAATGCTGGCTCAGGGCAGGATACAACTGTCTTCAAGGCTAGGGAGGGCAGCAGGGCCATTCTGGTAAATGTTTAACAACCGACTCTTCAAAAAAAGAGCATTTCACCCTTATAGTCCCTTACCTATGCGTGAAGGTAGGGGTGTCACCTTATTTTTTTTCCTTGAGAGCCAAGTTTGTTCATCTTAATTTAGCAGTGGGAAAGCCATGTATTTCAAAAGGGTCCTATTTTAGTTTAACTATAAATTTGTCCTTCCACTCTCCAGCAATAAATGTAATGCTTTCTGTCTGCCCTTCCAAACTCTTTATGCTTCGACCAAGAGCAGAGACCTACTTGCTTGCCCATGGCTGATGGGGAATGGGCTTATTCACAGACCTGGCCCTGGTGCTCCCATCCGCCCCCCCTCCCCATGCAAAGGTGGACCAATTGGGTGCTCTAGTCAATTATAGTGTATGGAGTTGTCTATGGCCACCTGGTCCCCTGGTTAATCAAACCCATCCCACTGCTGCCAAGGAAGGCTGGTAATTACTTCCTGGACCTGAAACAAAAGCTTTAACAATCAATCCAGCAATTACCATCCACCCCCCCCCCCACTGACCCTGCAATTACCCTGGCACAACATGATGCCTGCCAGGTAATTAATTTCTTAGCTATTCCAAGCTGCATCCTAGGTAAATTTCCTGTGATCGAGTTCCAGGATTTGTCAGGTTAGACCGCATCTGGGAAAGAGGAATCAGGCATCCTTCATGCATCAGAAGTCAGAAATTAGCCCAGGTTCTAACCCCAGCTGGGCCTCTCAGGGACCTGTGCCAAGCTAGTTAACCTCTCCTTGCCTGTTTTCTCATCTGTAAAATGGGAATAATGATACTCACTGGGGTTACTTCACAGGGTACAAAGGCTATAATGAGATAGGAGATGTGAGAAGAGATAATCAGAGAATGGGAGTTCTTTGAAGGTTAGAAGAGATAATAACAGTTTGCATGAGAAATAACCCTTCAAGGTTAACAAAGTACTTTCTTCATATCATAATAATAACTGACATTTCTATAACAGCTTTAAGGTTGGCAAACTGCTTTTCCAACACTATTTCGTCCATCTTATGACAACCTGGTGAGGTGAATGCTAATACTAGGTGCTATTGTTAGCCCCATTTTAAAGACAAAGGAACTGAGGATTATGGGGGCTGAGTGGCTTGTCCTTGGTCTCACAACTAATAAGTAGAGAAGGCTTGATTCATACACAGGCTAAATTCAATGTATTTTTGAGCACGTTATGTTGCTTGTAAGGAGATGGAGAGAGAGAAGAAAAGAAAGACGGAGTGAGGCAAAAATAAGGGTGTGTGTGTGTGTGTGTGTGTGTGTGTGTGTGAGAGAGAGAGAGAGAGAGAGAGAGAGAGAGAGAGAGAGAGAGAGAGAGAAGCTGGGAGGAGGGAAAGAGAAAATGAGAGATAGAGAGGGAAAAGAAAAAGGAAAGGAGATGTGTGAAAGAGAGAAAGACAGGGAAAGACAGTCACACGGATAGGTAGAGTGAGGGTTCTAGGGAGGGGGGTCTACCTATAACATGATGTCTAGATAACTTCTCTCTGATAGGAACAATTTGTGTAATAATGGGCAATTCACTTATTAAATGAAATACCAGTAAAATACTTAGCACAGTAACTGGAATGTAAGAGACACTTCATAGTGTCTCTTTCCCCTTCCCTTCCTCCACATGCCACAAAGAAGTTTCCAAGACTTCAAGTTAGAGGAGAAGATGAATTGCAACAGGGGATGGAATTTTCCATACTAGGAGTATCTTCCCTCCGTCCCCACCAAATAAGAAGGATGAAATGACAGGACTGAAACTACACATCTCTATCTAGAAGCATCTGGATAGCATAGGGGATAAAGTGGTGAACCTGGGATCAGGAAACTGTGAGTTTGAATCCTCCCTCAGACACTAGCTATGTGACCCTTGGCAAAACATGGGACTGCATTCAGCCTCAGTTTCCTCATCTGTAAAATAGGGATCATAATAGCACCTACCTCACAGGATTTGAGGGTCAAATTTGTGTCTGTCAAACACTTTCGAATCTTAAATCAACAGAAATGGTACCTACACCTTTATCCTCACAGACTCCTTCATGACTGACAGCCATACAGTATTACTGGAAGAATGCTGAGGTGGTGAAAGGGAATTTGTTTTAGTGAGAATCTCAAAGGCAATCCAGGCCACTCTGTGCCTCCCATGATGTTTAAAAAGTTTGAGAGACATTATTCCTGGGTAATTAGTCATGTTATTAATAATGCTAACATTTTAATAAAAGAAGTCAGTGGCACTCTTGAATGCCAAACACCATCATGGTGGCAGGTTCGAGGCTTATATGTCCTCGAAAAAGTGGATGTTCCAGAGGGTGGCAATCACTTCTGATTGGTTAATAAGTAATGAGAGAGGATGAATATTATAATGAGGATCTGGATCTATTCTAATGAACCTTGATTATGTCATTTACTTCTAAATTACCCCCAACCTTGGTCAATCTAATCAAAGAATTTATCCCCACCCAAACCTGGGTAGAGCACCATGGGCCTCCCCACCTTAGATTAAATTCCTTGTAAGGTTGGGTAGGCTCTGACCAGGATCGAGGAGAAAGTTAATTCAGCTTTCAGAGACTGAGCTTACAAATGAGGACTTTAGAAAAAGGGGGAACTCTGGATCTCCCCAGATCATTAGTTATTAATAATCATTTCTCTCACTTCAATTCTGGGCCCAATTCATTGACTGTTTGAAACATCTTTAAAATACAGATATTGACGATTAAGGCAATGGAGAGATATGTGGTGGATATAACTGGGCTGTTCATATTGCCAAAAACAAATGGCACGTACAAGCGACATCTATAACTACCTACCTACATACCTACCTACCTACCTATATATATATATATATATATATATATATATGCATATACACACAAATGTGTATGTATCTATACACACATATTCATGTTTGTGTTGATGTTTGGTCATGTCTGACTCTTTGCGACCCCATGTGGGGTTTTCTTGGCAAGGATATTGGAGTGGTTTGTAATTTTCTTCTCTAACTCATGAGGAAACTGAGGCAAACAGGGTTAAGTGACTTGCCCAAGTATCTGACGCTGGATTTGAACTCAGGTCTTCTTGACTCTAGGCCTTGGTACTCAATCTATTGCTCCACCTAGCTGCCCCTTCATATACATGCATATATTCATATGTAATTATACACATGATTGTCTTTATATATAATTATATATACATAATTGTATTACATATACATAATTGTGTATACACATATACACACATCACTTTAAGGGTTGCAAACTGCTTTACATACATTGTGTCATATGACCTTAACAATCTTATGCCCATTTATTAGATTGGGAAGAGATTCAGAAAGGACAGACAACTTGCCCATGATCACTGGGCAAGAATGTATCAGAGTTAGGACAGGAGAGAGTCAAGAAAAAATCTTCCCTCAAGCTTGAGAGCAGGGGCAGCTTCCGGGAGAATGTAGCTTCATCTGGCAACATGGGCTGGATTTCAATATGTGAAGAGGGTGTGTGTATGGCGGGGGCAGGCAGAGGACATGAACAAATATAGGGAGGAGGGCACAGGGAAAGGAGAGTTCAAGCAAAGGAAAGTGGCATAGGCAGAAATGTAGAGATTTGGGTGGAATGCTGCTCTGTCAGCTTAGACTGTGAGGACTGGCCAAAGGCAATGGTGATAAACCTGGGAAAGAGATGGCTTGGTGGGGGGGCGGTCAGAGAGTTTGGTAGCTGACTGCAAGTCTTCTTGTCAGAGGCTTAATCATTTTTTACCTGAAGCACAGGAGTAAACGGTAAGGGCAGCTAAGTGGCTTGGGGCAGCTATGAGGCACCATAGTGCATGGAGTGTCAATCCTGGAGTCCAGAGGACAGCTTTCTGAGTTCAAATCCAGCCTCAGACACTTATTAGCTGTATGAGCCTGGGCAAGTCACTTCACCCTGTTTGCCTCAGTTTTCTCATCTCTTAAATGAGCTGGAGAAGAAGATGGCAAACCACTCCAGTATCTTTGCCGACTAAACAGTCAGAAAGGACTGGAATGACTGAGCAACAGGAGCAGTACCCTTACAGTTGGTCTTCCAAACTTCACTCTCCCTCCTGTCTAACTCATCCTCCGTAAAGTTGTGAAGCTGATATTCTTTAAGCATCAATCTGAGTGTGCCACTCACCTGCTCACGAAGTTAAAGTGGCTCACTATTGTCTCTTGGATAAAAGAGAACATCTCTTGTTTGATATTGAAAGCCCTTCAGGATTTGGCTCCAGCCTACCTTTCCAAGGATTTCATATTTCTTTCCTCATACATTTATTTCCTCCTACTCTTCTTCCTCCTACAAAAAAATCTATTGCCCTTTCTTCTAATTGATTTTGTTCTATTCTCGGGATAAATTGTATCCAGTACAGTTTCATCTCTGAGAACCTGCAAAGAGAAACGGTTAAAGTGAGATGGATGTGAAAACCACAACTATAGTATTTGATCCAGATGACCCAAAGCTGCTCAGACCTTGCCTCTCTCCTGTCCTGCTTTCCCACAGTCTCACACCCTTGGTGGACTCCTACCAAAGTTCTAAAAGTCATAGCAAGACAATGACTCACTTTGAATATTGTCTACTCAAAGTGTACTGCGGAAAAAACCTCAAGTGCAGCCCTTCTGCATCATTGATACGATGTTAATGGATGCTTAATAATTAATGCTCCAACACACAGTTTTTCCCAGGGGTTGGAGCCAGCATTTAGATTTTGGAGAAGTCAGGGTATTGGTGGCTTAGACAAATGCAGAGGCATGTCCCTGGGTAGGGAAAAAAATCTCACTTGCAATGTGCAGTAGGAATTCTGAGGAAGGGCCATGGAGAAAAGTCAGTCTCTTGAGCAAACCTCAAATTTGGAGAATCAAAGAGTATTAGTGCTAGAAGAACCTTTTTTTTTTGTCTTTAAAAATCATTTTACTTATTTATGACATTAAAAAGTTTGAATTCCAAATTCTCTCTCCCACTTCTTCCAACCTCTGAAAAGGCAAGCAACATGATGTCCTTTATACATGTAAAATCATGCAAAACATATTTCTGTATTAGCCAGGTTGCCAAAAAAGCATGAAAAATACAGTGAGAAAAATATACTTCAATTTGCACTCAGAGTTCATCAGTTCTCTCTCTCTGGAGGTGGTTAGCAATTTTCATCAGGAGGCCTTTGGAGTTGTCATGGGTTATTGTATTGATCAGAGTAGATAAGTCTGTCACAGTTGATCAGCATTACAATATGCTGCTACTGTGTTCAGTGATTGCCTGGCTAGAAGAACTTTTAGAATGGAATTTTGGAACTGGGAAGGACTTAAGAATATAGAACACTAAGGCTGGGAGAGACCATAGATGACAGAACACCAGAGCTGTGAGGGGCTTTAGAACATGGAATGTCTGCTGGGCATGGTGATAAAAGTATGTGATTCCAGTTCCTGGGGAGGCTGAGGCTGGTAGATCTCTTGAGCTCAGGAGTTCTGAGCTTCAGTGGGCTATGCTAGTTGGGTGTCTGCATTAAGTTTCAAATCAATATGGTGAGGCCCCCAGAGAGCAGAAGCCACCATGTTGGCTAGGAGAGAAGCAAACTATTCCATGTTGGAAATAGGACCTGTCAAAGCTCCCTTGCTGATCAGTTGTGGGGTTGGGCTTATGAGTATTCTTGGAAATCCTAACCTGGGTAATAAGGAGAGAGCAAAACTTCTTTTTAAAGGCGAAACCCAAAGCAAAACAAAAACATGGAATGTCAGAGCTGGGAAGGGGAACAGGTCATGTTGTGGAGCTTGTATCGGAGACTGCCAGATGTGTGTGTGTGTGGGAACTCAAAGCATAGAATGTCACAGCTAGGAGGGAATTTAGAATTCAAAGCATCACAGAATTTGGGAGTCAGGGGAGACTTCAGCAGCCATTGAACACAATGCACATATGAAAGGAATCCCCACCTGACAAATGGGTATTCAACCTGTGCTTGAAAAGCACTAAGGAGTTGAATCTACCAACTGTGCAGGGAAAGCATTCCACTTTGGGACAGTTCTAAATGGTTGGAAATTTTCCTGATACCAAGACTAAATCGAGCTCTTTAAAGCTTTTATCCATTGCTCCTGGTCCTTTCTTCTGGGGCTAAGCATGGCAAGTTTAATACCTATTTTTCTTGATAACCCTTTCAAATACATCAGCTCAACTATCATTTCCTCCCTGAAGCCTCTGTTTTCCAGGCAAACATGCCTTGTTCCTTCAAGTGACCCTCCTTGGTCACGTACTCAAGACTCTCCGCCACGTTGGCTGTCCTTCTCTGCACATCCTCCAACTTAGCAGCATCTCTTTAAGTTTTAATATTGTATTTAAAGGAAGGACCCAAACTGGTACATAGACAAAAGAGGACTAGGGCTTGTTCTATATAAGGACTGGCTGAAGGAACTGGGAACGTTGATCTCATAGAAAAGATTTAGGAGACGGGGGATGTTGGGAATCTTTGAGCATTCGCATACTCTCCTGTAAGAGAAGAATTAGCCTGGTTTTGCTTAGCCCCAGAGGGTAGAGCTTATGGTAATGGGCAGAATTAAAGAAATGAGTACTGAAGTTCAAAGTTAGGGAAAATGTCCCTAAAAATTAGAGGCAGCTGGATGATACAGCATACAGAGTTCTGGGCCTGGAGGCACAAAGACCTGAGCTGAAATCCAACCTCAGACATTTATTCCCTCCTAAGTGTGTTGTGAGGATCAAGTGAGATAATGTTTCTAAGTACTTAGCATGGTGCCTGGCACACAGTAAATATTAGATAAATGGTAGCCATCAGCAGCAGCAGCGCCATCACCACAACCACCATCATCATCCCAAAATGGCATGGCCTCCCTTAGGATATAGCATGTTACATATGTAACAGCTTTTGCCTCAATGAGAGGAGCCTGCTATGGACCAAGGGAACACATTTTGATTTTGGATAACTCTGGGTTTTTTTAGGAAAATTTTCCTTACTTTGAATTTTAATGCACAATTTTTTTTTGTGAATTTTGCACAGTACCATTAGTTCTGCCCCCTCCCCCCGGGGGCTAAGCAGAAACAGGCTAATCCCTCTTTCATGGGAGAGCCCACCAGATGATTGAAGACAGCTAACACGACCCCTACCCCGTCTTCCCTTGTATGGGCTAAACATTTCCACTTCATTCAAGTTAATCTTTGTGGGGAAAAGCCTTATCATCTCCCCATCCTTTTTTCTCCTTGCCTGTGTGTCCCTTCCTAAAATGTGGTGCCTAGAATTGAAGATGGCACCAGGGCAGAGGATAGAAAAAGTGTCACTTCCTGAATACTTGGCAATTTTTTTTTGGTGGGGGGGGATTAGAAATGTGACATAATTTGCATAGGGAACTCTCAGTACAAATGCTGTGAAGCTTCATAGTCTTAGGGGTTTGCCTGGGAGGTACATTCAGAGCTGATAAGACTCGCCCAGGATTATATAACCAGTATGTGTGAGGGGCAGGATTTTAGCTCAGGTCTTCCTGGCCCCAAAGCTGGTTCTCTGGCCTCTCTTCCATCCTGCCTCTCAGAGCTCAGTCTGGGGGGAGGAGCCAAGATGGCAGAGTGAAAGCAGTGACTTGCTTGAGCTGTCCCCCAAATCCTTCCAAATACCTATAAAAAATGTCTCTAAGCAAATTATGAAGCAGCAGAACCCACAAAAAGACAGAGTGAAACAAATTTTTAGCCCAAGACAGCCTGGATGGTTGATGGGAAAGGGAGTGGAACACAGTTCGGCATGGGTACGCAGGCCACAGCGAACCTGGAGTAGGCCTCAGAGGACTGAATCGCAGGCATCTGTGGCAGTTTTCAGAGTTCTCAACCCACTAACGCCAAAGACAACTTAGAAGGTCAGTGGGAAAAGTCTGTTTCTGCGGTGCTGAGAGAGAAGCACAGTGGTCTCAGTTCCATTCCCTGAGCATGGCCTGGGGCAGGGGCTGCCTCCTGAGCTTCTGGCCCACAGACCGAAGGGGAATCGAGTGGCTGACCAGAGGGTGATTGCAGGGATCTCTTTGCCAGTGCTGAAGAAGGCATCTCTTGCTTTGCCCGCTTGCATCTGGGTCACAGTTCTGGGCAGTGGTCCTGGGGCAAGGAGAAGCACTGGTGTGGTAGAGCTTATAGTGGCTCTGCAGAGCAAACCCTCCTCACAGTTCCAGGACAGAAAGGAGCACTTGTGGTCACTAATAGACCAGAGCACAGGCCAGGAAAGGAGTAAACACCTCGCCCCTCATTATACCACCTTGGAAGAACTGAAAATTTACAGGTCCCTACAAGTATCTGAGAACAGCTGTACAAACTCCCAAAGCTTGGGACAGTACATTCTCCACATTGGAAGCAGACTCTTACCTTAACAAAGAGTTTAAAACTCAAGTAATTGGCCAGGATCATGAGCAAGAAGCACAAAAAGAGTCAGACTATATTATCTTACTTTGGTGACAAAGAAGATCAAAATATACAACCAGAAGAAGACAACAAAGTCAAAGCTCCTACATCCAAAGCCTCCAAGAAAAATATGAATCAGTCCCAGGCCTTGGAAGAGCTCAAAAGGGATTTTGAGAAGCAAGTAAGAGAAGTAGAGGAAAAACTGGGAAGAGAAATGAGAGTGATGCAAGAAAATCATGAAAAACAAGTCAACAGCTTGCTAAAGGAGACCCAAAAAATACTGAAGAAAATAACACCTTAAAAAATAGCCTAACCCAAATGGCAAAAGAGGTCCAAAAAGCCAATGAGGAGAAGAATGCCCTAAAAAGCAAAATTGGCCAAATGGAAAAGGAAGTCCAAAAGATTACTGAAGAAAATACTTCCTTAAAAATTAGAATAGACAATTGGAAGCTAGTGACTTTATGAGAAATCAAGACACTGTAAAACAAATCCAAGAGAATGAAAAATTAGAAAATTAGTGAAATATCTCACTGGAAAAACAACTGACCTGGAAAATAGATCCAGGAGAGAGAATTTAAAAATTTTGGACTATCTGAAAGCCATGATCAAAAAAAGAGCCTAGACATCATCTTTCAAGAAATTATCAAGGAAAACTGCCCTGATATTTTAGAACCAGAGGGCAAAATAGAAATTGAAAGAATCCACAGATCTCCTCCTGAAAGAGATCCCAAAGGAAAACTCCTAGGAATATTGTAGCCAAATTCCAGAGTTCCCAGGTCAAGGAGAAAATATTACAAGCTGCCAGAAAGAAACAATTCAAGTATTGTGGAAACACAATCAGGATAACACAAGATTTAGCAGCTTCTACGTTAAAGGACGGCAGGACATGGAATATAGTATTCCAGAGGGCAAAGGAGATAGGATTACAACCAAGAATCACCTACCCAGCAAAACTGAGTATAATCCTTCAGGGAAAAAAATGGTCATTCAGTGAAATAGAGGACTTTCAAGCATTCTTGATGAAAAGACCAGAGCTGAATAGAAAATTTGACTTTCAAATACAAGACTCAAGTGGAACATGAAGAGGTAAACAGGAAAGAGAAATCATAAGAGACTTATTAAGGTTGAACTGTTTATATTCCTGCATGGAAAGATGACATTTATAACTCATGAGACCTTTGTCAGTATTAGGGTAGTTGGAGGGAAAAAATTATATGTATGTATATATCTATATATCTATATAAATAGATAGATAGATAGACAGACAGACAGACAGACAGATAGATAGATAGATAGATAGATAGATAGATAGATAGATAGATAGATAGATAGATAGAGGGTACAGGGTGAGTTGAAGATTAAGGGGCTATATCTGGAGAATAAAATTAAGGGATGAGAGAGGATTATACTCAGAGAAGAAGAAAGGGAGAGGTAGAATGGGGTAAATTAGCTCACAAAAAACCCAAACGAAAACAAAAGGCTCTTACAGTGGAGGGGAAATGGGGGAAGGTGAGAGGAAATGAGTGAATCTTGTTTTCATAGGATTTGGCTTAAGGAGGGAATAACATACACATTCAATTGGGAAAATAGGGGGAGAAGGGGACAAGAGAGCCGGGGGATGACAGAGAGGAGGGCAGATTGGGGGAGGGGAAATCAGAAGCAAATACTTCTGAGGAGGGACAGTGTCGAAAGAAAGAATAGAATAAATGGGAGGGGGCAGGATAGGATTAAGGGAAATAGAGTTAGTTTTTCACAACATGTCTACTATGGAAGTGTTTTGCATAACTGCACATGTATAATCTATAGTTGAGTTGTTGCCTTTCATGAGGTGGGGGGAGGGAGGAAGGGAGAAAGTTTGGAACCCAAAGTTTTAAAAACACATGTTTAAAAAAATGTTTTCACATGCTACTGGGAAATAAGAAATACAGGAAATGGGGTACAGAAGTGTATCCTGCCCTACAGGAAAATAGAAGGGGAAGGGGATAAGAGAAGGGGGGGAGAGATAGAAGAAAGGGCAGACCAGGGGAAGGGGTATTCAGAATGCATGCCATCTTGGGGTGGGGGGAGGGGTGAGATGGGATGAAAATTTGGAACTCAAAATCTTGTGGAAGTAAATGTTGAAAACTAAAAATAAATGAATTTATATTTAAAAAAAGGAACTCAATCTGGGTCTTTTGGGCAATCATGACAAACTGTTGATTTGTAATGAGTTTGCAAGGCACTAAGACCTCCAGATTTTTTTTTTCCACAGAGATGACTTCCTAGTTCTGACTCATTCATCCTCTATTTAGGAAATGACTTTTGCTCCCAAATACAAAATGTTACATTTATCCTTATTGAACTTCATCTTCTTTGATTTGGCTCAACTTTTTAACCTGTTGAGAGCTTCCTAGAGTAGGAGTTTCTCAACTGCACCGGCCCTTGCTGAAAGCTTCGTATTATCTGCGTTCTTCATAATCATGCCATCTGTGCCATTATCTAGGTCATTTATCAATCAACCAACCAATCAAAAAGCATTTCTTTCCAAGTTTTTCCTACGTGCCAGGTACTGGTGAAGTATCAGTGATATGAAAGCAAAAGGGAAAGGTTCACTGCCCTCACCCTCTCTCCATGTTCTCTCATTTAATCCTTTGCAACAACCCTATGAGATGGGTGTTATTATTATTCCCATTTCACAGACAAGGAAATGGAATATGAGTAAGGTTAAGTGACTTTCCAAGGGTCACATAACTAGTAGGTGAGATAGAATTTGAACTCAGGTCTTCCCAATTTTAAGTCCTGCTATCACCCACTGGGCATAGCTTCCTCTGGTAAAAAGACCTGAGTTCAAATCTTTTCTCAGACACTTATTGGCTATATCATATCACTGTGGTCAAATCACTTTACATTTTTAGCCTCAGTTTCCTCATCTGTAAGATGTTGGTATTGAACTGAACCTCCCAGGGGCCCTGATAACTCCAAATCTATTATCCTAGGATACCGCCCAGTTCAAAATGGGAATGAGGTGAGCTTGATATGCCTTGTTCTTGATGAAGTCTTGCTGGCTCTTTCTTATTTCCACTTCCACAGAGGCTGACAGTTCACCTTTTTAACACTAATGACTGGACTCATTAACTGCACAATTAAGAAATAGTTTTACTATAACTTCCTATAACTTCTCATCTGTGTGCAGATACAATCTACAAATAACTACCAGTAGGTATAATTTGTTGTTGTTGTTCAGTTGTGACCCTGTTTGGGGTTTTCTTTGTGGAGGTACTGGAGTGGTTTGCCATTTCCTTCTCCGGTTCATTTTGCAGATGGGGGAACTGAGGCAAACAAGGTAAATTGACCTGCCCTGGGTCACACAACTAGTAAGTGTCTGAGGCTGGATTTGAACTCAGGAAGAGGAGTCTTCTGAGTCTAGGTCTGGTGCTCTAGCCACTGCTTTATCTACTTGCCCAGATATAATTTTGCTTTGAAAAAGTTTTATTTTGCTATCTCATTTTCTTTGTCTCATTTTCTTTGTCCTTTTTGGTATTCTTAAATCATTCTAGTGGCCCCAGTGGGTTACAAAATGTTGCTCTCAGGAAGAGAAGAGGTCAAACTCACCTCTCCATGCTTTCAGATACCATCCTCTCTCCTCTTTCGAAAATCAGGAGAAACAGTCTTCTCTAATGCTACAACACTCCTCTCATTCTCAAGCATCCTTCGAACCCTTTCAAGGGTCCTTGACAGTAGCCTAGTAGTCATATCTACTACTTCATTGGCCAAATGAGGATGCGGTTTGTCCAGATCTGGACCCTTCCATTCATTGAGGGCAGACAGATGGTACTTAAATTAGAGAGACAGTGTGTCACAGTGGGTAAAATGCTGGACTAGAAGTCAGGAACATTTGAATTCAAATTCTGCCTCTGATAGGTGCCAGCTAGGTAAGTAATTTGATAGCCCCATGCCTCAGTTTCCCCATCTGTAAAATTAGGAAGATTGGACCAAATCTAAGGTTCCTTCCAGCTCAAAATTTATGATCCTAGGACTGCCTCCTCACTTAGCTTGGGTCTCAATTCCTTGCTAATCATTTTTGCTCTAGTCTTCTTAATCCAAAGACATTTTTTTGTCTCTGAGCAGAGCTTTTGCTTTCATCTATTTTCTTCAGCTCATGTGTGCCAGGCAGGTGGCATGTGGGCATTAGGAACACTGGGTTTCGGCCCTTGTCCTCCTTTGTGCTAACTTGCTATATGCCCTTAGTTGGGTGAGCCATCTCTCTCCTGTGAACCTCAGTTTCCTGTCCAGCTGATCTGGGAGGCAGTCTTGTATTGAACTGGGGCTCAGAAGACTGGGGTTCAGATAGCAGCACTTTCCCCTACTACTCATGCAGCCTTGAGTAAATCCTTGGCTCTCTCTAGCCCTCAATCTGCAAAATGAGGGTATGGAATTAAATGACCTTTGAGGCACCTTTTAGCTCAAGATCTGGGGTCTCTAAGACCATTTCCATCTTGAAACTCCTCTGAACATAATGCTAGTGCACATTTCTAGAACACATTAAGGTTCGCAAGGCACTTGATAAAGATCTCATCTGATCCTCAACAATCGTGTAAGGGAGGTGTTGTTATCACTCTCATTTTATAATTGAGTAGCTGAGCTGAGAGAGGTTAAGTGACTTACCTAGGATCACTTAGCTCGGAAAATATATGAGGCAAGATTTGAACCCAACTTCTGCTGACTCCAAGTCCAGCTTTGGGTCCACTCTGCCAAGCTGCTTCTCTGATTTTGAATAGGTCCCGGCCTTCTGAGACCAAGGCGCAGAGCCATGTTCCAAGTGAGGCTCCCCTTTGTCCCTGCTAGGAGGGGATGGAGATAGTAGTTCCCAACTGGAATGTTCGGGACTTGTTGGCCTCACCAGATGCTCCACCGTAAGCCTGAAGGTGAGCGGGTAGGAAGAGCCCAGGGAGCCAATTAGAACTCTTTCAACACTAATAGGAGAAAGAAGAAGGGTGCAAGATGTACCCAAGAGCTGCTCTGTATCTGTAGCTGGCAAATTGCTTTTTCAGGCTCAGAGATTGGCTCTAATGAGAGACCTTTTTGACGTGAAACACTCAACTCCCTTTTCTTCCCAGCGTCAACTCGGTGCTCAGGTGATCCCTAAGGAGGCCTGCCTGCACAATGGCAGGGGGAAAAGGATGGAGCTGAATAATTCCTCACACCTGAGGCCCCATCACCATCTCTATTTGTTTGAAGAGGTCAGAGACCCATGTGAACAGGAAGCAATTATTTCGCAGATTTGGTAGTTGGTAATGAGATCTATCTTCTGTATAAGGGTTGGAAGCTGGGGTGGCTGTAAGCCGGTCACATGACGTGATGAATGGGATGGGATGTCTTCAGGGTTTGGTGATGCCACCAGAACAACCAATCAGGAGCATACTTCTCCACCCCTCCTGAGCTCAGATAGTCACACTCCTAGACAAGGAGCCAGTTTTGGCCTCCTAGACGTTCATGATGCAATAAGCATTTCTTTGGACTTGTCCTTTACGGTTAAATATTAGGTGCCTCACAGAATCCAGAAGAGCCCAAAAGCAGTGCTCCTCGCAAGAAGTTGACCATCAATGGGAGAGACAATTAGGAATGAGTCAGACAATACAGTATTCAGTTCCATTCAATCAATATCTGTTAGGGGAGGTGAGATACGTACGTTAATTCATGAGTACAACTCACGCTTGTAATAACTAGTCAATATTTTTGCTAATTAAAAATAGTAAGATACATTTTAAATAAAACAAGGAAAGAGGCAGGACAGGTGTAGCCTAGTGTCTACTCCTAGAGACCTGAAAAATCAAAAGTTTAAACTAAAAAAATAGGCAAATAATATGAGGAAGGAGGGGCTCACATGATGCCTGGGGTCCCTTTGGGCTCTAAATCTATGATCCTATGAGCTCTCTGGGCCTTGGAGACTTTAAGAAGCCTAGTTTGACAGAAGAAAGGTTGAGAAGAAATTATCCATGCTTTGATGCTCAAGGACTGGATCCTCTCTTGTGAATTCATCTCTTGGCATGTGAATAAGTGAGGCCAATAAAATAATTGCAGGGGGACCTAGTGGTTTCTGAAGCAGTTTAAACTAGCAAGCCCAGTCTGACTGCTGCTCTGGAAAGGGGCTCCATTGGGCCTAGAGGAGGAACAAGGCTTCAGTGGACTGACTGCATCCCAATGATCCCCAACACGTCACCTTTCACTCTTGGACATACATCATTCCTACCACTTTTCTATCTTCTCATATGTATAGTGGGGAATCTTCCTTATAGCAGTTTCCATTTGTGTTGGCATGTAGGTAGTACAGTGGATAGAGCATCAGAATCAGGAAGATGAGAATTCCATTCCTGCCTCAGACACTTATTAGCTGTGTGACTTAGCCTCAGCCTTAATTTTAATATCTGTAAGATGGGGATAACAATAGCACTTGCTTTGCAAAGCCATTGGAAGGATCAAATGAAATACTATATGTAACTGTTTACACATTAACCTTAAAGTGCTATGTACATGTTGGCTATTATTATTACTGTAGGAGGAAAAAGCATCAGATGGGGAAAGCTGCCCATGTTCTGCTACTGACTGGTTCTGGAGATGTTGCACAGGTTGCTTGCCTATCTGCCTCATAAGAGTGTAGTCCTTAGGGATAGAAACAACCATAGAGTGTTTAATTCAACCTCCTCTTTTATCACTTGGAGAAAAATGTGAACCTGAGAAAGAGTAAAGTGATGTAAAATGAGAAAGTTGGACAAGGTGCAATTTAATTCAATTCAATGAAGATTTATTTAACATATCCTAGATGCAAGTCACTGTGCTAGATAGTGGAGGCATAAAGACAAAACACAAACAATTTCTACTTTCACTATACTGATATTTTACTTTGGGGGGCACATATAATATTCTGTCCCATCCCGTTCCATCCATCCCATCCCATCCCACCCCATCACTTTTCTTCCCTTCCCTTCCTGTTCTATCCCTTCCCCTCTCTTTCCTTTCTGTCCCATATTATCCCATCCCTTTTCTTCCCATGCTATCCCTTCCCTTCTACCACATCATGCCCAATTCAATTCATTCTATTTCATCTCATATAATCCATCCTATCCAGTCCAATCCAATGACTATTTTATTAAGCAATTCATTATGTCTGAAGAATTATAAGGAGAGAGATGGAGATAAAGATAAAAAATCCATGCTTTCAAAGATTTTACATTCTACTGAGGTAAGGAGGAAGGGGATACAATATGTAAGCAGATAGGTGTAAATAAGGTAAGTATATTTAAGGACAGTGTCATTGAATTGGAAGAATGAGGACTGTTAAATATGGTATTTTGTTATGAACTCTGTCCCATAGACTTTTCCCAAAAGTCATTATAGTGTAAGGTGGGGGCATCTCCAGTCACCCTGATTGATGAACTAGAGGGCCTCTGAGGTCCCTTTCAGCTCTGGAATCTATTATATCACAACTCTTTACTGTCCCATCAGTCACCACTGAACAAATAAGATGTGCTAGGAGTATCCTGGACTCTTTTCATGAGAAAGCTGGAAGGGTATTATTGAAATGAGACCCACAGAGAATTGACTTGCCCAGTTTTCCAAAGCAAGTTAACATCGGAGTCTAAGCTAGACTCTAAGCCTTCTGATTCATGGAACTGTACAATTAAGAGCTAGAAGATGCCTTAGAGACCATATGGTCTAACTTCTTAATTTTATAGATGAAGAAATTGAGTACCAAAAAGTATCTGAAATCCAGAGAGAGTGTCAGTTGTAACACTGGAACTTTGAGTCCCAGACAGAAGAATCTGAGGTCCAGAGAGGGCAAATAATTTGCCCAGGTGTGTCTGGAACCTATGTCTTCAAGCACTAATGGCAATGCTCATTCTATCACACCATTTCTCTCTATATGGAGAATCTAATTACTAGGAAGAGTAAATGCCTTGCTTGGAGCTATAGAGTTCATGATAAATTGGGACTTGAACCCAGGTCTTTGCACTCCAATATGGCACCCATTCCACTCCTTCATGCTTCCTAGATGAGGATGATGAATTCAAATGAGAAAAGGGTCTTATTCAAGGACATATTAATGTCATAGCTGGCTTTGGATGCCAGGAAGAGACCTTTGGAAAAAAGATGTTGACTTTTCCAATTCACATAACCTCCAAAGAGATGTACAGGATTCTTTCTGTGCCAATATGTGAATAGAATTTCAGAAGAAAATAGCTTTATTTCCCTTGGAAAAACAACACCAGTCATGTTAAAAACAGTTTAGCAAAAGGGCCTTGGAATAACAGGCATTTTTTTTCCTTTTCTAATCACAAACCCAGCAAGACCTTGAGTGTTTGCCACTCCTGTAGTGAATGCCAAGTTTATTTATTTCAGATCATCCTATGTTTAATTACTAGTATTTCATCGACGGACTTTGTAAACTGTCATATTTAATACTAAAGAAACAGATATCCTAGACCCCAGGAATTTGGGTTAATAAGATAGTTATTGCATGTGCTAACTGATTTAAACAAAATCAACCCAACAACACAAAACTGATGCCTTATTCATTATAAAGCCGTGAAGTCTTGGGCACATGGCTTGAATAATTTCTTGGTATTTAGTGCCATCTAACAGTTCAATTAATCAAAATTAAGGAGACATTTGAGGGCCTTAATTGAATGAATTGTGATTCAGTAGGTGGGCATTAACATATAATCCTTCCCTGAGCCCCCAGCCAGAAGTGATCTTTCCCTCCACTGAACACAAGCACTTTGTGCCTCTCTCTTACAGCATGGACATGTTCTATCTTTTATTACAGCTGTTCTTACATGTGACTTCTCTCCCCCAATAATGCTGTGTGACCTGTAGCCAGAGTCCCTCAGACCTCTGGGTTCTCAAGGACTAATTCTTTTCTCCGAGGCTGATGGGAAGAGTCATTTTCTTTCTGTTTCATTGCTCCTACCCAGAGTTTATGCCAGGAATTCTCTAGATAAGCTTGTGTTCAGATTTCCACAAATGTGGAGTAACAAGCCCCCCCCCCGATCTTTCACAAGCAGTCAAATCAATAAATGCAGACTATGCATTTCACCACACAGAAAACAAGAAGATTCACAGGAGTCCCTAAACAGACGTGGAGCACACTCACAGTTGTTCTCCTTATAAGGAACTAGAATCAAGGTGGCCAATGAGGCAATCCTATGATATTCTGTTGAATCCCTGGGTAGGATTTAAATTTCAGTTTTCTCAACTGTAAAATATATCTAAGGCAAAGACTCTAAACCATTGTTTGTGTGTGTCATTGACCCTTTTGGCAGCATGGTGAAACTTACGGATCCCTTCTCAGAATCATGTTTTTAAGTGCATAAAACAAAATACCTTGGATTACAAAGGAAAACCAATTTATAAAATTATAGTGACTAAAATATTAAAATAAAAAAAATCCATAAGTACTGAGTTAAGAGCTCCTGGTCTGGGGTCTAGCTAAAAAGAATGAATAGAATCCCTTCTAGCAATGTCCTCAGTGTTTCAAGTAGATCAGGTATAGGACAGCTATTTATTTCCTCCACTATAAAAGTGGCCAAATGCTGGCTCAGCATCACTCACGCTCCCTGTAGTTTCAGTGAGTTTCAGAAGCCTGGAAGTTGTCCTTTCGTTATCTCTGCCACACATACAGGTATGATAGTGGATCCAGCCTTTGCACCTAAATCGTGTTTCTGCTCCTCTTCCATTGGCACTGTGATTACACTTCATTGATCCCCTAAAGCACAGTGGTCTGGTTGTTGAGTCATTTAACTCTACATGACCCTATTTGAGTGGTTTTTTTTTTTTTTGGTTAAGATACTGAAGTGGTTTGCAATTTCCTTCTCCAGCTCATTTTCCAGATGAGGAACTGAGGCAGACAGGGTCAAATGGCTTGCCCAGTTGCTCAGCTAGTCAGTGTCTGATACCAGATTTGAACTCAGGTCCTCCTGACTCCAGGGCTGGCACACTTTCCTTTGTGCCATCTCACTGCCCAAATGGTATAGTAGAATGAACTCGATTGGAAGTCAAGAGATGCATGGTTGAAATCCTGTCCAGTTCTTCTCCTTGGTCTTTTTCTTCATCATCCATTAAATGGGTGGGGTAGAAAGAGCCAAATGATCTCTAAGGTCCCTTCTTACCCAGAAATTCCATGATTATGATGGCCACATCATAGAATGGCCAGCTAACCAGGGCACAAGGAAAGTGGTTAAGTTTTTAAAAAGGCAGGAAGAAAACAAGCTCCTCCCATGTACCAGGCACTGTTCTAAATGCAAGTATTACCTCATTTGATCCTCACAATAACTCTGGAAGGAGGTGCTATTATCAATCCCATTTTATAGTTGATGAAACTGAGTTAGATGGGAGTTAAATGACTTTTTCAGGGTCACATACCAGTCAGTATTTGACACCGGATTTGCAGCTGGCTTTTCCTACCTTAAGATCAGAGCTCTACCCACTGCACGACCGACCTGCCTAATGATTGCTAGTGACTATAAACTAGGACTGCTAGTTTGAGGCAGAGGCCCTTCCAGTCTAGCAAAGCCAGGGGAAAGGTTGGGCCAGACACCCAGTGACCATAATGATGTGACCTTTCACCTGCCTCACAGCTCAGGTGAATGTCTGGGTGAAAGAGACTGGAGGAAAAGCAAATTCTATATTCAAATGAAAATATCCGCTCTGTCAACTGGCAATGCCCTTCTTTTTGATCTCCTTTACTGGAGTAAGATTTTATATAAAGGAATCTTGAGTTTTAAATGAGGTGCCAGGTGTAATTTGGTACTGCAGGTGTGATGAGTAGGCCCTCCTTTGGGGGAGTCAGAAAAAGCATGGCCCCACAGTCTCTTTGCTTCTTACTACGGGTATGCTGGCTGATTTTGTGATGCCCAGGCTGGCTGCCCATCAGACCCATGAAAGCTTGAGATGAGTGCTAATTAGGTACACCCAACATGCCTCTGACTCTCCTGGACCTACATGGATGGATGAGGAGTCTGGAAGGCTTAAGTCTGACACTTCAGACACTTACTAGCTTTGTGATCCTCAGCAGCTCATTTAATCTCTCTTTGCCTCAGTTTCCCAATCTATAAAATAGAAAGGTTAGATTAATGGCCTCTAAGGTCCTTTCCAGCTCATATCTGTGATCTTATGGTCTTTTGCAGATGCTTTCTGGATTATTTAGAAATTAAGAAAGAGACAGGGATCTCCACTAGGCGGGTCACCATTGGAGTGGTAATAACAATAACAAATTGCATTAATAATTATTAATATCACAATATGATTGAGTAGTAATATTATACATTAATATTATTATAATTGTATTAATTATAATAATTATAGCTAACATTTATATAGTACTTTAAAAGGTTTGCAAGGTTTAAAATGTTAAATTTAGTTTGTTATCTTATCCTCACAAAAGTCATCTAAAGCTGGGTCTATTATCTCTATTTTACAGATGTGGAAACTGAGACTGAGAGAGATTTATCCTGGGTCATAGTGATAGCAAGCCATAGTATCCTAGAGCTAGAAAGGCCCTCAGAAGTCAGCTAGTCCTACACCTTCATTTTATAGATGAAGCAATAAAGGCCTAGGGAGGTTAAATTACTTGCCCAAGAGGCAACTAAGTGGTGCCATAGTACACAGAGCACTGGGCCTAGGGTCAGGAAGACCTTCATTCAAATCTAGCCTCAGATATGTATAGCTGTGTGATCTTGGGCAGTCCCTTAACTTTGTCGGCCTCAGTTTTCAGATAATAGCACCTACCTCCCAATTTGGGAAGATGAAATGAGATCATGTTTGTAAAGTACTTAGCCCAGTGCTTGACACATGGTAGGTACTTAATAAATGCCTGTTTCTTTCCTTCCCAAGGTCTTATATACAATATGTTCAAAGGAATTTTGGAACACCTTATATAGAGAGCATTAAAGATGGTATTTGAACCAGGTCCTTTGACTCCAGGCCCAGGGCTCTCTCTTTTGGACCACACTGCCTCCTTTTTTGAAGCAAGATTTGAATCCAGGTCTTACTGATATTACTCTGTGTTCTCTAAAGAATTATGGTTTACAAAACAACTCTGTGAGATAGGGAGTGAAAATATTTTTTATAAAGATCCCTCTGAAGAGCCACTTATTACCCATGGGGTTTTTTGGGTGGGGTGATGACCAGATAGAAGATGATGATGATGATGATGATGATGATTCCAGCTCTCTAATAATTTTGGGCTGGACCTGTGATTATCATAGAAGGTGTTCCAAAAGTCTTAATGTCTTCTCAAGCTATTCAACATCAAATGATTAAAGCTTAAAGCTGCACTAAGACATTAGGGACACCCTGCATCCATCCTATAAATGAGAAAATAGAGCTCTGAGGAGTCAGATCATAAAATCATTAGATCATAGATTCAGTCCTGAAAGAGAATTTGGAGATCATTAAGTACAACCCTCTCATTTT
Source organism: Phascolarctos cinereus (assembly GCF_003287225.1). Taxonomy (NCBI): domain Eukaryota; kingdom Metazoa; phylum Chordata; class Mammalia; order Diprotodontia; family Phascolarctidae; genus Phascolarctos; species Phascolarctos cinereus. The sequence continues at coordinate 278,450,114 of NW_027555514.1, read as the reverse complement.
ACAGACGACATAACTGTGGTCAAAGGAAGTCGACTGACTTGCCCAGAGTCATACAACTAACTTGTCAGTATCTAAGATATGATTCAAATTTGGCTCTTCCTGAGTCCCAAATTCTGTCCATTGTACCACATGCTAGAAACATTAGAGCTTTTTGAGTCAGAAAACCTGGGATCAAATTTCAGTTCTGCCACTTACTCCTTGCGTGACTGGGTAAACCCCATCACCTCCCTTGGTCAGTTTCCTAGTCTACCAAGGGAAGAGGTCAGACTAGATGCTCCTCAAGGTTCCTCTTGGCTCTAACAGACTTTGTCCCTATGATAAAGAAGCAGAGAGACCCCTCAGCCCCTCCCAAGGACCATTCTACTCGTTGGCCTAGCCCAGGTCTAGACTTGGGACAATGTGTCCAATAAATATTTACAAAGCATCTGCTTTGTAATACACGGGATTGTAATACACGGTGAGATGTAAAATAAGAGTGCAATAGTCCCCTTATAGGTCCTTGAGTTTTTTATCCCAAATCCTGGTCACATTGATACGTCAGGTCCCTGGGTATCTGGCTAGCTACATCTCCCCCTCCTGATTCTAGGAGCAGAATCCCCTGAGAAGCAGTGGAGTCTTTCCTAATGCTATAGGTTTGAGTCCCCATAGCTTGTATCTCCCCTATATAATTGATTGACTCGGTGATTAATACCCAGATATTAATTTTACTAATTATTATCAATTAGATTTTTATGAAGGGATATTTACTGAGAAGATATAGCATGAGCAGAAGTAAAAATATATTCCCTTGAATCAAGGGCACACTCTTTTTTTCGCTGCCTGGTTCCCCAAGGAGATTAGGCTCAAATTAGAAGCAGTTGCTACAAAGCATTTATTTGCTCCCACCAAGTTCACTCCCTAATGCAACATAGCTAATAGACAAAGTCACTCTTCTCACTTACAGAAATGTACCTTTTCTGTAAGGTTGACACTGGATCTTGGAGGTTTCTCCTTTATGAGCTCAGGGCTGGAAAAACATTGGAGTATATTCCTTCTGACCTTTCAAAGGTAGTAGCTGTGTCCAATGCCCCTTTACATAAGAACAGGAAAAGAGGAGCAAATCCAAAGAGGCAAAGGAGACAGTTGGCCTGTGTTCATGGCCATATTTGGGCCCTAATGAGGAAAGATTCTTAGTGTTGGCATTATTTCTCTTGCTACCTGAAGGTTTACAGCAGTCATTGCCTGCCTCAGTCACCACCAGGAAAGATAGAGAGAGGTCGTGTGGCTGAAACTTTTTGTATGAATATTCAGTTCCAACTCAGCATACAGACAAAAAAAAGCCTCTTCACCACACAGGAAGCCAGATGTTGATGATGATGCCAGACTCATGAGCAGGGTCTTCCATTACACATACCTAGAAGCAGGCTCACCAAGCATCTAGGTGATCTCAGGACTGGTCTCTCATTGTCCAGTCCCCTGTTATTTCTCAATCAACCAACCAATAAACATTTAATTAAGCACCTACTATGTGGCAGGCACATAGCACTAGGGACACAAAGAGACAAAACACAGTACCTGCCCTAAGGAGCTTACACTCTAATGGGAGAGATGACATGCAAACAACTATCAATGAATCGATCAGTCATTATTTCTGAGGTGCATACCAGGTGCCAGGCACTGTGCCAAGTGTTGGGGATACAAAAAGAGGCAAAACCCAGTCCCTTCCCCAAGGAGCTTACAACCAAATTCTCCTTGTGGAAACGTGAACACAGAGGTCTCTTTCTTCCTTCCCACCACTCTTTCATTCCTCTCGGATGAGAGAATGAGGCCCCAGCCCTTGGAACTGTAGGCAAGACCTTGGTCTCTGTGATGCTCACCCAAGGGCCTCAGTTGGTCTTCTTCCTAAGAATGATTGCTGGGCTACCACACACAAGGCTATGCTTAATGACTTCCTAATGTTCCTATTAGAGAAGGCCTGCCTTTTCAAAGGGTGTACAGCTTGGCTATTACTGCTCACGCTAGGGTGAGACTTGGCAAACACATTATAAAGCCTGAAGGCAATTCTGATTTTTAAATTATGAAATAAATCATCCTGGGTTAGGTGTTTTGGTGGTTGTTTCTGTCTGTCTCTCTTCTCCCCCTTCGCTGGAAACTTGAACAGTGGCTTTCTGGTTTGGGATTATTTATTACCTGGCTCTGCTCCTGCCAAGATTTTATTTGTTTTGTAAAATGACACCTTGAGACGAATCATCAGGCCAGGCCAGGCCAGGCTGGAGCTGCTTGGGGCCCAGGGGAGAAGCTGATTTCCCAATTTGTGGGGTTGCTTAGCTGAAAGAGTCAGATACTCAGCCCCTGGAAGTTGCTGTTTTGACTGCTGAATTGATTAGCTAGTTGTAGGACCAGACCATGAAAGGAGGAGAATTCATAAACAGCCTTCACACAAACTGGAATGCTGTCGTTCTTAATTTCTGTTGCTTAGAAAATTCCTAGCTCCTTTGGAGACTCATTCATTCATTCACTTATCCATTCATTCATTGAGTCACTCATTCATTAGTTTATTATTCATTCAACAAGTGTTTATTAAGTGCCTACTAAGTGGCAAATACTGTGTTATGACTGTGCATATTTAAAAAAAAACCCAACAGTCCTCGTCCTCAAGGAAGAACAGGGGGAACAGAGAAGTAAATACAGAATCTATGCAAGGTAAATACCTCCTACATGTATCCTTTTCTTGATCCCCTAGTAGCTAGTGTTTGTTCTCTCCTCAAGGCACCAAGCCAATTTTTGTTTACATTTTTTTTATTCTGTAGATTATAAACTCCTGGAAGGCAAGCCTTGTTGCCATGTCTCATTGTAACCCTAAATCCTAATACGGTGCCTTGAACATAGGCTCATCCATCTAGAGGTAATGGAGAATCTCAGAGGTCATCTAGCCCAACACCCCTCATTTGACAGCTGGAGAAACTGAGGTATATGAAAGTTAAGTGACTTACCCAAGGTGTAAATGTTTTCTGGGTTGATTAAGCCTTTTAATTGCTTTATATCTCCGAAAAGGCAGAAACAACTAGAGCTGGTGTTAGCTACAGTTTATGGAGGGCTTGCTCCATGTGAAGCTTCATCTCCATATTATTGGTGGAGACCAGAGAGGAAATCAGGCAAAGCCCCTTCCCCCAAGTAGCTCGCACTCCATTTGAGGAGGCCACATATTCGTACCAAAGATTGCAGAGTGTAGCTCTCTGAGGTGGTGTCTTCTTATAACTTCTAATAATAGCTTAGATCCTATAGAATAGAATCCATGCCTAGAATAAAGAGAACCTATCATTTATAATAATAGCTGCTATTTCTCTACTGCTCTGTGATTTGCAAAATATTTCACATACATTATCTCATATCAACTTTAAAACAATCCTATAAGGCAGGCACTAGAAGCATTATTGTGCCCATTTAGTAGATGCAGAGCCTGAAGATCATGTAGTTTAAGTGATTTGTTCAGGCTCACACAGCTAGTAATTGTCAGCAATCCTGTCTTTATGTCTAGCCCGGCATCTACTATATTTTTCCTGCCTTAGGGTTGAGAACATTGTTCATTCCAGTACACTGATGTAACTCACTTATTACCCATGACCTTCAACCCCACTCTTCAGTTCTATTCTCCAATCCTCAGGCCAATTCTTTCTCCATCTTGTTCTTTTTCTCCCTCATTAGAAGTAAAGCTGGGATCTCAAGTCGTCAAGTCTTTGACAACTTAAGTCAAATCAACAATTATTAAATGTCTAGTATGTGCAAGGCACCCTGTTAGCTGCTGGGACTATGGAAACTGGGGTAAAGCAATTCCTCTCCTTAAGGAACTTAACGTTCTACCCCAGGTTGCAGGATTCAATTTGAAGAAGAAGAGATTGCATACAAGTAGGGGACAATGTCGGAAATGCTTCTCAAAGAAGGTGGTACCTGAAATGAGCTGTGAGCAAATCTAAGTCATCTAAGAGGTGGAAGAGAGAGCATTTCAGGCAGGAGCAACAGGCAGTACAAAGGCCCTGAGGTGGAAGAAAGAATTCCAAGTGCAGAGAACAGCAGGTGAGCTATTTTGACACTGGAACATGGAGGACATGAAAGAGAAATAGGAAATAAATTTGGAGTACCCCAAAGAGATGATACAAATGGAAAAAGGACCCACATGTACAAAAATATTCATAGCAGCTCTTTTTGTGGTGGCCAAGAATTGAAAACTGAGGGGATGCCCAGCAGTTGGGGAATGGCTGAACAAGTTGCGGTACATGAGTGTGATGGAATACTACTGGGCTATAAGAAATGATGAGCAGGCAGACCTCAGAAAAACCTGGAAAGACTTATATGGACTGCTGCTGAGTGAAGTGAGCAGAACCAGGAGAAGGTTGTACCCAGTAACAGCCATGTTGTACATTGTATGATGACTAACTTTGATAGATTTAGCTTTTCTCAGCAATGCAAGGATCTAATACGATATCCAAAGACCTCATGATGGAAAATGCTATCTACATCCAACGAAAGAACTACGGAGTTTGAATGCGGACCAAAACTTACTATTTGCTATTTTTTTCTTCTGTTTTGTTTTGTTTCCTCTTTCTGGTGGTTCCTCCTATTGGTTCTAATTCTTCCTTATAACATCACTAATGTGAAAAATATGTTTAATAGGAATGTATATGTATAGCCTATATTAGATTGCGTGCCATCTTGGGGAGGGAGGTGGAGAAGGAGGGGGACAAAAATTTAAAACTCAAAAGCTTATGGAAGTGATTGTTGATAAGTCAAAATAAATTTAAAAAAAAGAAAAAAAGAAATAAATTTGGAAAGGTAGGCTGAACCTAATACTGTACACCTGAGGGATTGGATTAATCAGAAGAAAAGGAATCAGAAAGAGGAGTTTAAGAATTCAAGATTGTGAAGATGACAGAGTTTGGGCTAATGGCAAGTTCTGAAGTGGTACTGCTTCTGGGGATGACTGAGGGAGAATGGAGCAGAGGTCACAAGAGTGGAGGAGACTGATGAATCAGGAAGCCAGGGTGTTCAAACATCTGCATACATGAATATTGAACTCACAGAGGATGATAGCCAGGGTGGGAGAGAAAGGAACACTGTGAATCAGGGAAAGAAGGGAGAGTGACAAGAAGATGGACCGAATGAGCGATTACACTTAGTCTATGTTTTCTCAGAGAGCAGATCTGGGCTTCCGGGGAACAGAAGTTACAGGCAGACAGATTTAAACATAAGATAAGGAACAACTTAACAGTTGAAACTGTCCAACAGTGTAATGGATTTCCATTCTATGTCCTTTTTTCCCCAGCTCTGATATCCTAAGCCTCTGAGGAGGTAAGCATGGCCTAAGGATTAGAATGGTGGACTTGAGTCTATAAAAACTAGTTCAAATCCTGCCTTTAACATTTGCTATCTGAGTGAGCAGGGGAAAGAAATTTAATCCCTTGTAACTTCAGTTTTCTCATCTAGAAAATGGGGATAATACTGCTTATTGTTCCTATCTCATCGGGTTGTTGTATGGTACCTCTATACTGGGCAGCTAGGTGGCACAATGGACCAAGTGCTATGCCTAGAGTCAGGAATCTTATCTTCATGAATTCAAATCCTGCCTCAGACACTTACTAGCTGTGCGACCCTGGAAAAGTCACTTAACCCTGTGTGCCCAGGTTTCCTCACATGTAAATTGAGCAAGAGAAGTAAATAACAAACCAGTCCAGTGTCTTTGCAAGAAAACCCCAAATGGGGCCTTGAAGAGTCGGACATAATGGAACAATAACAACAACAACAACGATCTCGATCTTATGGAAAGAGTCTGTTTTCAAAACCAAACCAAACAGGTAGAGATTGGAGTTCACAAGCTATCGACCAATGAGCTTGGCCTCCATACCTGGGAAAGTCTAAATAACTGGAGAGATACTCATGGCATGGACTGTTCCAATATGATACAAAATGACAATACTGTATAACATCATTTAATGTCAAACTGCCAAAAGGTAACTTTATAGGGCTTGAAAATAATACAATGCATTTGGAGAAACAAAAGATCCAGAATCTCAAGTGAAATAGTGATTACAAAGTGGGCTTAGCAGTGTCAGGCCTCAGACTATATACTACAAAACAATAATTATTGGAACTAGTTAATATGTTTAAAAAATAGACAAGTTTATCAGTGGAAAAAAATCATAAACATATGACCAAGAAGCATTTATTAAGGTCCTACTATGCATTAGGCACTGTGCTAGGAAAGCGAGTCAATAACTGTTCCTACCCTCTTTCAGCTCACAGCGTAATGGGGGAAGCACTAAAAATAGCTATGTATAAACAAGATATATACAGTATAAATCAGACTGGATATCAGAAGGAAGGCATGAACATTAAGGGGGATTGGGAAGGGCTTCTTGTAGAAGGTAAGATTTTAGCCAATAGTTGAAGGAAGCCAGGGAATCCAGGAAGTGGAGACAAAGAGGGAGAAAATTACAGATATGGAGCCAAGGAAATAACGAGTTGGGAGTTAGAGCCTGGTGTCACTAGGTCTCAGAATATGTAGATGAACATGTCAGAATACTGGAAAGGTAGTGGGGAACAAATTATAGATGACTTTGAATGCAAACAGAGGATTTTATTGTTGATCCTGATGGTAATAGGAGCCACTGAGATTTATTGAATATGGGGGATGATAGTCGGATCTGAGCTTTATGAAGATCACTTTGTTAGTTGAGTGGAGGATGGACTGGAGTGGAGAGACACTTGAATCAGGGATGTGGTGATCCAAGTCTCTATCAGGGTAATGACAGTATCAGAGAAGAAAAGGGGGTATATGAGAGAGCAGTTGCAATGACAGAATCAATGTGCCTTGGTAACAGATTGGATATTGGAGAGGGGATTGTGAGAGAGAGTGAGGAGTCTGTGATGGCACCTCGGTTGTGATTGTAGTTCAAGATGTCCAATAGGCAGTTGGAGATGTGAGACTAGAGGTCAGTAAAAAAGTTAGGCATGGATGGATGACTTTAAGAGTTATCCACACAGAGATGATAATTGAATCTGTGGGAGCTAAGATCACCAAGTGAAATAGTATAGAGGCAAAAGGGAAGAGGTCCAAGGCCAGAGCCTTGGGCCACACCCTCTATCAGTGGACTAACAAATATATAGTAGCCGAGTGCTTGACAAACCCAAGGGCCAACTCTACTAAGAATAAAGTCTCACTATTTGACAAAAACTGCTGAGAAAATTAAAAAAAAAAACACAGTAAATCAGAGCTCAGATTTAGACCAGTGCTTCACACTCTCTACCACAATAAATTCCAAATGCATATAGGCCTTTGTTATGAAATTTGACATCATAAAAAAAAAACCCTATTCTTTGGGAAGGAGATTTTTTTTTTTATCATTATGGATAGGAAGGCATGCCTGACCAACCAACTGAAGGGTAGAGAAGATAACAGGAGAGAAAAATGGATAATTTTGAATGTACACAATGGAAAAGTTTTTGTACAAGGAAAATCAATGCAGCCAAGAAAGGAAGAGAAATCATTAACTGGAGGAGAAGTGAACCAACTAAAGTCTGTTATCCAAGATACATAGGGAATTGATTTAATATATAAGAACAAAAGTCATAAACTAACAGATAAGTGGTAAAATGATATTGATAAACTTTTCAAAAGAGGAAAAGTAAGTTATCAGTAGTCACTGATAGTGGGGAGAGGTACACATTAGAACCATGAACTTCTATTTCCCACCCATCAGGTTGCTGCAGATGACAAAAATTGAATTGATGATTTTGGAGGGGATGTGGCAGGACAGTCAGATGAATGCACCATTAGTAGAATTGTGAATTGGTCCAGCCATTCTGTAAAGCAATTTTGAACTCTATCCCCAAACTGATTAAACTGTACATGGCCTTTGATCCAGCAATATCAAAACTGAGACTATATCCTGAGGAAATAAAAGCAAGGAGGAAAGGGCCTCTATGTAGAAATTGTTCAGAGTGCCATTTTTGTTGTCACAAAGACTTGGAACTAAGGGAAGGTCTTCGTCAATTAGGGAATGGATGAGCAAATTATAATGCAAGGGAATATTACTACATTTAAGAAATGATGAACGGGATGGATTCAGAGAAATATGTGGAACTTCTATGAACTGTTGCAGAGTATAAGGTGAAGAGAAAGAGCCAGGAGGACAATTTACATGATGATAATGCTATTTAAAAATACAAAAATAAAAGCAACTTTGAAAAACTTAAAACTCTGATGACACCTGAGGAGTGATGATAGAGCATACCATCCACCTCCTGACAGAGAGGTGATGGACTAGAGTTGCTGAATGAGACATATTTTGGATGTGGCCAATATGAGAAATTATTTTTGTTTGACTGTTAACTTGCTACAAGGGATTTTGGTGGGTGGGGGACAGTTAACGATAGTGACTCCTAAAAATTGTTAGAGGAGAAGAAAACGAAAAGCATCAGTGAAGCATTTAAAGAAAATTTGCCAAAGAGATCAGGAAGTGGTTCGGTGGGCTACACACACAAGCTAACACAGGAAGGACATTGTTAGAACTAATGTATTGCATTGAGCACAGATTTTAAAAAAACAAGTCGTATGTAATAAAATTTGCGGTTTGATATACACTCCTCTTTTTTCCTGTTTTTCTTTGAAATATCTATGCCTTTCGATATTTGCAAGTTCATAAAAAAAGAAAATAATTAAAAATAATTCCTAGGATCCTAGTGGCACCTCAGAAATCGTAGCGATAGTTGTTTGCACCCAGATGGGGCTGAACAGCCAAATGTCTTTCAAGTGTCTTCGTGTGGTTTAGCCTTTAAATCCCTCAACGTTGTGGCCACACTCCCCGGGGATGTCTTAGCTTATCAACACCACCTTTCTTTTTCTTTGCCCAATTTACTTAGGCTTTGAACTTGAGCTTTGGGAAAGTTTTTTGGCTGTTAGTTCTGACCTGTTTAGTTACTGGGGAAGTATTCAATTACCAAGTCATATTGTCGCGAATGTAGATACATTTCCTCGTCAGGCAGATTTGGACCCTTCAACCGATACACTGTCAAGTGGAAAACCCACCTTCAGCAAGGGGACAGGCATGCTTCAGCTAGTTTGACAGAGGCATTAACCAAACGGAAAGATTCAGCCAGGCAGATTTTGCACCTTCAGGTATTTCTTTTGCACTGAAGGAAGAAAAAAAGGACTTCCCCTTGAGAAAAGTATGCATTCCTCTCCTTATCTCAGATGAGATCCTCTGCTGCCACAGTCTTTCTCTCTCTGTCTTTCTAGCTCTTATCCCATTTCTTAGTTCATCGTGTGCAAAAAGTACAAGATTGCTTATCAAATCCAACTGTTTTGTGAACTTTTGAAGTTTCAGCGATTGATTTGTTGAAGGTGAAGGCATAGGGGTTACCTGGGCTTACTGGAGAATCAGCCTCTCCCAGTTGGAAGGGATATGTGAGGTCATTTTAATTCAATCCTGGACCTGTCGCATAAATCCTTTCAGTAACATTCTCAATAACCGGCTGTCCACTGCCTTTCTCCCTTTCCCCTTTTTCTATTTCCTTGTTTCTGCCCTCTCCTTCTTCTCTTCCCTTCTCTTTCTCTCCCATCCTCTCATCCCCAGGGGCAAAAACCTCCTTACCTCTTAAGGCCACACGTTCCATTGCTGGATAGTGACTTTGAACAAAATAAGCTCTATACATATATGTGTGTATGTATGTGAATATATGCATGCATGTATAATATATAACACACATATTCATATACACACACATACATATGTGTGTATATATGTATACACATACACGTATATGAATTATATATATATACATATACACTATATACACATACACACATGTATATATGGCTAGATAGATATATGTACATACATATGTGTATGTATATTAAATTACAGAATCTCAGCTGGAAGGGATCTCAGAAGCTTACTTGAGATCACAGATATAGAGCTCAAAGGAGCCTTGGGATCAAACTGTTCCAAATCCCTTGTTTTATAAATGAGGAGACTGAGATCCACATGGGGGAAGGAACACGTCCAAGGGCACACAGGTAGTAAGTGGTTGAGCCAGGATGAGAGCCAGGACTTCTAGTGAAAGATCCAGCTCTCTTTTCACGGTATCATTCTGCTTCCATTTCATCCAACTCACATCTGAACAAGGGTTCCCCACCACCACCATCACACACTTGACAAATAATTACAGAGCCCTTGCTTGAACTTAATGCATTTAACATCTCTGGGCCTCAGTTTACTCATCTGTAAAATGAGGTTGAACTAGATATCCTTCTAAAGTCCCTTTCATCTCTAAATCTATGAGGAAGAATCTACTATTCCAGTCAATCCAAAAAGCATTTATTAAATGGCTACTATGTGCCAGGCACTGTGCTAAGTGCTAGGGAAGCAATTACTAAAAAAGAAACACAATCTCTGCCTTCAAGGAGCTTACAATCAAATGGGAAGAGATGACACTCAAAAGGGGTTGGGAAAGTGGGTGGGGATGGGGGGAGCCAGCTTGGAGGTTTCTTGTTTTTTTTTATTTTTTTTTTTAGGCAATTGGGGTTAAGTGACTTGCCCAGGGTCACACAGCTAGTAAGTGTCAAGTGTTTGGTCTGAGGCTGGATTTGAACTCAGGTCCTCCTGACTTCAGGGCTGGTGATCTATTCACTGCATCACCTAGCTGCCCCTCAGCATGGAGGCCTCCTGTTCCGTGGAGTTGAGACCAGACAAGGCAGCAGTTGCAGAGTGGAATGATTATTTCCAAAGGTACCTCAGTTCCCTTTCAGACAGTTCTAATTGTTTACAAGTTTCCCTGACATGAAACCTCCATTTATTTCTTTGTAATTTCCACCTGCTGTTCCTTGTTCTGCCCTCTGGGGACAAATAGAACAAGTCTAAGAACTCTTCCATATGACAGCTTTCATGTTTGCCATCTTTTATTCAAAATGTCTAAATGTCCTTCTTTCTTTCCCCGCCTTCTGTGGCATGATCTCTGGAGCCTTCACCCTCTTCGTCACCCTCTTTTGAATACCCTCCAGCTTAGCGATGGATTTCCTCAAATGTGATAGCTAAGACTGAGCCCCATGCTTCATATGTGAGCGGAACCATCAGAGTATTGTGGGGTCATCATCTCCCCAGGCCCTGGCACCATGTCTCTCTTAGGGATTGGGTATATCCTCCTTGTTGTGAGAGAAGTTCTTTCTCCCTGTATCTTTCACTCATTTCTCCTAGTTCTGTTCTCTGGGGACAAGCAGAACAAGTGGAATCCTTCTTCAACGTAATAGTCCTTCAGATAACTGAAAACGATGATCATGCCTGACTAAGTAGTCTTTTCTCTGGGCTAAACAGCATCACAGGTGACTCTTCCATGAATAGAGAGGGCTGGGTCATGATTGTCAAAAGAATAATTGGAGAGCTAAGGAATGGTGGTTTCTGCTGTCCTTGACTAAGATGGTCAGACACTCCACTCCTGCTCCCCCTGCCCCCTTCTCTGAGCTGCTTCTCTGGTCCACTGACCCTTTCCTCATCCTCATCAGCACTTGAAGGGAGTGGGGAGGGCAGTAACTAGTTTTTATTTTGTATTGTTATCCTTGTCATGATGTCTTCTACATAGTAGGCATGCAATGCTCATTGGATTGGATCTGTTATTATCTTGTATCCTTTGTATATACCTATGCAGGTACATACAGTCTCCTTAAAGGCAGGAACTGCTTCCTTTTTGCCATTGTATCTCTGGTGGCCAGCATAATGGTGGATAATAAAGCTGCCCCGAGCCCCAATACTCTAACTTCCTTATGGGTCCCGCTGAATAGCAGGCATGTCCTGATTTAGCCACACAATCTGGGTTTAACCACACCACAGGCCCCCCCAGATTCAATACAGCCACTGCCCCCAGGTAGCCACTGCCCCCAGATCCAATTCACGTATTTGCACAGGCGTGTCCTTGCCCTCAACCACAATCACATCACCCATTTAGCCCAAGACAGGACTGTAATACCTAAGTATTCATCTTGACCAGACAGGACACAACAGCTAGCCAGTCAGGAAGCAGCATGACCAGGATGTTTGACCACTGAACCATAGAAGGGACCCCTCTCCATTACCTAATCCCTGAAGAAACCTCTCCTGCCTTTTTAATATTCATAATTTCTGTTGTGTAATTACACTATAAATTTGCCTGTGTTGTCATACTAAGTTTCTGGTTCTTCTTGGAACAGAGCCTGCTTCTGAGGGGCGTCAGTCCTCAATAAATGCCTGTATTTGGATTAGAAGTGATCTGACTCTGAGTTCTTTGAGACCACTCCCACACCACACCATGAAAGCACAGCTGTAGTGCTCAGCACATAACAGGCGCTTAGTAACTGCTTGTTGGGTCAGTTAACTTTGATCTATTTTGTACACATAAGCTCCTTGAGAACAAAAACCTTTGTTTGGGGATCCTATGGGTCTAGGATACTTCCTGGGACATGATAAATGCTTAATAAATGATTACTGGTTAATTGTGAAACTCTGTACCTCACCCCTTTCCTTACAGCCTGATTTCAGTGTCTCTTGAAAAATAGTATGGCTTCCTAACCTGGTGTCATTTTTTTTTTCCAGTGGAGAAGTGAATAGGACCCTGGACTTGGAGTCAGGAAGATCTGGGTTCAAATCCTGTCTCAGAAACTTAGTTATGTGATCCTGAGCCAATCATTTAACATCTCTAGCCTCAGTTTCCTCATTTGCAAAATGACAGGGTTAGACCAGATGTCACCTAAAATCTCTTCAAACTCTAAATCTATGAACTTATCATTGCCCAGGATAATAAGATCATGGATTTAGAACTGGAATGAACCTGAGAATGTAGTGAGCCCAGCACTCTCATTTTATAGATAGGGAAACTGAGGCACAGAAAGGACAAGCAATTTTTTCAGTCATATTCCCAGTTAGGGTCATAGGTGGGATTTAAGCCCATGTCTTTCTTACTCTAAGCCCACTGCTTTCTTGGCTATACTATGCTTCCTCTCTCAACTCTGCCTTTCAGATTCCCTTCCGGACGACTTCAACAACACAGTAGTAACTTGTAGCCTATGGGAAGGAGGAAACACGGCAAAGCTGGATGTAGATAAAAGATTAAGGTTTGATCCAAATTCCAAATATTAATAGTAGCAAGTGCAAAACTGACATGAGTATCCACAGATTTGCAGATGTCCAAGGGCTGACGCAATTTCTTTATTCCTTGGTTGTTGTATAGGGAAGAGAAGAGGTGGACAGCAGTCTGGCTACTTGGACTTAAATTGATTGCTGTGATCAGTGCTAGGTATTGGGAAGACTGATCGGACAGTATGAATGGGAGAGGAGAGTAATTGATCCCGACCAGACCCATCCCCTACCCCTGCTCCATCCCACCATCCCACTTACCCCAATTTTCTTGTGAATGCTTCATTCCCCATTAGATACCCACTGCCATGGGAAGAACCTGAGAATAGCTACTCTATTCTTATCCTTGAACCAATTCCCCTTATCACACTAGTCTTGGGCCAGGGTCTTTCCAGTCCCTAGCTTCAAAGAGGACGTGGCCACCAAAATGGCTTGGATGAGGAGCCAACTGCAGTATTTCTAGTTAGATGGCAGACCAGCAGCCCTTGCAATCCACCCTTCTGCCAAACCTTCCCATGTGCATTTTCTCCTGCTATTAGAATGTCCTTGGGTGCTGAGGCGATCTCACTCTTTTCTTTGTACCCCATTGGCACGCTGCCTTTCCAATCTCCTTCTACCTTACTCCTCGCTATGTACTCTTCAATTCAGTGACACTGGCCTCCTGGCTGTTCCACAGACAAGACACTCCATCTCTTGGCTCCAGGCATTCTCTCTGGCTGTCTCCCAGGTCTGGAATACTCTCTTTCCTCATCTCTACCTATTGGCTTCCGGGGCTTTCTTTAAGTTCCAACTAAAAGCCTGTCTTTTACAGGAGATCTTTCCTAATTACTCTTCATTCTAGTGCCTTCCCTCTGCTAATTATTTCCTATTTATCCTGTATATAGTTTGTACATAGCTGTTTGTATGTTGTTTTGTCCACTAGATTGTGAGTGCCTTCAGGGCAGGGACTGTCTCTTTTTGTGTCCTTAGCATTCAGCACAGGGCTTGGTACATAAGAAGAGCTTAATAAATGTTTATTGGCTAACAAGTAAAGCATGAATGGTTTATTTTTTCCTTCGCTCACATATGCATTAATTCCTTCAATCATTCTTGGTTGCAGAGTAGAGGAATTAGAGACAAGGAGAGTAGGAGACAGAATAATCCAAGTAGGGAATGATGAGGGTTCAAATTAGGATTGTGGTTATGAAAATGGAAAGGACATGGTGGGTGCAAGAGAATAATGAGTGAAGAAATTTCAAGACTTGGTAACTGATGTTACAGAATCTCAGAGCTGGGAGAGACCTTGGCGATCATATCTGGTCCAATCCATATATGAACAGAACTATTCTAACTATATTTCAATGCAAATGATTTCTATCATAATCCTCTATAGATTATTTTATGCATTTATTTATTTTATTTTATTTTATTTTATTTTTTTGGTGAGGCAATTGGAGTTGAGTGACTTGCCCAGGGTCACACAGCTAATAAGTGTCAAGTGTCTGGTCTGAGACCAGATTTGAACTCAGGTCCTCCTGACTCTAGGTACAGTGCTCAATCTACTGAACCATCTAGCTGCCCTTATTTTATGCATTTAAAAACCTAATTTTGCGAAGGGCTCTATAGGTTTGGGGGCAGCTAGGTGGTATAGTGTATAGAGTGCCAGGCGTAGAGTCAGGAAGACTCATCTTCCTGAGTTCCAATCAATAGAAAGCATCAATTCATTTCTAGCAGAAAATCTTCCTCTCTGTCACTTACACTCATTGCTTTTAGTTCTGATCTTTGAGACATGAAAGCCTTTGAATATACAAAGGCAGCTTTCTTGTCTCACCCCCATTCCCCACCTCTTCCCTTCTACAGGCTAAAAATGCCCACATCGTTATGTGGTATGGTTTTGAAGCCACTCCCTCACTATCAGGGTCATTTTCTTCTGGATGGTCTCCCTGCAGTGCCCTCAATTGAATGCGTCCATTTTGATGTACTCCACCCAAGGCTGTTGGCACTGGGAGATCTCAGAGCATCTAAGTTCCTTGTGGGCAGTTGCTGTTTCACTTTTGTGTTGGTTTCCCCAACACGTGACACACTGCATGCCTTGCACACAGTAGTGTGTAGGAAATGCTCGTTGGTTAATTTCATTTACTTAGTGCAATGCTTGGTATATAATAGGTGGGCAATAAATGCTCATTGGTTGATTCATTCATGTGTTCATAGGATTATAAATAGAGAGATGGAAGGGCCCTAGGAGCCCTTGGTTCAATCTCATCATTTTACAGATGAAGAAACTTAGACATAGAGAGAGTAGGTGATTTGCCAAACAGCCATATTTGAACCCTGGTATTCCTGGCCCCAAATCAAGCATGTGATCCACTCCTTCATGCTGCTGCCTTGCTTTATTCCCAGCTGTTATGATTCTACCAAGGAAGCCTCGTATCATCAGATCATAGGGCTGGAAGAGCCTCAGAAGCCATCAGTCTAATCCCTTCATTTAATAGATGAAGAAGTTCAGGCTTAGACAGGTGAATGACTTGCCCAAGGTGATGGGGTAGCAGGTGGCAGAGCCAATGGGATTGTATCCTATCTTCTCAGACTCCAAGGCTAACTCTCTTTCTTCCTCACCATCACAGTACCTGTTGTGGCTCTCTCATCACACTGCCTATTGAGCTGGTAGTCACCAAACCCCTTAGGCTTTTTCTCTTGGAATTTTCTTATGATTTCATATGGATTTTTCTCATGAAAAAAGATGTAGAGGTCTGGCCAGCACTATTATAAATGATTTCTTTGGAGCTGAGGTCTTAAAAAAAATCCCTCTAAAAAACAAGACTGAATTGTAAATGTTGATTTTTTTCCCCTTTTTTCCTCTGTGTGCCCAGCTCCTGTTCTGCTAAAAAAAGAAAAAAAAGTCCTTTTGGATATATCTTGAAATGCACGTTAAGAAGTACAATATCTTTAATTAACAAATTTCCATTGCACCGGTGCGTAATAAAATGCCCATTCCGTTCTGGCGGCATGCAAAGTAACGGCAGGACTTCACTAAGTGGCATCTAAGTTTGGCTCACTCATGGTTTATTGTTTTTGGACGTTCCTCTCAGGGAGTTGAATCCCGGTTTAGTGTGTGGCTGAGCCAGGAGGGGTGTGTTTATCATACTGAAGTCACAAAACAATCTTCACAGTGCAGAGGCATCATTTGAGGTTCACCCTCCATGACCAATACTTTTGGTTGTTTCTTCCCCATTGGTAGCTGGATGATTCTACTAGCACCTCTCCCCTCCCAACATTGGCCCTTGCTATAGGCTGTTTTAAAGCTCTTAGAAACTACTTTGGATTGATCAATACTTTGACTCAACTCAGTAGGACATTTTGATTTATGGCTTAAGCCATATCAGTTTACCCATTTGGTCCCTGTCCCGTGTCCTTACTGAACTACCTGTGTTTGTTCGATTTCTATAGTGGGTGGGGATTCACAGATGTGCATGGTCTTTTCCTCTTCCCCCTTTCTCTCTCCTCACCTCTTTAGAGGTAACAGGGTAGAGTGGAAAGAGTATGGAATTTGGGATCCAGTAAGTCCCTTGAAAGAGATAGAATTTCTACTGTGTATATTATCTCCTCCATAATTCCCTTAGAAAAGGAACTATTTCTTTTCTGACTTTTTGTGTACCTGACCCATAGGAGGCACTTAAGAAATATTTATTGCTTGCTTGAATGACCTAGATTCCACCATTTCTTACCTCTGAGACCCAAGGGAAGATACCCCACCTATCCAATCTTCAGCTTCTACATCAATAAAATGAGGATTAAAACATCTATCTTATTCTCTATATCACCTTCCCTATCATAGGTATGGTCAAATGTGACAATATGTGTAAAGCACTTTATAAACCATAACATGCTAGACAAATGGCACCTCTCTGAGGGGGAAAATAAAGTTAAGGAGACAAAGGAACCCTAATCTCTGGGACAACAGCAGCCATTGTTTTCGATAAGAAATTCAGGTTTGAAGAGAGGCAGCAAAACCTGATAGGGAGAACCAGTTGCCAGGCAATTTTCCTCCTGGCCAACAAAGTGTAAAAATTACAGTCAGGTGTTAGCAAAGGGCAGAGGAGAGAGGCGGGAAATAACTGTGAAGTGGTTAAGCCTTTTCTATTTCTGCCACACTTCTATCAGAGCTCTCTCGCTGTTACATTTTTTTTTAAAAAAGGAAGAATCTGAGAATCAGGACTTATATGAATGAAGGAAGGAAAGAAGGAAGAAAGGAAGAAAAAGGAAGAAAGAGAAGGAGAGAAGAGACAGAAAGAGAAAGGAAGAAAGGAAGGAAGAGAAAGAAAGAAAGAAAAAGAGAGAGAGAGAGAGAGAGAGAGAGAGAGAGAAAGAAAGAAAGAAAGAAAGAAAGAAAGAAAGAAAGAAAGAAAAGAAAGAAAGAAAGAAAGAAAGGAAGGAAGAGCAAACCATTTGAGACACCATCCAGTCCAACTATCACACTAGTGCAAGAATAACCTTTACACTGGGTAGAATATAAGCTTCTTGAGGGCAAGAAGGTGTTTCATTTTTGTCTTTATATCCACCTGGAACAGAGGGGTCAATCAATTAGCAAGTTTTTATTAGGCACCCACTGTGTGTTGGACCCTGTGCTAGGAGCTCTATATACAAGTACAAAGAATGAAATGATCTCTACTTGCATAGAGTTTACATTCTAATGGGGGGGTTGTATCAAATATATATACCTATATACATACATACTATATATATATATATATATATATACATATATATATATATACATACACATATACATGCATACAATATACATATATAATATTCATATATGTATCTGTGTTTATATGTATATAGATAAGTGCATATATATAATAGATAAATCTTAACAACAATAATTTTATATAATAATATTTAACAATAATTTTATCCTAAAGGCAATAGGAATTCACTGTACTTTACTGATGAGGGATTTACTCAGTCTGATATGTGCTTAAGGAAAATTAGTTTAACAACAGTGACTAGGATAGGTTAGAATGGGGAACAATCTGAGGCAGAGAGATCAATTATAGTAATCTAAGGGAGAGGGGATGTGAGTCTGAACAAAGGTGGTACCTTTGAAAGTGGCTTGAAGGACTCAGGTTCAAGATGATGTGAAGGTAGAAATGGCAAGGTGTGGTAGCTATGTAGGGTGGGTGATAGGATGGTGATGAGTAAGGTCAATTCTAAGAACCTGAGAGACTGGGGGGATGATGGTACTTTCAACGGAAAGAGGGGAATTTGGAAAAGAAGATGGGTTAGGGGGAAATATAATGAGTTCAATTTGGGTAATATTGAATTTAAGATTAAGTCAGATGTGCTAGTAAAGGGAGATGGCCAAGGGTACAAGATTCCTTATGTAAAGAGTCCAATTCCTCCTCATCTTTGATACTTGGAACCCTCCCCCTGCCACCCCCCCCCCAGTTCCTTCAAAGCACAGATAAAGGGCTTCTTCTTAACCTTAAGATTCATATGAGCCTTATCTTCATCTTCCCCCTTTACTAGTCCCCTCCCCAACCTCACAGTACCTTGCATTTACTTTGTCAAAGAGACAACCAGCCACAGTGGCAATGACACTGTTTGTGGACCTGGGTTTAAATCTTGCCTCTCTTGCTTATCTCTGGAACCAGGGGCAAGCTACTTCACCGCTAACCCTAGGCCTGTTTCCTCTTGTCTAAAAGGACAGGATGGAATTTGGTGGCCTTGAAAGTCCTTTCTAGCTATAGATCTATTGTCATATGTTGTTTGTGTACCCCTTTCCCCCAGTACCATGTAAACTTTTTGAGGGCATATATTGTTTCGTTTTCTCTTTCTCTCCCTAGTGCTTAGCACAGAGCCAATAAATGCTTGTTGACTGGATGGATAGATGAATGAAGAAGGGGCCTCATCTAGTTTCAGTGTGAAACTGTTATGAAGTGTTTTGAATCCAAATTATAATTCAACTTGTATAAGTGCTGAGTCAAGAAAGGAATAGCCAAATTGTATAATTGAATTAATTTTGAGAAATACACTGCAAACCCTCATGATACAATGGAATTTAAATGGAACATTGGGAAGCCAAGAAGGTGATGCCACTGTTTACCATTGATAGGACCTTGGACAAATCACTTAATCTCCTTGGGTTGCCTTAATATCTTCATCTATGAAATGAGAACAGTGAACAAGATGGCCTCTTTGGCTCCTATCAGCCTTTAACCTGGGGACCACAAACTTGGTTTTATATGTACGTCTGCATGTCTACGTATGTACATATGTATGTGTATATACGTGTGTGCATATACACACAGGACTGCATTTCCAAGTAATTGGCTTCCTTTGTACTCCTATGTATTATTTTATATATTTAAATACAGGATTCTGAGAAGTGGTCAGTAGGCTTTACTAGACTTCCCAAGGGGTCCAAGACATTTAAAAAAAGATGAAGACCCCCTAGACTAACCATTAACCTTAGATCCCAAACTCCTGCTCACTGAGGGCAGGGGGGTGGTGCACCTCTTTGACAAAACCAAGATTGTGCTTCGGTAGATAGGCCCATTACTTACCCCCCCCTTTACGTCTACCCCAAGGTGGTTGTTTTCACAAGCTTAGAGATTATGTGGAAAAGTACAGACACAGATGGATTTTGATTTGTTTTTTTTATTTTTCACTGAATCTAGTTTACATGGGTAGAAAAACACAGCTGAGTCTTTGACTCTGTTTGGGGTTTTATCCCTACTTCAGGTTGAAATTCTCTCTCACTGACTTTACCCAGAGTATCCGCAGAAAGAAAGATAGCCCTATCTACCTTCCCTACCTCTGATGGTCAAACCAGAAGCATATTAGCTGATTTCTGGGAAATAGAAACTTCTACAGAATGACAGAACTTAACACATGTAGCACATATCTACCACGTGGTAGGTAAATTGAGTCAGCACCAGATTTTCCATGAAACGTTACAAGGAAGTCAAGTGCTTTCCCTTTAAGGGAAGCTATTTGGCTGTCTCCACTTCAATGGAGAAAAGAAAGAGGACAATGAAATCTAATTGGTCAGGCGTGCATGACAGAGCAGCATGCTAGAGTTGCTACATCATCAAGACTCCTCTCTGAGTGTGCCGGGCTGCAGACTTTAATTAACTTCCCTGACTGAAGCTCACCGTTGGTAATGAAGCGGCTAACTCCTAGAGCAGGGGCACGTTCTTGTCAGTGCATTCATGGGATTCCAGCATCCCATAATACCCTGACTCCCCATCACTGAGCTGATATCTCTGATTTTATTTTTAACTGCATCTCCCTCTTCTTTGCCTTCAGGGCAATGCCTATCCTGCCTTCCTGGGAGCTGGGAGGGGTCCAGGACTCTAGCCTGGTGATTCACCAGGGATCATCTCAAGAAACAAGCTGCCGCGGGCTTTTGGGCACCCCAGAGGCCCATGCGGTGTAGTGGTATGGGGTTGGGAGTTGTGAGACCTAGGCTGTAACTCAGAAATAGAATCTAATCACCTCTTAATATCTTTAGCCTCTGTCAAACCTCAGCTCAAATGCCATTTCCTACAGAAGACCTATCCTGATACCTCTCTAGTTACTTGTAGCATCCCCACCCTTAAAATGATTCATTCAGCATGCATTTTGCACTTAATTGTGTATGTGTTGTTCCCCACTTACAGAATGTAAGTTCCTTGAGGTAATGGGTCATTTTGCTTCTGTCTTTGTATATCCATTGTGCCCAATGTGCTCAATACCTGGCACATAGTAGGTACCTAACAAATACTTTTTAAATGAATGAATGTACTCTGATGTATTTTATACTGAGAATGACTTTGAATGAATAAGTCATTTTGACTATTATAAATACCCAAATTAACTATAAAAGACATGGGAAGAAAGACTCTATCTGCATCCAGAGAAAGAACTGATAAGTAGAAGTATGTATAAAATAATTTTACATTATATACCTATTTGTGTGTAATGGTAACCATCTCTAGGGTGGGGGGTGGGAAGAGAAGAAAAAAAAAGAAATTTACATGATAATTTTGTTGCATATTTGAAAGGAATAGCAAATTGTGCATAGCAGATTTGCAATTTCATGTGCAATCATCTTTTTATTTTACTATGTTACAGAAATGCGTGTTTTTATTCCATAACCTAAAAACAAAATTTAATAATGAAAAAAATAAATGAATGAGTGTATGAATGATTGAGTTAGAAGGGATCTCAAAGGGCTTCTTCTGGTCTAGGCAGTACTGAATCCATGCTCTGATATTTCCAGTCAGTGCTCAAGTAGTCTTCATTTATGCTTTTTGTGAGGGAGAAACTATCATTTCCCACCATCTCCCATTCTCCTTTTGGATAGCTCTGCTAGGAAATCATTCCTTACATTGTTCATGTAACCTAGGATTATCTGAGCATGCCTGCCTAACGCAGGGGCTGCTGCATCCCTTACCATGCAAGGAGGGGGTAGCCTCCTTTGATTGGATATGTGTGTCTTTAAAACTGGTCAGACTGAGCATGTCACTCTTTTTTCTGCTGCTCTTTGTGTCTGCTCTTTCCTGCTATGAGGACACCATGTACTGAACCAGGGAGAAAGGAAGGGTTTACTTCCTCTGATCCCTCTGTTACCTTTGTTCTGAGAAATGGGCCTGGAAGGTGTTTCTGTTCTGTGCTGTTTGTCTTACTTCGTTCAGGCGCCAGAGGGTACACTTATGACAGCAGGAATTCAGACCGTGCTGACCTTGGAGCCAGGATTGCAGGTGGGCTAGTGCAGACAGCCAGCAGAGCAGGCATGGAAGCCCTGAGAGGCTAGAGTTCCTGGGGCTTGAGCCCAAAGGAGGTTTTGAACTCAGAACTGGGACTGTGTTCTACAGGAACTGAGCTGATCAATGAAACTAATCCCCTTTCCCTCTCCAGATACTGAGGTGGTAAAAACAGGGGGTGGATTATGCCTCCCATATGGTGGGAGAATGAGTTTGTATATTTGGGATTGTACTTTTCGAAATAAATATTCCTCTGTGTTGTTAGTGACTAATAGAACTGGGATATGGGATGCCCCCCACTACATTTGAGAGAACATCAGTGGGGGCTAGAGCCCATGTTGGAGAACCCAGACACCCCTCGGTCCCCATTAGGGCACCAGAGAATCCTAGGGAAAATGAAATTTAACCTACCTGGCCTGCAAGGCAGTGAGGGCTATGGCAGGCAGTGTTACATGTGTTACACATATATCCAAAACGTGCAGAGAATTCATACAAATAGATAACATGAAAAGCCACTCCCTGGTGATAAGGACCTAAGAATATGAAACAGTCAGTTTTAAAAAAAGAGAGATTGAATGAAAAAAAAACACAACTATGTCTATTAAGTGCTTAATATGTGTCTGGCACCATTCTAAGGGCTTAGGGTTCAAATACCTAACAGATAATCATTTCCTTCAAGGAGCTTATTTTTTTATGTTGGGGACAGTACATATGGGGACAGTGACCACAAAAGAATGAAGTCATATGAATGGGGAGCAGAGTCACAGGCTCTGCTTGCAAAGTACAAATGACTACATGAAAACATTCTCCAAATCCCAAATAGGAAGAGAAATGAAATTTAAGAGAGCTGAGACTTCACCTGACACCCTGCAAATGGGCTACAGTTGTGCCAATAAAATCCAGCTTCCCAATCCTGGTGCTGCTTGCAGAACAAGGTACAAAGATGTAAAAGGTGTAAGTTCTGTCTTCAAGGAACTCGCAGTCTAGTGGGGAGATATGGTAGATGTACCGATAGCTCTCCTCTGGTACAGGAGAGAGATGGTAGGGGCATTTGAGATCCACGGGGCATCTCCTGAAATCCTGGGTGGAAGTGGCAAAGCACAGAAATCAGGCAGCTTTTGTCACCAGTGAATCCCACTCCTTCCCTGTGCCCTTCCCAGGCCTCCCTGCTTACTGCCAAAGGAGAGAAAAGGAACACAGAAGAGAACACTGGCAATTGAAAATCAATTAGTTTCATCTGTTTTCTCTCCAGTCAACTTGCATTTTCAAAGTGGCCCCCACAAACCTGAGTGGAAGCTCAGGAACTTTTGATCTTGGGGGTGGGGAGAGGAGAAGGTGGAGGGTGAAATTTGAAAGCAGAGGGAGGCTTCTCCTCACTTTACTGGCCCTAATTGTTGAAGCTGTTTCTAGATGCTTTTCAACTGCCTTGCAAGAAGGGCAAGGCCTCCTCCTTGCCTCTCTTCTGCCCTTCTTCCCTCCCCACTGAGGAGGTTCTGGGGATCCTAGACTTTGAATATTAGTGGAGGTCATCCACCATTCCATGAAACCATAGGCTCTAGGACAAGGCTTCAGCTGCCTAGCCTTGGTTAAGGCTCTCATTTCAGAGTTACAAAGATGCACTTAATGAATGAAATACTATTCCTCATTTTATGAATAACAAAACTGAGGCTTGCAGAGGGTAAGGAAGATAATACTGGACAATGTAAGGGACCATGCTGTTTTTCAAGAGCCAGGGAAATCAACCTGTGAGGACAGGGATGGTGACCCCAGTTTCACTGATCCTTCAATAAAAAAGCACTCATTAAGCACCTATTGTGTGCCAGGCACTGTCATATTCATAAGGGATACAAAGACAAACAGAAAGTTGGAGAGGAGAAAAGATAGGAACAAACAAGTAAGTACATGATACTGGGAGAGAGGGAAATGCATGATCTTTTAGGGGTGAAAAGGCAAGGCTTAGAATTGGAGGTGAAAGCTGTCTGTGCCTCAGAGAAAGTTGAAGGTTTGACATCTGCGGCTAGCCATGCTGGGGTGGTGTCGGGGTGCCTTTTCTTTGTCTATTCAGCTGGTAGTGCCATGGACAGAGCTCATCATTTGGCATCAGATCTTGGTTTAGGTCCTGGCTCAGGCACCTCTATTTCCCTTCTATCATCCTATTTCCTTAATCTAGGGCTTATTCTGTAAAAATGATATATTGGAACTGGGTGGTTTCTAGCCTAAAGAACCTAAAAATACAATTCAATTCTTATAGACCACAAGCCTTCCAACTCTAACATTCGATGAGGCCCTGAGTTTCCTCATCTGCAAAATGGGCATAATTATACTATCATAATCTTTATCACCTTTCCTAGGATCATAGATTCAGAGCTAGAAGGGATATTAGAGACCATTAAGTCCAACGCTATCATTTTACACAGTTTACAAATGAAAAAACGAGGCAGAAAGATATTAAGTGATTTAGGAGAATAATATTGCAAATCTAAAGTTTGAAGGGAACAGCAGAGGTGATCTAGTCTAACCTGCTCATTTTAAAGATGGGGAAATTGAAGATTAAATGACTTGCCTAGGGTCATATAGCTGGAATATGAGGTGAGACATGAATTTATATCTTTCTGACTCCAAGTTCAGTGCCTAAACCACCATGTGATGCTCCCCCCCGCCATTACCTCCTCTGATGACTGTGTCAGGTAGGTGTATAGGTGATTGGAGATTCTCAAGGGCATGTAACATTCTCATAGGTCCTACCTAGAAGGAAAAAATTCAAGCCTGGGTCTAAGAGCTACAATTCAGTTACTTCAGGAACAGCTTAGCTTAAGTTTCAGAGCTTACTATTAGAATATTGATTGCTAGGTTTTTTGGGGGTGAGTAGGTGGGTAGATGGGTGGTGAGTAGGAGAGTGATTCATAAAAGAGCATCTACTCATGGTTTAAGGAACTGCAATCTACTTTGGTAGATGGACTATACACCTCACACCATGAATAGATTACTAGATCTATAACTAGGAGGGATCTTACAAGTCTCTTTATTTAATTTCTTCACTTTTTAGAAGAGATAACTCAGCCCAAGACACATCATAGCATCTAGAGCCAGAATAGAACTCAGACGCCATTAAGCCCAAATTCCCCATTTTGCAAAAGAGACACAAAGAAGGTAAGTCTTATGAGAAGTCAATGGAAGGGATGAGATTTGAACCTAGATCTTCTGACTCCCAGTTCAATGCATTTCCATTATGCTACTTTGTGACCAAGAATTCACACCATGGAGGGCTGCAATAGCAAAAATGCTTTGTATCTATTGGGCCAGAGAAAGCAAGCCATTATCTTTCTCCTCTGTGGCTTGGGAAATTAGATGAGTGGGGCCCTTTCTGAACAGGTAACTCATTCCACTTTCTAGTCTAATAGATGCCTAATGCAGCTTTTATGTTGAAAAAGACTCCATTACTTTCCAAATTAGAAGACTGAAATGAATTGTGTCCCCACTGACTGACTCCTCATTTCTAGTAATAAGTCTGGCTTCTGGGCCTTGTTTTGTTTTGGGGGTGGGAAAGTCTTTGGTTTAAATTCCTGCTTAGGACATAGACAGCACTGAAAGTTTACAGATTTCTGGGATCACTGTACCCCCAATAAGTGTATTCTCCAGACACCCCTACTGACTTCCCTTCCTCTGACATGAGATGGAAATACTACATCTTGTCATGCATTTCTGCAGGGCAAAGGCAAGGAAATCGATGGGACTTAAATGAGTGCTTGGGTAATGACAGAATGAGCATGTTAGTGGGGGCATGACAGAGGGATTAGCACCACTAGCGCACATCAGGAAGTGAGACACAGAGGAATCAGGCTCCTCAGACAGGGAAGCCACAGAATAGGGCACTGCAGTGGAATGTGGGTTGGCTTTGTCATCTGTTTACCTGTGTTTGAGTCTCAGCTCTGCCATTTGAAAGATCTGTGATGCTGAATGAATTATTTCTGCTCTTTATGTGACCTTGGGTAAGTTACTTAAACTCCATGGACTTCTGTTTTCTCACCTGTAAAATGGAGAGGCTGGACTGGGTGACCTCTAAGGTTCCATCCAGTTCCAAGTCTGTGATCCTCTGATCTCTAGGTTTCACTTTCCCAACCTGGAAAGTTTCATGACAAGATGGCTTTGAGTTCCAATTATCCTTTATAAACCATGAAACACTTCTTCCTCTGAACCTTGAAGGTCCCAGTGAGGAAATTTTTTTTTTTTTTTTACCAATGAAGATCAGCACTTACTCTGAAATTCATAGTATTAGAGAGTGGCCTAGAGCACTGAGAGCTTAAGTGACTTGCCCCTGATCACACAGCTGGCATGTGTCAGAAGCAACACTTCAGCCCAGGCCTTCCTGGCTTAGAGGCCAGATCCATGACGCCGTGCTGTTGCCTGTTTTCCCATAGAGATTGCAAATTTCTTGAGGGCTGGAGCTACATATCATGTCTCTTAAATCCCACACAGTGATTTTCACAGGTTTGCAAAAAGAGTTGCTGGATTGTATAATTAAATTAACTCTCTCTTATACCTTTGTATTTCCTTCAGGGCCCCTGTGCTATAGCATCATAGGTTTGTAGTTGTATGGCTGACTAGCAGGTGGCCAGTGAATACATGTTGAATTGAAACTGAACTGTGGAAGAACCCTGGATGTTTGGCCATCTATGGCCCATCTATAGCCTCCCAGCTAGTCTTCTCCAACAGCCCTATCCAAGTATAGCCTATTAAAGCTATCTCTCCAGCTTCTTAATGTCCCTTTCTCCTGGAATCATGATTTCACTGGCTCCCACAGCATGTAATGAAGTCCCACTAAATTTCAGCAATTACCTTCTAATGCTCATTGGCCTGAGTGTTGGGGATGGGAGTTAAACGATGCATAAAATCAATCTAGGCTACCCAGCAGTTAAAAGTGGATTTTCCAATGCCTCTTGAGCAGGCAGCCAAACTACCTCCAGTGAGCCATTGTGCCAGGTGGAGCCTTCCTTTGAGTTGGAGATCACTTCTTTAGAAGTAGTGACTGGAGTTACTAAACATTATGATATCCATATGCATAGGAAGTTCCAGAAAGCTTTGGGATAGCTGGATGTTCAAAGGCATGCTATCTAAGATCTTTGCAAAGCCATTCAGAGTCAGCGAGCTATGGTGGAAAAGAAAACTCTGAAATAAGCAGACCTATCTTCTAGCCTTGCCTGGGCCATCGACTAACTGGGTGACCATCTACAGTCACTTTTTTCTGGGCCTTAGTTTTCCTCATCTTGTAGCAGAAAGAGTGCTGTACTTAGAGTTGGGTTGTCACTTAGTAGCTCCCTGCCCATAAACAAAATAACCTCCTCTCTGAACCTCATTTTCTTCGAATATAAAATTATGAGGTTGGACTCAATGACTTGTGAGGTTCCCTCTGGTCTCTAACATCCTGGAATTCTATCTGTACCATGAAGGAATCGGACATGATGATTCGGCATGATTCCAGGTTATGTCTTCTTTCCACGCAGTAGCCCTGAATCCAATCCTTAATGGAACCATGACTATCTTTCTGGAAGCAGCATGGTAAAGTGGAAAGAGCGTTGGAATTGGAGTCAAAATACCTGGGTTCAAACTCCATCTCTCACATTCACTCAGTTATAACACCTTTAAGTAAAACATTAGACTGGATGGCCTGTGAAGTCCCTTTGAACTCTAGAAGCCAGTTGAGGCATGTAAGTGTGATGATGTATGGTCTACTCAGTATGGAATTAGGAAGACCTGAGTTCAAATCTGGCCTTAGACCATGTGAACCTGGGTGAATTACTTAACTTTTCTTAGCCTCAGTCTCCTCATCTGTAAAATGGGAATGATAATAGTATCTACCTCATAGTGTTGTTGTGAGAATCTGAAGATATGCCATATGTAAAATGCTTTGAAAACCTTGAAGCACTTTGTAAATGCCAGATATCATGATTATATCTAGTATCCGATGCCACAAGTCACTTAAATTCTTTTGGTGTCACTTTCCTCATTTGTAAAATGTATTTCCCCTTCCAATAAAGTCATTTTTATTGGGTAGAGGCCCTGAAAAACAAAAGCAAAAAGTATGTCAATAGCGAGAACAAGAGAAAAGCCAAAATTACATCTGGTTCTTCCAAGGTCTGTTGGATGTAAGGTATAATCATAACTTGTGTTTAAGCATAGACTTTTCTAGACTGTCATAGGGTTACAATCATCAAATATAAGTCATCATCATAGTTGTCATCATCATCATCATCATCATCATCATCATCATCATCATCATCATTATCATCTTAGCACTTTAGTCTTAAGTTCCTTTGGTCATTCATAGAATGAATATGCTCCTGAGATGGGACAACCTTAACCACCTTCTCCTTAGCAAGGCTCCCCCCAGCCTCCTTGTTAGTGGATTTTGATTCACCATGGCTTCCCAGACATGCTGACCTTTGAGGTGTATTCCAGGTCTAGATCTAAGATCCTATGACCTTTCTTGGTCTCAGTTTCCTCATCTGTTAGGTGAAGGAGTTGGACTTGGCCTTTGAGGAATATTTTATCTCTGAATCTAGGACTCCATGACCCAAAGGCTGGATAGCAGGTACCAACATTACCACTTATTAGTTGTGAGATTATGAGCAAGACAAGTCTTCTGAACCTCAATTTGCTCCTTTGAATTCAGAGATAACCCTTGTACCACTCAGCTCCTAGGGCTATTGCAGGGAATGTGGCTCTTGGATCTTGAAGAACTGAAGAAATATGGGACGTTGTAATTTCTTTAAGAAAAACCATTAACTGTTATGTTATACAGGTAAAAGCACAAACAACCCTTTCTGAGGCAAGGAGAGCATTTGCCCAACGCATCTTATTATTTATTCACTCACTCAGTAGCAGCTAAGAAGCATGTACTCAGAGCTGGTGAAGAACTGTATGAAGAACACTGAGCTAGGCCTTGGGAGAGGAACAGAACTGAGGGTAAGACATAATGCCTGGCATCCAGGCACTTACAATCTAGTAGGGTGCTCAGACACTAACAGAGATAGCTATGATACACAAAGTTATTTTTTCAAAGTGTCAGAGAAGTGTTACATGAGTTATAGGGGCAAGGATAATCTTAATGGCTGGAAAAGATAACTCCTATCCACATACTAGTCTCATCTTTCATAGGGGGAGCTATAGAATCATGACTCCTAGCCCACTACTAATAGGCAGACTGTAAACCTCTGTTTCCCCATCTGTAAAACATTTATTTCAGGGTTATGAAAATTTCTTAACTAAAATATCCTCTTACCTGCCACATTTTTGAAAATTCTTACCATTGAGGGTCATTTTTTTTGGGGGGGATGGAGACATTGTTTCCAGCAAAGGCCCTGTTAAAGATGGATGACTTACCTTGAAGGGCTGAACTTTTAGTAACAGAAGTCATAGATTCATAGTGAGAGCTAGAAAGGAACTTCAATACCATCTATTCCCAACCTAGACATTTGACAGATGAATCAGATTCAGAGCAGGCAAGTGATATGCCCAAGGTTATATAGAAAATTAATGACACTCATTGGCTACACAAGTTAGCATTAGTTTGTCAGCCTAGCCCTTACAGACAGCTAAGGCTGAGGAAATTGAACATCATACAGAGGTGGGTTTTGACGGGGCTGATAGAAATCAGCAAAGGCATAGAAGAACTGATTTGTGATAATTCAGTTAAGCCAGTGCAGGGTAGGGTTGGGGAAAGCACCCTGATAACATGGGAAGCAAGAGCTTTGAGGCCTCAGACTATGCATGATATATACTCATTTCTTCCATGTACATCCTTGCCTTGATATCTCCAGTTTTCTTCCTTCTGACTTAGCCTTCTTAAATTCTGCCATACGAAAAACCATGGCTCCTGGTTTTATTTGTACCCTCATTTGGATCTTTTTTTGGGAACTACCCTCTTTCTTCTAGAAGGAGGAATATTCACTCAGTGACTCTCCCTGCCTGGGTCGTCCACACAGATATGTGGCAGCACCTCTATGTAGGGGACATCGTATGAGTCAGTATATAAATCTGAGCTATAATTTCTATCATCATTATTATGGTTTACAAGCTAATTTCCTTATAAATACCCAGGAAGGTAAGAAATATGGTTACCATATGTCCATTTTAGAGATGAGGAAACTGAGGCTCAGGTAGTGTGGTACAAAGGAATAAGCACTGAATTTAGAGTCAGAAGGCAGGGCTAAAATCTCAGTTCTGCCACTCAGTAGTCATATGATCTTAGCAAAATCACTTCTCTCTCTGGGGTTCAGTTTCCTCATTTGCAAAATAAGGGGGTTGTTCAGACTTGATTATTTCTAAGATCACTGCAGCTCAAAACTCTGCGGTTTTAGTTTTTATCCAAGGTCACATTGTCAGACAGAATGGGAAACCAGGATTTGGTCACAGATTTTCTGACGTCAAGGCCCACAGTACTCTTTCCACTATGCCAGTCTGCCTAATTCAATGTGTTAGCAAATAATATTTTAAGGGGGAAAAAAGTGGTGCATTTTGTTCTCACATTGCAGCTAAAAGCTTTTTCCTTCCTTTAGCAAGCTTGCTTAATGTGACGGGCAGAATGAAAGCTTCATAAATCATAAACAGGCAGAAATTGAAGTCAAAGCAAGGCCGGATGGGACGTAGAATTGAGTCTGTCTAGTGGAGTGGGCCCTCTGGTTTCTTGCACCTATGGGAGGCAGAGGAAGCGTCTGCTTAGGATCCAGGCCTCAAACAGAAGAAACAAGGTTGTGCAAAACAGTAAAGAACTGGAAATAAAATGAGGTCCCATCTTTGGGGAAATGGCTGTACAAAGAATCCTGTGATTTATGAATGGAATAGGACACTGTGTATTAGGAAATGGTGAGTATGAGGAGTTCAGAGAAGCATAAGAGAATGTGTATGAGCTGATGCATCAACCAGTGGAACCAAAATAACAACATATATGATGATTTCAACAATCTAAGTGAAAAGATCACTAGAAAGAAGTTTCATTCTAGGCAATGGAAAAACCCTTCATTGATGAAAAGAATGAAACACACTGTCCTGCCCATGTAAGAGAGGAGTGTGTGTGTGTGTGTGTGTGTGTGTGTGTGTGTGTGTGTGTGTGTGTGGTAAGGCACTAGCAGAGAATGTTGTATATGCAATCAGATACCGCACTGGGTGCTTTTGCTGCTTTGAAGTTTTTGTTACAAAGGTGATACTGGTGATGGTTTGGATTTCATTCTGGAGAAGTAGAGGGTTTCCTGCAGAAATGAATGTGATATAAAGAAACAAGGCACCAATAAAATGTATATATTTAAATGATAATTTAGTAACGTGGAGATGGAGAGAGTGGTGAAGTATGCTGCAGCAGGATACATGTGTGTACACACACACACACACACACACACACACACTGGGGTCAAGCTCCAGCTCTGCTCCCTGCTACCAGTGTAATTTGTGTTAATTGCATTTTTGTTTTGGGTGAGGCAATTGGGGTTAAGTGACTTGCCCAGGGTCACACAGGTATTAAGTGTTAAATGTCTGAGGCTGGACTTGAATTCAGGTCCTCCTGACTCCAGGGCCAGTGCTCCATCCACTACACCACCTAGTTGCCCCTATGAATTGCATTTTCTTTCTAGGTTTCTGTTTCCTTATCTTCTAAAAAAACAAAACAAAGCCCTAAAACCAAAAAAACCAAGGCTCTGTTAGATTTCTAAGGCTCCTCCTCTAAAAGCCTTCCAAGCTTTATTCGAAGCTATATTCCAAGTTCCCTTTATGCTCTGACACAAATGACATTTTATGTTCCAAGGTACCTACCAATTCTAACATTCTCTGTTCTAATGTTCCTTCCAATTCTGATATTTTCTAAGTTTCCTCAAAGCTCTAACATTTCATGTTATAACCTCTATGGTCTAAGATCCTCTCTATGTCTGGTATTCCATGTTTTAGGAGCTCTCTCAGCTCTTCTCTGTTCTAAAGCCCTACCTGGGTCTGACATTTCCTGTTCTAAGCTCCCTTCCTATTCTATTCCCTCCCAGCCCTCACATTCCCTGTTCTAAGCTCCCTCCCAGGTTTGATGTTCTCTGCTCTAAGCTCCCTATTAGCTCTAATGTTCTCTGTTCTGAGGTCCCTCCCAATGTTCATGCTCCATGATTTTAGGATTTATACAGAAAGCTGATTCCTGATAGATGATGGTGGGGCCCTCTGCAGACTTCTTTCATAGTAGAAAAGCAATGCTATCTTTAGTTTTTCTTCCTGTGTTTTTTACTGTCAGGCAGTAAAATCACAAAACTTATCATCTAGCCCTTCTTTCATCTGGAATTCAATGTGGGTGATGGGGATTGGAATGATGAGTCATGTCATACACTATGTGAAGGTGATCCTCCCAAGTGTGACAACAGGTCAGGAATGTTAGGAGATTCCCATTCAGGTTGAACTAGATGACTATGTCAACTCTGTAAGTTTGAGATCCTGAGTTACTTTATATGGGAAATTTGTTTCATCTCAAAGTTGGACTAGGTCAGTGATATTAAGCTGAAATACAAAATAGATCCCTGTCTGCCACATATTGACTTAGAAAACTACAAAGTAACAATATCCATGTTATATTTTATTTTTATATGTTTTGTTAAATATTCTCCAATTCTATTTTAATCTGGTTTGGGCCACTCTTGGGAGTTGCCTGTGAATTTGACATCTCATAATGCTGAGAGCCTTTGCTTCAAGGGTTTATCTTAACCCTTATCTCTTCTACGAAGCCTTCCCAGACTGTGCTAGCCCCTTGCAATATTTCCCTGTACTTTCTCTATTGCATGATTCCGCATTTGGTTATGAACTTTCCTATATTATGCCTTAATTGCTTAATGTATATTTGTCCTCTCTTCACAACAAAATTGTGAAATCCCCAAGGACAGAGACCATACTTTGTACTTCTCTTAGATCTGACATCCTACTCTTTTTCCTAGCAACATCAACAGATATTTATGAAGCACCTATTATGTTCAAGCACTGTGCTATGTTTTGGGGGCAAAAAGACAAAAATGAAAACAACCCTGCCCTATGGGAGGTTACAGTCGAATACAATGATAATTGGAACACAACCAATGCTCAGGATAGTGTGAAGATTGCTCAAGGTCTACTTCAAAACATTTAGAACATAGAATATCACAGCTAAAAGGGACCCTAGTATTCACTTCCTCTAACCTTCTTATTTTACATATTGAGAAACCCAGAGAATCCAAGTGTTTAGCTCCAAATCAAACAACTAGTAATAAGTAAATAGAACCAGGGTTTAACTTCAGGCCTTCTGATTCCAAATCCAGTGTTATTTTCACTACAACATGCTGACTTCCTAGTCTTTTAGACTGTGCACTCTATGAGGGCAGAGATACATATTTGCTTATCCTTGTATTGCTCCATTATGCTTAGGACTCACTTAACCTTTGCCAACTGAAGAGAAACAGTCTTGGGGGGAGGCCATGGAAAAACAGAAATAGGGCTAAGGAATCCAGGTAGGATATTGAGCTGTGGTATTGGCAGTAGGTGGTGAATATTGGCAGTGAATGATGAAGTGGAAAAGGCACTGAACCAGGAGTTAGGAGACTGAATATTAGTTCTGAATGTACCACTAGTTCAGTGTGACCTTTAGCAAATTATTTCCCCTCTTCTGAATTTTAGTTCTCTACATTAAAATGAGGTGGGTTTGAATTAGATCATCTTAAGGTCCCTTCCAATGTGAATGTTCTACATCTCAAGGTAATTCCCAGAACTGATATTCTGTTTCAAGGTCCTTACCAGTATTATCACTTTATTATGCCATAAGGTAACTTTCCCAGGTATGTCTGTCTATGACTAGGAAGAGTTATTGATGCCCAATAGCATGGGAAAGCTTGGCCATGATGGATGGTAAAGTTAGAGTGACAAAATGTTGGGGCCCATCTATCTACCAACTACTTAAAGATAGTCAGAATCCCAGAAGTAATTTAGTACTTATTTTATCATGGTTGAGTTGGCAGGTTGGCTCAAGGGTTTCAGAGTGAGGAAAATAAAGGAAATATTGCAAGAGGATTAGGAAGGAAATGGGAAGAAGGAGAAAAGGGCCTGCAGACTGGTAAATTATCTTTTATCGATTAGGTAATTTCCTGGAGGGGATAAATTGTGGTCAAGTCCTAGAAGAAAGAGATGTAGATTGGAATATGGGCAGTGAGAACCAAAAACATGGAAAATGTCTTATCTTGTTCTGAGTTGTTCTTCACTAATCTGCCTTAGTAATTCTTCTAGCTCAGAGCTCCCCAAGGTGATTATGCTCAGCTTTTCCACTGCAGAGACATACTGATTTAGAGTAATAGAATAGAACACAAGAAGAATACAAGAGCTGGAAGGAATGTAAAATGTCAGAGCTGGAAAGGACTTTGGAACATTGAATTTCAGAGCTGGGAACATAGAATACCAGAGGTAAGAAGGACCTTAGATGGATATTTGAGCTGAGAAGACTTAAAATACAGAATGCTATATTTAAAAAGACCATAGACATGGTATATAGGGATTAGAAGATCATTTGGTTTGACTGTCTTTTTGGATAGGAGGAAGTTCAGTCTCATAATATAGATGAGATTTTGTAAAATCCAAATGGCTGGTAGAATTGGTACTAAAACCCTATTCTTCTTTCCTGTGTCATGGCTTTTGTATGATATCATAAGGCCTTCTTATTCTAATATGAATGTGCTTTTCCATTTCCTTCCTATCTCGCTGTTACTATGCGTTTCAGTTAAGGCTTCCCACAAGGCTTCACTAATGAGCCATCATGACTTAGGGCCAAGGCCACCATAATGAAACATTTATTTGTATTCCATTTTATTTTATTTTTTTGCAAAGCACTTTGCATGCATTATCCCATTTGATCTTATGTGATGAAGAAAGTAGTGGAGGCATTGTTGTCTCCCTTTTATAGATGAAAGGACTGAGAAGAAGGGAGGTTAAAGAGCTCTCCCGGGGATACAGAACATATAAATAGGCATGCTGGAATTTGAAACCAGGTCTTGCAGCTCTGAACCTAATACTCTGTGTGTAGACTGCCACAAGGGAAATGTATTCTCCCAACAAAGAAAATGTCTGGCTCATTTCAAGGGAGCAACATACACACATGCCATAGGGGAACAAAAGAGTCTACAGTTATCAAATGCGTTCGAGTGAGGATTTCCAGAATGCTTAGCTCCAATAATAGTTCATTTGATGGGACCTCAAGCTGGGCAACACTTTAAATAATATTTCATTTTCCCCAATTACATGTAAAGGTAATTTTAACATTCATTTTAAAATATTTTGAGTTCTAAGCTTTTTCCATCATTCCCTCAACTGTCCCTCCCCAGATAGTAAGCAATTTGATATAGATTATATGTGCGCATTCATGTAAAACATTTCTGTATTAGTCATATTGTGAAAGAAGAAACAGACCAAAAGGAAAGACAATGAAAAAATAAAGTGAAAAATAGTATGCTTTGGTCTGCATTTATACTCCATCGGTTCTTTCTCTGGATGTGGATAGTATTTTTCATCATGAGTCCTTTGGAATTGTCTTGGATCATTGTATTGTTGAGAAGAGATGAGTCGTTCATAGTTGGTCATTGTTGCTGTTCCTGTGTGCAATGTTCTCCTTGTTCTGCTCACTTCATTTTGTATCAGTTCATGTAAGTCTTTCCAGGTTTTTCCAGCAGTGCAACTCTGAGAGAAGCTGGCTTCCAGTGGAATGAGCTTATCATCAAGGTACCAGCATTCTTTAAGCTCCTTGATGAGGCTTTGTCAGTCTAGCTGTGGTGTTGTTGCAAGTTTGAGATGTAAGGATTTAGTTTGGTAAATTAGCCACAGCTCCATCCTGGACGCATTTGTGTGCCCCCTTAGTTACAATCCATGGGCATTCATAACCCTGGACAGAGTTGAATTGTTCTTTGGATTTCAGTACCACAGACAGCTACTGGTTGCTGTGGTTTGATAGTTATGCTGGCAATAGACAGAGCAGTCATTGGTCTTGTAATAAAGTCTGGGCAATCCAACTGAATGACCCTGGACAAATTATTTCTCTAGTGTCCTCAGTCTCTTCATCTGTGAAATGAGGAAGTTGGACTCACTCATTTCCATGGTCTCTTCTAGCTCTGATATTCTAGGTATCCATGAGGCTTCATTCCGGGACATGGAGTTACTGGCAAAGGTTTGTCTGCTTATCTATCTATCTATCTATCTATCTATCTATCTATCTATCTATCTATCTATCTATCTATCATCTATCTATCTGCTTATTTATTTATTTACTCACTTATTTATGTATTCATCTATCTATCTATCTATCTATCTATCTATCTATCTATCTATCTATCTATCTATTTGTTTGTTTGTTTTGGTGAGGGACTGTTTTTTGTTTGTTTGTTACCAAAGAAGCAGAACTAGAGGGAATGAGCCCTAAAGGTTCCTGCCTACTTGCTGGTTTGAGGAAAACCACTTTACCTTGATGAGCCTGTTTCTTCATCTGGAAAACAGGTAAAATCAGATGGGCTTTCTTTTCAAAGCCTGTCAGTGCTCTGAAGATGAAAGATATGTCACTGAATTATGCATAGTGCCTTTTCTTGATTGTAATGGTAGACAGAGGCAGAATGAATGATTGGCATGAGCAGACTCAGTCATCCATTCACTCATTCAGTTAACATGTAGGTATGCATATGCCAAATTCTATGCTGGACACTGACTGAGTCAAGAGAAAGATGAGATAAGAACTCTGCCTTCCCTGAGCTCATAGGCTCAATGGAGACAATAGTATTAATTCATTCTCTCTATATTAGGGTTTAACAATGACTTACATATGCATGATGACTCACACTTGGTGAAGCAGTTCACATATATGACCTAATTTGACCCCTGCTGTGGCTCTGGGAGGTATTACAGGTCTTAGTGTGGTAGCATATAAAAAACCCAAAATTTAGAGCAAATATACCTGGGTTTGAATAGTGAATGGTTCTTCAAGTGGTTACCTCTGGAACTTTTCTTGAGGAAAAACCACCGAAGTTTCCTAGGACTCATTTTTCATATCATTAAATGAAAGTTATTAGACTTGATGATGTGTGTTTTCCTTCTAGCTCAGTATCTATAGTTCTTTTTTTTTTTTTGTAGGAAGGAACTTAGACTCAAGGTGTTACTAAGCACTGTATTTGCAATGACATTTTGAGGCACAGGTATCATTATCCCCATATTAAAGATGAGTAAGCTGAGGATTGAAGATACAGTGTGACTAGGCCAAGGGCATGTGGCTTGTTATGGCAGCATTTGACTTCAGCCCACATCCAACTCCAAATGTAGTGCTCTTTCCACTTCTCCATATTGCTTTGAAAAACAGAATTCAAACTCAGGACATAAGGCTAACAAAAAAAAAAGATTCTAAGAGCTATCCAAAGACAATATGTCATTAGTGTCAAAGGAATGACACAGATGCTAAGGGCCAGAGATAGTTCAGAAAAACTATCTATGGGTTGATGGGTATCCAAGAAGGCTTACTGGAAGAAATGAGTTTTTCAGGGTGGAGAGGATGACTGTTGAGATGGGAAAGGGATTTCAGGGAATGATGAGAACAAAGGTATGGAGGTGGGAAAAATATGTAGTGCATTTGAAGTAGGAGAAGAGGTTCATGAAAGGGATAGTGGGAAATAAGACTGGCAAGGTAGGTTGGGCTCAATTTGTGGTGACCTTTTGATAACCAATAAGGGAATATGGGCTTTCTCCTGAGGCAGGGGGAAGCCTGGCTTTCCTCAACAGTGTGATCATCTTTCTGGACTGCACCATTGGTCTCATCATTGCCAAATGGACCATCTTCAGCTCTTACTCTTTTGATGTTCTTTGTTCTTTTGCTGGCTAGATATAACAGTGAATAGTAAGAAATGGAGTGTGACCCAGGAAAATGCACACTGACTCTGGTATCTGAGGACCAGGTTCAGATTCTACTTCTGATATCTCTGTGATCTTGCCCAAGTCACTTATCTCTCCAGGACTCAGTTTGTTCATCTGTAAAATAAGGACATTGAACTAGATAACCTATGAAGTCCTTTCCAGCTTTAGGTAACTGATCTTAGGGCCCAGATAACCACATGGAGACAGAGAAGCAGAAATCATATATGGAAGTGAGAGCACCAGCTCTTAAGTGAACCAGGTTTGTCTCTCTGTGGAGTAGTACCTATTAAGATCCTTACTAGTTGTGTGACCATGGACAAGATGCTGAAATTCTCTGAGCTCCATCTGTCACATAAGAATGCAAATAAGCGCACTAATTGAATGTGATTCAGAGCACAGTTCTCCTATGCAACGAACTCAGGCCTCAGCAATCCTATGAAATGAAGTTGAGGCCCAGAATATAGTAGAGAGAGGATTGAGTGAAGATCCAGATGTGACTCACAGTAAATATTTGTGGAACCTTGGCCACATCATTTCAATTTCCTGGCTCTCAGTTTTCTCAGCTATAAAATAAGAGCCTTTGAAAACATACACACATGCATGCACACGTACACACATGTGTATGTATGTATGTATGTATGCATATATGTATTTATGTATATATGTGACTTGATGGTCTCTTCTATCTCAAAATCCTGTGCCTTTGCCAAGGTCATAATCAGTGGGCTGATGTCTCCAGCCAGCCCTCCGAGATACTTCTAGGACAAATACTATGTAAATTCAAACTTGTCTTTTTTCTTTTTCTGAAGGAGATGGCCTATTTAATTTCTCCTCAAACAGACGTCTACTCTCTAATTCCTCTAAACCTTTTTATTACTGTTGCCAAAATTTCAGGCTCTTTGAT
This sequence comes from Phascolarctos cinereus, assembly GCF_003287225.1. Taxonomy (NCBI): domain Eukaryota; kingdom Metazoa; phylum Chordata; class Mammalia; order Diprotodontia; family Phascolarctidae; genus Phascolarctos; species Phascolarctos cinereus. Next base: position 278,411,430 of record NW_027555514.1, on the reverse strand, counting down.
TTGCAAATATTAATCTGACTAATGAGTCCTGAAGACCGTCTGATCACATTTTCCATTTATTATTACAATGTAGAAATTGCAGGCATATTTGAGGAATAACTGGAAGAAAAAGACACAACAAAAATATCTTTAGGGATAAAAAAACTGAGTAAAGCCAAACACCACCTTACCTGATCCTTTGTATGTCCTGGGATAGTGGGGAATGATGGCAGAGGAGAGAATTGAGTGGGGAGTTGGTTTAAAGATGGAACAGAATAATCAAGTAAAAATATTATGCATTTACCTCAATACTTATGGTTTTTAAATGATTTTATAGACATTGTCTTAGAGTAGAGGCAGGTCTCAGAGGCAAGAAGACCTGGATTCACAACCTATATTTGATACATACTGGCTGTGTGATCCCAGGCACTTCACTTACTTTCTCAGTGCTTCACGCACTCTCTAAGACTATACATGGCACAAAAGGTCCCTATTTGCATTGGCACAGGGAATTCCCTTATCTAGTAGTTCTTTATATCACAGGTCAAGTCCCTATGATGAGGGAGGAGGGAAGAAGACAAGCAGGTAGGCAGATAGAGAGAATTCAGGAAGAGAGGGAATAAAGGGAGATATAGAGAGGGGAAAATTGAGATGCATTATGGTGATATCCAGATAATTTGAAATTCCCCATCACTGCTGTATCCTTTTTCTTTGCTAGACTTTTGACCTATTTTTTTTGTACTCAAGATATACTTAAGCTTAATCTGCATTATTAACATTTTTAAAATCATTTTCTTAAGTCTAGATAATCAACAAAAGAATAAATCAAGCTCTCAAATGTAGCATTTGCCAATTTTTGAAATGTAAATGCTCAGAGGAAAAATTTAACAATCAGCTCACACTGGCTTTAGCATATGTTCCTGCTTATAATACTGAATAAGAACGTTATTAACATTACCCAGAAAGGATGCTCAGGGCCTATCATTTAGTCCAATTCCCCCTTTCTTTGCAGAGGAAACTGAAGCCCAGAGAGGCTGTTACTATTCCAAGGTCATAAAGCAAATCAATGGGAAAACAGAGATTAGAATGCCATTCTTTTAGCTTTCTATCTAGTAATTTCTCTGCCTTCTTTGAACCAGAGGTTCAAACAGAACCTCTTAGTTTATATTTCAGAGTTGAGTTGTCCAGCCCATCACATAAGATCCATGGTGAGTATATGACAGTAAGCTCTGGGTGATTAATAAGAAAATAGCCATTCAATCATTTCCCTCAGCTTCTTATTCCTTTCCCCCCACAGCTCAGTGGTACCTTCATTCCCCAGATGGCTTTATCTGAGCAGATGTCTTCCTTGGACTTTTTATGATGACTCCAAAGTCCTTGTACTGAGCGTCTGTCACTGATTTGTATCACTACAGAATAGTTAAGAGTTTCCACCCAGTACACTCCTCCAAGCACTTATCAATGTCAGCTCTCACCAGCTGTTGCATGGGGGTAATTAGCCATTCTCATTGGGTCCACACAGTCCTTCTATCTCTAACAATTCCCTCTCAACTACATCTGAGGCCTCCAACTGAGCTTTACTCTGAGAACTAGACTTTAAAGACAATCACCAGAGAAGCAACAGGAGCAGAGCATGTGCTTTCTCAATTTCTCTCTCTCTCTCTCTCTCTCTCTCTCTCTCTCTCTCTCTCTCTCTCTGTAGTTAGTCTTGAACACCAGACACAAAGGTCTTTTGGTGATTAAGGATATATAAAACCAGTTCTTTTTTTCATAGTATTTTTCAAATTATTTTTCCTCAATTACATGACAAGACAATTTTTAACATTCATTTTTACAAGATTTCCAAAAATGGCAGGCAATTTGATATAGGTTATACACGTGCTATCATGAAAAATGTATTTCCATATTAGGTACACTTGTGAAAGAAGAAACACATCATAAGGGGGAGAAAAACAAAAAGAATAAATTAAGTGAAAAAAATATGCTTCAATCTGCATTCAGAGTCCATCAGTTCTTTATCTGGATGTGGATAACATTTTCCTTTGTGAGTCCTCTACACTTGCCTTGGATCATTGAGTTGCTGCGAAGAGTTGAGTCATTCATAGTTGGTCATCACACAATGTTGCTGATACCATGTACAATGTTTTCCTGGTTCTGCTCATTTCACTTTGTATCAGTTTGTACAAATCTTTGCAGGTTTTTCTGAAATCTCTTTGTTTACCATTTCTTATTGCACAATAGTATTCTATTACATTTATATGTCACAACTTGTTCAGCCATTCCCCAATTGATGGGCATCCCCTCGATTTCCAATATCTTGCCACCATGAAAAGAGCTGCCATAAATATTTTTACACATGTAGGTGTTTTCCCCTTTTTAATAATCTCCTTGGGATACAGATCTAGTAGTGATATTGCTGGATCAAAAGGTACGCATAGTTTGGGTGCCCTTTGAGCAAAATTCCTAATTACTGTCTAGAATGATTGGATCAGTCACAACTCCAACAACAGTGTATTAGTATCCCAATTTTCCCATACCATCTCCAACATTTATCATTTTCCTTTTTTTATTTGGTCATATTAGCCAATCTGAAAAGTGTGAGGTGCTACCTCAGAGTTGTTTTAATTTTCATTTCTCTAATCAAAAATGATTTAGAACAGTGCCTCACATGCCTACAGATATATTTGATTTCTTCATCTGAAAACTCCCTATTCACATCCTTTGAACATTTATCAGCTGGGGAATGACTTGGATTCTTAAAAATTTGACTCAGTTTTCAATATATTTGAGAAATGAGGCTTTTGTCAGAGACATTTGCTGTAAAGACTATTTAAGCATAATAAATTCTGCTCCAGCCCCTTACCTTTACTCTTTGTGTGTTTGCTTAAGTATGTTTCTTGTAAACAACATATTGTAGGATTCTGATTTTTGATCCTCTTCTACCTGCTTCCATTTTATGGGCAAGTTCATCATTCACATGCACAGTTATGATTACTAACTGTGTATTTCCCTCCATCCTACTTTTCCTCCTTTTTGTCCTCCCTTCCTTCAGCCTTTTCCTCCTCACCAGTGTATTGCTTCTGTCTACTGTCTCCCTCGATCTGATCTCCCTTCGGTCAGTCCCCCATTCCCCTCTGCCTGCCACCTTTACTTAATCTCCTCCCTTCCTACTTTCCTGTTGGTAAGATGTGTTTCTACATTCAAATGACTGCGTGTATTATTTCTTCTTTGATTGAATACTGATGAGAGTAAGGTTCAAGTGATGCCCATTACCCACCCTCCTATCTTCCCTCTCACTGTAATAGATCTTTTGCACCTCTTCATGTGAAGTAATTTACCCCATTCTAACTCTTCTTTCCTTCTATACCCAGTGTACTCCTCTTTCTCATTCCTTAATTATTTTTGTCATTCATGCAAATTTACCTTATGTCTGTACCCTGTGTCTGTGTATATTCCTTCTAGCTGTATTATTAGTAGTACAATTTTTAAGAATTAAAAATATCATCTTCCCATGTAAGGATGTAAACAGTTTAGCTCTATTGAATCCCTTATGTTTTCTTTTCCCTGTTTTATCTGTTTATGCTTTTTTGAGTCTTGATATTGGAGATCAAATTTTTGGTTTAATTCTGGTCCTCTCCTTATGAAAGCTTGAAATCCTTTTATTTCATTGAATAGCCATTTCCCCTCTTGATGTGTTATGCTTAATTTTGCCAGGTAAGTGATTCTTGGTTGTAGTCCTAGCTCCTTTGCCTTCTGGAATGTCATGTTCTGTGACCTCTGATCTTTTAATGTTGCAACTGCTAAGATTTGTGTAATTCTGATTGTGATTTCTTGATATTTAAATTTTATTTTATTTTATTTTTTGGCCACCTGCAGTATCTTTTTCTTGATCTAATTATGAAATTTGGTTATAATGTTCCTTGGAGTTTTTATTTTGGGTTCTCTTTCCTGAGGTAATTGGTGTATTCTCGGGGCTTCCAGATATTCCAGATATTCCTTGATAATTTCTTGAAAGATGCTGTCCAGGTCTTATTTTTGATTGTGGCTTTCAGGTAGTCCAATGATTCTGACATTGTCTCTTCTGGATCTATTTTCCAGGTCAATTGCTTTTCCCATGAGGTATTTTACATTTTCTTCTATTTTTTTCATTCTTTTAAATTTGTTTCGATGGTTCTTGATGTCTCATAGTCACTAGCTTCCACTTGCCCAATTCTAACTTTTAAGGAGTTATTTTCCACAATTGGCTTTTGTACTTTCTTTTCTATTTGGCCAATTATACTTTTTAAAGACTTGTTTTCTTCAGTGGATTTTTGTATCTCCTTTTCCATTTGGCCAATTCTATTTTTTAAGCAATTGTTTTATTTTTCCAAACTGTTGACTCTTCCCCCTCCCCCAATTCTCTTGTATCACTCTCATTTCTATTATATAATTTTAAGCCCCTTTTAAGGCTTCCATGAATCTGAGCTTGAGACTGCTTCCCATTTTTCTTTGGGGTTTTGCCCATAGGTGTTTTGACACTTGACGTCTTCTAAGTTTGTGCCTTGAACTTCTCTGTCACCATAATAACTTTCTATGGTCAGATAATTTTTGTTAGTTTTGTTCATCTTTTTTGTTCATCTTTTTTGTTTTTTTCCCTTTCTTTTAAATTTGAGCTCTGCTCCCAGGGTAGAAGGGACGTTGTCTCAGACTTCTTGTGCCAGGGGCTGCAGGCCCTGGCTGTTAACCTGGTGCTGTACTGATGTTGTCTTGAGGCCCACAGGGGACCCTCATGTCTGTGCTGTGCTGAGGGTGTAGAGTGTGGGGTGGCTGGTATTGCTGGAGGCTGCAGGGGTCTGGCAACTTATCTGGTGCTGAGCCAGAGCCTCATGGTGATGTCTAGTATGAACTGAGGCCAGTGGGGTGTTTCTAAATTTCCCGGGGGACATACTGAGGTGTGTGGCAGTCTGGCTACTGGCAGCTGTCTGTTTGCCTAGGGCTGCACCGAAGCATGTAGCGATCTGGCCACTGGAGGTCGCCTGTTTGTCCAGGGCTATGCTGAAGCAAGTGTACTTTTTTTTTGTATCACTAAAGAAATGGAAACAAAGGACCTTCTTACTAATTGGAGAAGGACTAAAAAACATTGTAATGCATTGAGATGATATCCAGTTAATTTGAAATCCCCCATCAGTACTGTGTGCTTTCTGTTTGTCAGGCTTGTGACCTGAACCCCCATGACCTAAATCCTTTCGTCCTTTTTTTCTCTTTCTGTCCAGGTAGTCCATAGTATACAGTCTAATGTTGCTTTTCTTTCAAATATATTCTGCCACATTCCCTTGTCCACTCTGGCTATTGGATTTGCACACATGAACTTAACTTATTATACAAGACTACTCCATACCTTAATTACCTATTCTGCTTCTTTTGAATAAAATGTTATTTTCAGGATCATATTCCAGTTAGTGTTCTCATCTCACCAAGTCTTGTTGTTTGATTTCAAGGTCCAATTTACCTTTTTGTACTAAAATATCTGATTTGTCACATTTGCTAATTCAAGGAACAACATAGGTAATCTGTGGTTGGAAAGTGTGTCAATTCACTCCTGTGTAGCTATATCAGAAAGTATCTTAGCTGTTCTTCATCTCTGGAGCAGTGTCCGTGGTAGGGGTGGGGAGGAAGGACTTGAGCAAACACTTAGATCTTTTGACTTTGTTTGGTATGATTCCATCTCAGTCTCCTACACCATTTTGGTTATTCTCCTTGAAATAAATAGGGAATAGTCAATAAACATGTATCAGTTGCCTATTATGTGCCAGAGAATGGGCTAAGGGCTAAGGATACAAATGCAAACAAAAACAAAGACAGTCAGTGCCCTCCAGGAGCTTACACTCTAATGGGGGAAGACAGTACAGAAGAGGAAGCTGAAAAGTGAGGTGGGAAGGGCACCAGAAGGTACCTGGCACAGGGGCACGATATTCTTGAAGAAAAATTTAGAATTAGCTGGAAAAATTGGAGCCCACTACAAAGGGAGGTTGGGGGAGGATTTTATTACTCTTCCTTCTGTTCCTCCAGTCAGAGGAGAGAAACAACTTTGGGTGCTGAGGAGATGTTGAGTATCAAAGCTGAATCAACTCCCATAATGATGAGATTTCAGCTTATCTTGGGAGAAACTTGACATTTGTGGGGTCAGAGCTAAGCAGAGAAGCTGACGTGAAATGAGAGCTGGAAAATTCTGAGACCACCATAAAGGGAGATTTTGGAAAGAGATGATTGCTCAATCCACTTCAATTTTTCACTATACTCTTCAAATGAGACACCCAGAATGGACTATGATTTTGTAGATGCAGTCTGGACATTGCTAATGACAGTGATCATGGTTTCCTGTGATCTTAAAGGCAGCACAGTACAGAAGATGGAACATGTGATTAGACATATAAAATGGAAGGTGGTCAAACGAGTATTGGGTTTGAACCAGAGGATGTGGGTTTGAATCCCAGCTTGCCACTTAATATCTCTGTGACCTTGGGCAAGGTCACCTAACCTCTCTGAGCATCAGTTTCTTTTTTTTAAAATTAAATGAGAAAGTTGGACTTGATAATAATAACAGCTAGCATTTATAATGTGCTTTAAGGTTTGCAAAATTGTTAACATATGCTATCTCATTAGAACCTCACAACAATTGTGAGGAAGGTGCTATTTTTATCCTCATTTTACAGATGAGAAAACTGAGGCTTAGAGAAGGAGATATGATTATTATTCCCATTTAACAGATGAGGAAACTGAAGCATATAGAGACCAAGCAATTTGCCCAGGGTAACACAGGCAAGTAACTATCTGAGGGAGAATTTGAAGTAACCTAGCTACTGCTGACCTCTGAAATATTCTACTATTCTATCACATTCTGTGAGGTATTTTTTTTTGTTTCGATTGCACCTGTGATTTCACTGATGTATGGAACTCTGGGCAAGGAAACTCCCATCAATTTAAAACCAATACCAATCATCATCTCTACAAGTTGTAAATCTTAGAGAGTCACTTTAGGGTACTGAGAGATAGTGACTTGCTGAGGATTACACAAACAGTATGTAGCAGATTTGATACTTGAAACCAGATCTTTGGAGCCCCAAGGCCAGCTCCAAATCCACCAAGCTACAATAGCACTGACTATATTCTAATATATCTCATGCATAATAATTTAATAGAGGCAAGAAAAATAATGAGATTCCATGAGGGTTGGTCAGATTCCAATACCTAGAGTGTTTTTCCTCCACCTTGGGTCTTTGTTTGCTGTCACTTTGGGAGCAATTCAGCTGCAACAACCCTACAAAACATTATGAAGTGGGGCTGGCTTCATGTGCTCTGCAAAAATCCACATAATCTAACTAAGGAGATGGGGTCTGTCAGTCGAGTGGATTCCGTAAGCAGTTCAGAGTCTGGCTGCCATTATCTCAGTCCCAAACTAATAACAATAAAGATGATGAGCAAGACTCACCATAGCCCAGCTTTGTTGAACCCTCCCGAGCAGGTGACGTTGTATACTTCCTTTAGTGCTTTAAGGTTTACCAAGCAGTTCTTCAGCACTGCATGCTTACAATGCCAGCCCACCTCAATTCCTCCTCTTAGAATCCATAGCTGCCTTCAGAGCTCACTTCAAATGCCGCTTCCTGCTTGAAGCTTTCCTGATACCTCAGCTGCTAGTGTCCCCCCACCTCTATTATTTTGCATTTGTTTTGTATCCTCTTTTAGTGTTTGTATTTGTATACTCATATTCTTAATTTGTATTCGTATACTATTTAGTATTTGTATACTATTATTCTTAATGCATACATGTTATCTCCTCTGATGGAATATAAGCTCTTAGAGGCAGGGATTCTCTCATTTGTGTCTTGACATCTCCAGCACATAACACAGTGCTTGACACACAGAGGGCTCTTAATAAATGCTTGTTGCTTGAGTATCATTTATTCTCCTTTTAAGATGATGAAACTGAGGCTCAGAGAAGTTAATGTTAAAACTCACCAAATGACCATAAAGAGTCTACCATGGACTAGTTGGGGTAGTGGATAGAGGCTAGAATTAAAGTCAGGAACTCTGGGTTCAAATCCTACTTGTTCTAGATGTGTGATCAGAGGCAAATCACTTAACCATATGGAGACTCAAGATGTCCTCCAAGAAGATAAATTGGAGCCGCTTACAATTTTCATTGGCAGGCAGAAATCATGCATTGAAGATAGCCCATTCAATTTTCAGTTATGGGAGTATGAGGTGAATCACCCATCTTGTGAATTAAATCACAAATCCTTAATATACTGATTTATGTGACTAGTTAAGTGACCATTCAGCAAAAATAAGTTCCAGGATTCAAACCCTGGTCTTCTGACCCTAAGTCCAAATTTGTGCCCCTATACCTTTCTTGAATGTGTGGTTTGAAGTTCAACTCTTCTACTTAATACCTGGGTGACCTTGGGAAAGTGACTTATCTGTCTGGACCTCAGTTTCCGCATTTGTAAAATTGGGGAGGGGTGGACTGTTTGGGTTGTTTCTATCTCTAAATCCTATGTACTCAATACCTTGACTACTGACAATGTATCCTCCAATGCTCTTTATAAACTTCTTATCCTTGGGGAAGTCATTTAATCTTTTTGGGCCTTGGTTCTCTTATCTGTAAAATGGGCAGGTTGGACTCAATGATCAGTTTCTGTAAGATAGTTATATTGTCTTCTGCTCCTCTTTGTTTTTCTGCTTTCTGTCTCTGATCCTTCAGTTGAGCATCTGATATTCCCAGAAATCAACTCTGGCTCTTTAAAATCAATGTGATGCTTCAGTTCCTGCTCATGGGCTCAGCCTCTTCCTATTCCCTGGCTCGGGAGGCCCTGGATTTAAACAGGGGAGAATATCAGTCCAGGCCCATGATCAGTCCTATCCTAGGTTCTGCTAGGTAGAGCTGGAACAAAAAAAAGCAACAGTCTTTTCTCTTTCTCTGGGTCTTGGCCCCCCCTATATAATTAGTTCTCAGGTAGAGTTCTGTTGTGGGCTCTCTTCCCCTGGTAGTGTCATCTCCTTAACAGACTTCTTTGATGGACCCTATCTCAACCCTTTTGATCATCTTAATACAGAGTAGGCAGTGATCTGCCTTCATCCCGAGATGCCTACTTCTTTCAAAGGTTGCTAATCAGCTACAGAAGTATGAATTTGACTTCAGCAAAGGTCACGTCTGTTTGTTCTCTAGATGTTTTTGGAATGATTCTCTTCACTCTTCCTCCTGGAACATACATAAAAGCCTCATTGATCTCTAGATTCCAAGGATTACACTCAGCTTACAAAAAGGATGCTGGCATACCAGGGCTGAGCTCTTAAGGAGGGAATGGAGGAGTATAATGACTGGGAGCCTATTGGAAGACATTTGTTTGGTATGAGTGAGTGTGATTTACAGTCTGTGAGCACGGCAACAAATTCTCCTTTGCAGATATGTTGAATTTGTTGATTGAATTGAGCTTATGTTTCAGTATTAAGCTAAAGAGATGAATGTTCCTATTTTAACACTTCTGCCCATGTGAGTTGGGTGGCCCCAAGGGACATTGGGTAAATACAGAGGTGTGCCTATTAATTCACTTAACCTCTATGAGTTAATGAATCTGGGTACCTACATGGGGACGGACATTTCAGAAGATGAACTAGACAGAGATAGTTGAGAGACTCAAGTGGAGAAGCTGGACCCCACAATGCCTCTGGATTCTAAGTGCCTGCAACTCTAGAGACCGCTAAAAGTAGATTCCTGTCAGTGAGACCATTCTATCTCTCCTTGGGATTGCTGCTCATCTTATGCTGCTCCCCGATGATCCCTTACATTTGTGTATCATTTGTCTATTATTCCATCCCCTGTCAAGTACCTCATTTGTCTATTTGAATTTTTCATCAGACATTAGCTTTGTTACTCTAGGCAAGTCTCTTAATCTCTTAGCCTCAGTTTTTTCACTTGTAAAATGAGGGCAATAATAATGCCAACTTCAAAGAGTTATTGTGAGACGCATATATATGAAGCCTGAGATGTGCTTGGTAATGTAATGTGAATGCACTTTGTAAACCTTGTTGTTGTTGTACAGTTGTTTCACTTGTGTCTGACTCTTGGTGACCCCATTTGGGATTTTCTTGGCAGAGATATTGGAGTGGTTTGCCATTTCTTTCTCCAGATAAGGAAACTGAGGCAAACAGATGATGTGACTTGCCCAGGGTCACACAGCTAGTAAGGATCTGAGGTCAGATTTGAACTCACAAAAATGAGTCTTCTAGGATCAGCTAGGTGGCACAGTGAATAGAGCACTGGCCCTGGATTCAGGAGGACCTGATTCAAATCTGACCTCAGACACATAACACTTACTAGCTGTGTGGCCTTAGGCAAGTCACTTAACCCCATTGCCTAGTCAAAAAAAAAAGTCTTCCTGATTCCATGCCTGGCACTCTCTCCTCTATGTCACCTAGCTGCCCTGAAAACTCCATATAAATTCTGGCTATCATCATCATCATCATCATCATCATCAGTATTAATACTTGTATTTATTCTCTTTATACATTATATTCTCTGTATATACATATGTGTTCTTGTTCTCTCCATTAGAATATGTGTTCTTTGCGAATAACATTTGTTCCATCCTTCATATGGGCATTTCTAATACTTAGCACAGTGAGTGGCACAGAGTTGGCACTTAATAAAGGGTAGTTGATTGATTGAGGCTAATGATAAATTTGAATGAGTATGACAGAAAATGATTCCTGTTTAGACACAGGTTGGGCTGGCTCACTACTCCCCAACCCGTAGGCTGTGGACCCTTAGGAAGGCTATAGAATTAAGTTTTGCATGGAGCGCGAGAATCCCCACATTTATCAGCCTTTACCCCAAATAACTCTGCATCAAGAATGATCAGATATAACCTCCTATAGGTGGAATAAACCAAGTGCACAAACATTAATATTTTCCAAATGAATTTAGAAGCTGTTTTGGTGAATAATAGCAGTCATAATGGCAATGACTTACAATATGAGTTTGGCAAGGCATTTTACATGCATTATCTCGTTTGATCAACTTTCGATTAAACTCATGACTGCTTTGTGTTTTCATACATTTTGGGTAGCAGAAATATAGCCATGAGTCTGAAAATATTGGATGATTTAAAAGGAATATACTTACTTGAAAAGATTGAAAACCAGTGAACTAGGTGATCCCTAAGTCTCTTCCAGCTTTCAAGATTTGATGATTCAGCCCAGGCTGGCTTCTACCCATGCCAACCCCTACTACCCAGTATATCTTCAGTTCAGTTACCTACCACTCTCAGTTGGCACAGTCTCGATGAATTCAAATTAATTTTCATATAAGCCAAAGAAAAAGTCAGAATAACTCTTTTGCCAATAAACGAAAAGAAAATGGAAGTAAAAATCAAGGGATTAATTTCAAAGCTAAATAGAAATGCTATTTGGGTGATCTGCACGACCAAACAAAATCTACTTTCAGCAGTGTGTGCAATTAATGGTCAGAATCATTGAATGGCAGAGCTGGAAGAGACTTCAGATCAGAGCATATCGGATCTGGGAGGGAGATTGGTAAAAAGAATGTCAGATCGCAGAAAGAACTTATCGACCAATATCTCAATGGAGAAGATATCTTAGAACTCTTGTGATGATAATATCATTGTATGGCATGATCCTGTAATTTTGAATGTCAGAGCAGGAAGTGATCCTAGAGGTCATCTGCTCCCAAAGAAGAAGCTGAAGCCAGGAGGGCTAAATGGTTTTTGCCAAATTACACAATAAATTAATGGCATTTAGAACTTGCCCCAGTGTATTTGCACTTTAAATCCAGGGCCCTTCCCACTACAACACGATGGTTGTTAAGCTCAGAAAAATGAAATGGTCAGAGGAGCATAGCTCAGGACATAGAAAGGGTCTCAGTTAATCCAGCTCCTCATGTTATGAATGAGGAAACCGGGGCACAGGGACATGCCCCAAAGGGAATGTCAAAGTAACTGAAATCTTTGATTTGTCTGGTGGCCTGAAAAGCCCCTCCTGATTTGCCAGATGTTCAGAGCACCATGTCTTCTTCCGATGGAAGGCATCAAATTGGTAAAGTGGTCTTACCATAATTACAACTAAGATACATTCCAGGCCTCATGGAACCAAATGTTGTTGTTGTCGCTGATTCATGTCCAACTCTTAGTGACTCCATTCGGGGTCTTCTTGGCAGAGATCCGGAGAGTTTTGCTATTTCCTTCTGCAGCTCATTTTGTAGATGAGGAACTGAGGCAAACAGGGCTAAATGTCTTGCCCAGGGTCACACAGCTAGTCACATAGACTTGAAGTCTTCCTGACTTCAGGCCCGGCACTCTATCCACTGTGTCACCTAGCTGCTCCCAATCAAATGTTAGGTTCCCACTACTTAGTGTGCCCATTGCCCAGATTTCCTGTTATCAACAGCCTACCTTAGACTTGCTGCCCTCTTTTGGTGCCTCTATCAGACCTCTCTTAGCACTTTGCTGTTTTGCCTTGTATATACTTATCTTGTGCTATTTTGTATTATAGTTGTTTGAGTATATATTTGATCCTCTTTGGACTATAAACATGATGAAGGCAGGGATTTTATTTTATCTGAATTTTGTCTTTCCCAACATGTAGCATAGTGTCCTTCTTCCAGTAGGTTCTTAGTAAATATATCTAAAATCATGTAATTGTATGACCCACTATTGAGGATCCACCACTGTTGTATCCTAGTGGAAGGTTGGATTCCAGTCATTCCTGACCTAGCCAGTTCACCTCAAGTTAACTTAATCCAATTTAATAAATGCCAACTATGTGCTAACTAGGCACTATACTAGGCTCACAGACATCAAGGAGCTTCCATTCTTTTGGAGAAAAATAATATTCCATTGCTGACCAAATACTGCATTCTGAAGCCAGGGGTCTGGCAAAGGCAGACTTCCCTATAAATGTGGATGACACACAAGGATCTGGGGTTCTCTTTCTGATGAGTGGATTACATTAAAACCCTGGATTACTATCCTTCTTCTCCCAATGCTCACCCTTCCCTCCATGTAGCAGTAGGGAAAAACCCACCATCTTGGGGGTCTTAGATGGCAGATAATGGCTTAGATTTTAAAGGGAACTTAGAATTCACCCCATTCATTGTATAGATGAGAAAAGAGGCCTGGAGAGGAAATGACTTATCCATGGTGACACAGGTCATAGTAGCAGAGCTAGGTTTTGAACTCAGGCTAATTAAGATCATAAATTTAGAGACTTGAGAGTCCATTGAGTCCAATCCTCTCACTTCATAGGAATAGAAACTGAGGCACATAGTGATTAAATGACTTGCCTGAGATTTTACTGTAAGAGTCTAGGGCAGGACTGAACCCAGACCTTCCTGACTATAAGTACATTCCTGTCAGCTCTACCACACTGCCCCTCAATCACCTGACTCCAAACCCAGGACTATTACCACTTGTATCTCCTTAGGAATATTTTTTAAGGTAACGAATGAATGGATGAAAAAGTGGGCAGGCAGGAAACAAGCTTTTATTAAGTGCCTGCTATGTGCCAGGAACTGTGTTCAACTCTTTACACATAACTTGTATGATCCTCACAACAACCCTATAAGGTAGGTGCTGTTATTTTATTTTACAGTTTAGGAACATGCAGCAAACAGAGGTTGTGACTTGCTCAGTGTTACATAATGAATAACAATCTGATACTGGATTTGAACTCACGTCTTCCTAACTCCAGGCCCACTGCACTATATAATGTACCAGCTAGCTGTATATATCAGCTTCTTGCTAGGTACAAAGTATTGTGCTTAGCACTAGGGATGTTTGCAAGGACCTTACATTCTAACAGATTAATGGCAAGTCAGATGAAAAGGCCCAGTGGTCCTCAAGATGCAAAAGCAAAGCAGATATTTATGCATCTTCTTCAATATTATTTCTGTGAATAAAATCATGAGTTTCTTATGGTGAACCGCTTGATGGGGCCAAGGATTTTTTAAAAAATATATATTTATTTATTTTTGGTTTTCAATATTTACTTCTACAAGATTTTGAGTTCCAAATTTTCACCCCATCTTGCCCCTCCCCCCACCCCAAGATGGCACCCATTATGAATATCCCTTCCCCTAGTCTGTCTTCTCATCTATCTCTCCACCCTTTCTCTTATCCCCTTCTCCTTCTATTTTCCTGTAGGGCAGGATAGACTTTGGCACCCCATTTCCTGTATTTTTTATTTCCTAGTTGCATATGAAAACTTTTTTTTAAACATATGTTTTTAAAACTCTGGGTTCCAAATTTTCTCCCTTCCTCCCTCCCCACCCACCCTCATTGAAAAGGCAAGCAACTCAATATAGGTTATACACGGGCAGTTATGCAAAACATTTCCATAGTAGACATGTTGTGAAAAACTAACTCTATTTCCCTTAATCCTATCCTGCCCTCCCATTTATTCTATTCTTTCTTTTGACCCTGTCCCTCCTCAGAAGTATTTGCTTCTGATTACCCCTTTCCCAATCTGCCCTCCTCTCTATCATCCCCCTGCTCTCTTGTCCCTTCTCCCCCTATTTTCCTGTAGGGTAAGACAGATTTCCATACCCAATTGAATGTGTATGTTTATTCCTTAAGCCAAATCCTATGAGAATAAGATTCACTCATTCCCTCTCACCTTCCCCCATTTCCCCTCCACTGTAAGAGCTTTTCTTTTCTGTTTTTTTTGTGAGATAATTTACCCCATTCTACCTCTCCCTTTCTTCTTCTCCTAGTATAATCCTCTCTCATCCTTAATTTTATTCTCCAGATATGACCCCTTAATCTTCAACTCACCCTGTGCCCTCTATCTATCTATCTATCTATATACACATACATATATTTTTTCCTCCAACTACCCTAATACTGACAAAGGTCTCATGAGTTATAAATATCATCTTTCCATGCAGGAATGTAAACAGTTCAACTTAATAAGTCTCTTATGATTTCTCTTTCCTGTTTACCTCTTCATGTTCCACTTGAGTCTTGTATTTGAAAGTCAAATTTTCTATTCAGCTCTGGTCTTTTCATCAAGAATGCTTGAAAGTCCTCTATTTCACTGAATGACCATTTTTCCCCTGAAGGATTATACTCAGTTTTGCTGGGTAGGTGATTCTTGGTTGTAATCCTATCTCCTTTGCCCTCTGGAATATTATATTCCATGCCCTGCAGTCCTTTAATGTAGAAGCTGCTAAATCTTGTGTTATCCTGATTGTGTTTCCACAGTACTTGAATTGTTTCTTTGGCAGCTTGTAATATTTTTCCTTGACCTGGGAACTCTGGAATTTGGCTACAATATTCCTAGGAGTTTTCCTTTGGGGATCTCTTTCAGGAGGAGATCTGTGGATTCTTTCAATTTCTATTTTGCCTCTGGTTCTAAATATCAGGGCAGTTTTCCTTGATAATTTCTTGAAAGATGATGTCTAGGCTCTTTTTTTGATCATGGCTTTCAGATAGTCCAATAATTTTTAAATTCTCTCTCCTGGATCTATTTTCCACGTCAGTTGTTTTTCCAATGAGATATTTCACATTGTTTCTAATTTTTCATTCTTTTGGATTTGTTTTACAGTGTCTTGATTTCTCATAAAGTCACTAGCTTCCAATTGCTCTATTCTAATTTTTAAGGAAGTATTTTCTTCAGTAATCTTTTGGACTTCCTTTTCCATTTGGCCAATTTTGCTTTTTAGGGCATTCTTCTCCTCATTGGCTTTTTGGACCTCTTTTGCCATTTGGGTTAGGCTATTTTTTAAGGTGTTATTTTCTTCAGTATTTTTTTGGGTCTCCTTTAGCTGTTGACTTGTTTTTCATGATTTTCTTGCATCACTCTCATTTCTCTTCCCAGTTTTTCCTGTACTCTCTTACTTGCTTCTCAAAATCCCTTTTGAGCTCTTCCAAGGCCTGGGACTGATTCATATTTTTCTTGGAGGCTTTGGATGTAGGAGCTTTGACTTTGTTGTCTTCTTCTGGTTGTATATTTTGATCTTCTTTGTCACCAAAGTAAGATAATATAGTCTGACTCTTTTTGCACTGCTTGTTCATGATCCCAGCCAATTACTTGAGTTTGAAACCCATTGTTAAGGTAAGAGTCTGCTTCCAATGTGGAGAATGTACTGTCCCAAGCTTCAGGGGTTTGTACAGCTGTTTTCAGAGATACTTGTAGGTACCTGTAAGTTTTCAGTTCTTCCAAGGTGGTATGATAAGGGGTGAGGTGTTTACTCCTTTCCTGGCCTGTGCTGTGGTCTATTCATGACCACAAGCACTCCTTTCTGTCCTGGAACTGTGAGGAGGGTTGTCTCTCTACAGCCACTACAAGCTCCACCTCACCAGTGCTCCTCCTCACCCCAGGATCACTGCCCAGAACTGTGACCCAGATGCAAGACGGGCAAAGCAAGAGATTCCTGCCTCAGCACTAGCATAGAGATCCCTGCAATCCCCCTCTGATCAGCTGCTAGATTCCCCCTCAGTCTGTGAGCCAGAAGCTCTGGAGGTAGGTGCTCCCCCAGGGCCATGCTCTTTGGGAACAGGAGCCGTGCCCCCATGTTCCTCTCTCAGCACCGCAGAAAGAGATGTTTCCCACTAACCTTCTAAGTTGTCTTTGGTGTTCCTGGGTTGAGGAGTCTGGAAGCTGCCACAGCGGGGCCAAGGATTTTGGAGTTGAGGATTTTCTTTTCCAGATTTTAGGTAGCTGTGGCTGCTGAGAAGGTGGGGGCAGCAGCACCTAAGGCCATCGTATAGAGCATTGCAGAAGGGTTGTTTCACTCTCATCCCACTATGCCCCCTTCTTTCCTGAAAAAGCCTTGTATTGCCACTGGCCCATGTGGGTATTTGAGGAATGTGGTAGACAAGCTAAACGTCAACCTCGCCACATATTTACTCAGTAAATACTCAAGGTAGAGCACAGTGCTAGGTCTTTTGGAGACCCAAAAGTCAATGGGACTGGCCCTCATATAGCATACAGTCTATTATTAGGGAATAAGATGAAAACACAGCCAAGTCCAATGGGGAACATGGGCACAAGAGAGATGAGAATAAATGACTTCTGAACACCTGAGGGTCAAAAGATCATTGTTGACTAGGGTAGCTGGGGCCATGAGGGAAGACTTCTTGGAGGAGGTAGCTTGAGGGAGGTCCTCCAGTATGTGAGGCAGTGGTATGCAAGGAAAGACTACTGCCTCTGGAGACAGAGGAACTGGGTTCAAACCCCACCTTGCATGGGATATATATGGTTTTGGGCAAGTCCCTTAATCTACCTGGGCCTCATCTTTCTCATCTGTTAAGTGAGGGATGGCGGAGGGTGGACTAGCCATCCTCTGAGATTCTTTTGAGTCCCAGATCAATGATCCCAAGTCACTGGAACTCCTTGGCCTCAGTTCCTTCATCTCTTAAAGGGTCAGACTAGATGGCCTCTAAGGTCTCTTATAGGTTAGGGGACATCTCAGGGCCTCTGTTTTCTCAACTATTAAATGAAAGGGTTTTGACTATGGCCTCGAGATCCCTTCTAGCTCCAGAGCTAAAATCTGATTATCCTAAGTTACTTAACCTCTTTGGGACTTAGTTTCCTCATCTTTAAAGTAAGGATTTTGGACCTAATGCTTTCTGAGGTCCTTGTAGCTTTCAACCTTTGAGCCTATGATCTCTTTCTGGACCTCAGTTTTCTCATTTGTACAATGAGAGAGTGACCTAGAGGCTTCTGAGACACCTTTCAGCCCTCGTTCTGTTGGAGAGAATGGAGCAAGGAGAGGAGGACATTTATAGGTTCACAGGATTTTGAGCTAGAAGTGAACTTAAAAGTGGCCTAAAGGTGTCCAGAGTGAGGAGATCTAAGCATAAGTCCAGCAGTCTAACCACTATACTACATGGCCTTTCCCTGTCAAGCACATTTGTGCATGTGTTACCAAGCACCAGGAAGACAGATGTCCTATAAATGTCGACAGAGTACCCATGGTTAGCACACTGTTTATCCTCCCACCTTTAGCACTGCTTGGATTATTCTACCTTGAAAGAGCTGGGAGAATTCCTTGCTGGTACCAATGATTGATTGCTGTTTGCTTTTTCTGCAATGTTCTCTCACCTGTGCTTGGGGCTTTGGTCTTTGATTTCCCTGCCTGCTACAGCTATAGCATCTGTCCTTGCTTTATTTGGCCTTGTGTTGAAATACCCACTGCAGATGTCCCCTTAGGTGGGGAAAACACAGGCCAATATGCTCATTTCCCAAAGCCCACAGTGAGGCAGAGATAACATGAGGCTTGGAGTCCTGGAGGCCTAGTGTGGTCAGTGTGGCTGTGTGGTTTGTTTGGAAGAGAGAATACAAAAATAGTTTGCTTGCTAGGAATGATGATAAAAGCTGACATTCAGGCAGTGCTATTATAAGAAAGGCAAAAGCATATTGCAATATATTATCTAGTTTCAGCCTCATAACAACCCCATGAGATTTAGAGAAGTGACTTGATTTGCTCAGGGTCACATCACTCCAGGGCAGCAGAGGTGGGGATTTGGACTCAAGCCTCTCAAGACTTTAAGCCCATCAGTGTAATTATTATTTCTGTTATCCTTTTGAACATCAGTCAGCCCTAATAATCAGAGATCACATTTGCATGGCACTTTACAAAATGTTTTCTATTGATTTCACCCTTTGATTCTTGTAACAATCTTGTGAGCTAGGTGTTCAGTTATTTTTTCAGTACTCATCATGACCCCATTTGAGGTTTTCTTGGCAAAGATACTGGAATGACTTGCCATTTCCTTCTCTGTTCATTTTACAGTTGGGGAAACTGAGACAAATAGTGTTAAGTGGCTTGCCTAAGGTCACAAAGTTAGTGTCAGAGTTGAACTTAGAAAGTCTTTCTGACTCAGGCCTGGTGCTCTATCTACTTCAGTACCGCCTGGTTGCCACGTGGGAACTAGGTAGCAATACTCTTATTAGCCCGATTTTGGGGATATAGTGAAATGAGGAGCAGAGACAAATGGAGCAGCTCAGCGTCCAAAGGTTAATCAGCTTCAGAGCTAAAACTCAAAGCCAGGTGATCTGACTCCAAACCTAGAAAAGTACAGTGGGAAAAGTACTGGATTGAAAGTCTAAAGATCTGGGTTCCAATATGATCCCTGCCATTTTCTGCATGGAATCCTGGGCAGGCCCTTCTCCTTTATAGGCCTCAGTTTCCTCATCTGTAAAATGAATAATCAGTTGACCTAGAAGACTTGTAAAACCCCTTCCAGTTATAAATCTCTGCTATAAATCAGGAGTTCTTACTTTTTTTTTTTTTTTTTTGCTTCAAGGACCTCTTTGGTAGTCTGGTGAAACCTATGGAGTCTTTCTTAGAATACTATTTTTTAAGCAAAGAAAAAACACAAAGGAGCAAAAAGGTAATGCAATTATATTGAAATACAGTTATCCATATTTAAAAAATCCCAGTCCTGAGGTTAACATTGGCTCTGGGGGATTTTTAGTAATCAATCTTCTGTTGATTGTCTCTAATTTATTCTGGATGTATGTTGTTTGTACATAGCTGCTTGAATGTTGTTTCCCTCAGTAGACTGTGAGCTCAATGAGAGTAGGAACTGTGAATTTGCCTTTCTTCATAGCCTCGGTCTTTAACATGGTGCCTGGCACATAACAAATATTTTAAAATACTTGTTGACTGACTGTGGTTTAAAATGTTTTCCCAACAATAATCTACCTCTAAGCACTTATTCATTTATTCACCAAGTAAATATGGAACTCTCCTCTCTTTGTCACTCTAGTGCTTCTCTAGAATCTTTGAATGCTATGTAAGGGGCATAACAACTGATTATGAAGGCCCAAACATGGATTCTCATTGCACCTATATGCAATAGCAAAGATTTTCTAAATTAACACTGAGAAAGAGTCCCCTTGTCTGGGGACAGGGATGGGGGTTGAAGACTTTAGGATTTCTCTTCATTTTGTAACAAATTTGGCCATTGGGTACTAATATGGTTCTCTTGATGACATACAAGGGAGGGCTTCCCCCATGCTTCTGAGGCTTGCCTTTGAGGACCAATGCTGTCTTCACTCTTCTGAACCCTGGGAAGACCTTACCTCCTCCAGGTAAGCACCAGTCATGTAGGATACAGAGTTGTCATGGTGATTGGCTATCCCACTCCCACATTATCCATTTCTATTAGATTGACAGTCTGAGACAGCAGCTCAAGTGGCTGCCCTCACCCCCATTTCTTTGCCAATGGGAGGTGATGTGGCAGCTACAATTTATGCTTATGCTACCTTTTCCTGTTTGATGTTTACTTGCATTTTCTAATCTAATTATAAGGAATGACTTCAAGGTCCCATAATTTGTTAAGTGCCAGATCTAAGCAAGAAGAGCTTTCAGCGGGATGGAACCTGAGCCACTATAGATAAATATCTTGAACTCCAGGGAAAAAGGAAATTGAATATAGAGCTCTTATAGAACTAGCAGAAACTGGACATGACTTTGAAGATTTCCTTGCCCACTCCTTTCATCCCCATTTGGTTAATGTGAAGACAGGCTCAATGGACTCACCAAGGTCACACAACAGATTTCAGAATAAAGCTCAGAATCCTGTCTCTTGGTCCAAGGCACTTTCTACTACAAGACATATTTTCTAAAAGTCTGTTTTGTCTCTTCTCTTTTGCCTTCTCCTGTTAAGTACTATGGGGATTCTAAAGGAGTCATACAGAAGGATCTACCCTTAAACTGCTAAACGAACAGGGAGTAGAATAGAATCTCTTTGAGGATAGGGATTCTCTTACTTCTGTGTTGGTGTCCCCAGTGCTTACTAGAGTGTGTACTACTTATTTTGCTGAGAAAAACACAAACTAATGGGGGAAAGAAACAAACATTTTTTAATGCTGACTATGCGCCAGGCACTATCCTAAGTGCTTTACAAATATCATCTCATTTGATCCTCTCAACCGTCCTGGGAGGTAGGAACTATTACTATCTCCATTTTATAGCTGAGGAAACTAAGGCCAGCAGAGCTTAGGTGACTTGCTCGGCATCACCCCACAAATAAGTGCAGAAGGTCAAATTTGAATTCAGTTATGCCTGACTCCAGGCCCAATGCTCTATCTACTATACTGGCTGCCTCAGGATGCATGAAATGTGTTCTTAGAGTTCGGACTAAGTCACTGTGTGTGTGTGTGTGTGTGTGTGTGTGTGTGTGTGTGTGTGCATGTGTGTGTACATGCCTTCCAGTTAGTAATACAACAATGGTTCCTGACATTTTTGAGTATGAGTGCCCTTCTTGAATCAAAATATTTTTCTTATACCCCTATAAGAGTAGTTATGCTACTGGTATCTGTTACTGAGAGCATATGTGATGACAGTGATTAATTCATCAGAGTAAAATTTAAGTGGAAAATTATCTCATTTTCTTATTGTTGTTATTCTGACTCTAGGATTCTTGGATTTGTAAAATCGTAGATTCATGGACCTAGAGATGGAAGACACCTTAGAAGGCATCTAGTTCAAACCCTTCCTTTTATAGAGAAGAAAACTTAGCCCCAGAGAAATGAAATGATTTGCCCAAGGTCACACTGATCTAAATGGCAGAGTTAAGATTTGAACTCTGGTCTTCTAATATGAATTATAACACTGATTCTGGAATCAGTCAGGTTATTGGGTTTGAAGTTATAGGATATATGTGTGCAGTGGGATTTTCTGGCCTTGAGCACATGTCCACGTTGTTTTTAGAAGCCAAAGTTTGGTGCAAAGAGCTTATGATTGAGAGAAAGTGGGAGGTGTGAGATTGTGACCCGCCTGTAGTGCCAACTACCAAGTGACCTTGGCCAAGACTGATATCTTGTTTGTACTTCAATCAGCCCAGCTGGTAAATTGGGCACTGAGCAGGAGTCTTTTCTGAGAGCCACATCTCCCACCAGAGCCAAGCTTTCCCCAGGAAAGAAAAAACTTCTGTAGAATCCAAAGGAGGCCACATCCCTTTCTAATCTCCTTACATGCTTCCATCTGGGCTGTTCCTGAGGCTGGGTAAGGAAGAACAGAGCCCCCAACTCCTTCCCATTAGCTTGCTCCAAGCCTGCTTTGCTGCCAAGGCCATGTGTCTCCTTGGGAACTTGCGTATCAGCACAAACATCTGCCTGCTTACCTGCAGCAGTCCAGAGTGTGGGCCTTGCCAGGACTATTGTCTCTAGTCTCCATGCCAGGATTCATTGGCATGGCCCAATACTAGGGACTGCTTAGCATCATGGGTCCTGGAAGGAAGGGGGCAGCTGAAATGGCCAAGGCAGACACATTAATTATCTCTGGTCCTGCCAATAGAGGAGTCACTCAACTGCAAATATTGACCAGGGCCCACAAGACCAGACACAAACAATAAATAAGACTGAAGGAGAAACCTAGCATATAAAAATATCATTGCTACAAAGCTAGCCACTCAATTCATTTGCTAAATAGCAACAAGAAAAGAAGCAAGGAAGCAAAGTACAGAGGAAATATCCCTGGAGTTAGAGTCAAAAGAGCTGGGTTCAAATCCTGGATATGCCATTTCTGTGTGAGTTTGGACAAGTGACTTGTTTGCTGAGGGCCTCAGTTTGCTCATCTGTTAAATGAAGATGTTGGACTGGATGGCCACTAATGTCCATTCTAGCTCCATACGTATGCTACTATCACCTCTAAGGTCCTTTTTGGCCCTGAATCTATAAACTCTCTGAAATTTAGTTTTCCCATTTGTAAAATGAAAGGATTAGAACAGATAACCATTGAGGTCCCACCTAACTCCAAATATCTGGTTAAAATGACCTCTAAGCCCTTCTAGTTCTAAATCTGTCATTCCATAATCACTCAAGTCTCTTTCAGCTATATATATATAGCTATATAGAGTCATGAGTCCATTACCTCTCTGACTTTCCTCATTTGTAAAATGATGCATTTTGACTTGGCCTCCAAGGTCCCTTCTAGCTTCAAAATTTTGATCCCATTAGAATGCTTTTTACTAAGAGGGTGATGTGGGCTTATGGAAAGTAGCATGGCAGAAGAGAAAGACCAGTGAGTTTGGAGTCAGAAAGCCTGGGTTCTAAATCTGAGCCTGACACTCCTTAACTGTGTGACATTGTGTAAATCCTATAACCTCTGTGACACTAGGTTTACTCAGCTATAAAATATGGCTAATCATACTTGTCTTATGTGTCCCACAGGGTTGTTATAATGACCAAATGACATAATTCTGGTCCATAAACATTTGACAAATACCTACTGTATTCAGTGACCTTATCGATCTGGATTTGGAAAAGAAATCTCTAGTTCATAGACCAGCCTACCAAAGTTTGGGGTTTTTATAACTAGTGGCTACCAGAAAAACAGTTAGTTCACAGCCATTTAAATTATAGTTATGTTATAGTTTGATGGGTCTGTGATCTTCATGAATGGGGAAACACCTACAGGGATGAAATCACTGACTCTTGAAACAGTCTTGTCTAGGACTGGGCAACTAGCATTTTGCCTAGACTTGTTAACATCAGTGAAGAGCATGATCCCTGCAGAAAATGCTTTCTTCCCATAGTAGTCCAGAGACTACCATCTGTAAGTAACCTGTGTTGTGTGAGGGTGCTCCATTGCCCACTGCTTCCCTGGGGTTTCATCACTGTAGTGTCCCTGTATGGGTCCTGCTTCCTTCCCTGTACCCCTGTTGGGTCTCTGCACCAAAGGGTCAGATTTTGCTTTTAATCAGAATGGCCCTCATGCCCAAGTCAAAGTATTTGAGATTTATAGAGCTCTAAATTGGTATGTTAAAATACATACCAGAGATGGCACTACCCACAGGGGATGCAGAGATAGACAGGGCAGATCTTATTCTCAAGATGTTTGCTGTCAAATGGAGAGAAAGACATAGGAACCAATAATTTAATGAAAGGGGAATGAGAGAAGAGGGAAGAGAAGATCCAGGCCGATGAACCATGAGATGTGATGAATGTGTTATGATAGGATGACAAACTTTTTGGGTGTGACAGGAGAACTCTGGACACAACAGAAAAGGGGACCACCATTTATCCCTGTGGAAAGATGAATGAGTAACTCCCTGCTCTTCACCTGCCCCCAAGGACCTTAGTGCAGACACCAGAACTCCTCAATCAAGATGAGGACAGAATGCACCATGGAATGTTGGGAATAGCGGCCCTCTCCTGGTAGGATTCTTACCGTTTGGCCTCTGGGTGTAACTGCTTTCTCTTCTGTGCTTGGTCTACGTGTGGGCAGGATTGCTGTAAGCTGAGTTTTACTGATAATGGGAGGAAGGATTATTGGTCTTTTCTGAGCTGGGATATCACAAGGAGCACCAGGACAGATAAGGGAGAAAGGGAAATTGAGATCCTGGGAGGGAGGGGAAAGGGAAGGATTGATCTATTTTATTCAACTGAGGTAATAAAAGAGAGGTGGCAGCATGGGATAAACGTTGTTCCCTTCTCTTTCCGCACTAGGAGGATGAAAGCTCCTTGGGAGCAGAGCCTGGAAGTTTTCTTTGGTTCTAGAAATTGAGCCTCTCTCAAGATGCAGCTCAAGCATCACTTGCTGCATGAAGCCTTTCCTGCTCCCCCAGCTCCTAAGGCTCTCCATCACAAACTACATTGTATTTGACTACTTTGTATTGATTTGTATTTATTCTCTAAATTTATTCTAAACATGGAAAGCCTCTGCCCCTCAAGAAATCTCCCTGTAAGTGCAAGTCCCTTAGAAGTAGGAGTGGTTTCATTCATTGTGTTTGTATGGCCAGTGACTAGCACAGTGCCTGGCACATGGTTGTTGAACAAAAAAATGCTTTTTGTTGATTAATTGCTTGATTTGGTCTTTGTAGCTTCATGAATGGACATAGTTCTTTGCATTTGAAAGAAGCTTAATAAATTTTTATTGAATTCAATTGGGTATCCAGGAGATTTTTAAAATTGGAATAGAATTTATGTAGCAAGAGCTCCAGGGACAAGGATAGAAAGGTCTTTAGCGAGAAGCAGGAATCACAAAGAAAAGAGGCAATCAATTGAACTTTGTCTCCTCCTATTCTTTCAAGGGATGCTTCATCTTAAAAATCCAATATAATCCTGTATGTTAAGAAGCCCCTCCATGGATGAGGCTCGCTGATAAGCTAGAAATGACATTTTTGATTAAAACATCGCCATGGCTTCTTTTAACATCTCCGTCATTCCCAAATATATCCCTTTCTAGCCATTCCATGCAGCCTTTGTTTCAATCATTTCCTGTAACAAAGAATAAAAATGAAAGAGGGGGAAAAAGCAGTTCAAGGAAAACCAAGCAATTCATCCCCCAAGGCTGCCACTATGTGAGAATCTGTGCCCATAGCAACCCCACAATTGCCAAATGGGAAAGGAACAAGTGTTTAATAAATGTCTACTTTGTACCAGTTTGGGTTAGCTGGATGGTGCAGTGGATAGAGCCCTGAATCAGGAGTCAGGAAGACTCATCTTCCTGAGTTCAAATCTGGCCTCAGAAACTTACTAGCTGTGTGACTCTGGACAAGTTACTTCATTCTGTTGGCCTCAGTTTCCTAATTTGTAAAAGGAGCTAAAGAAGGAAATAGCAGACCACTCCAATATCTTTTCCAAGAAAACCCCAAATGGGGTCATGAAGAATTGGACATGACTGAAATGACTGAACAATAACCAAAAATGTGCCTGGTACTATGCCAGAACTTTACAAATATTATCTCATTTTATCCTCACCAAAATCCTGTGAGGTAGGTTCTAATATTATCGCCATTTTAGAGTTAAGGAAACTGAGGCAGACAAAGGTTAAGTGACTTGCTCCGTGTCATACAGTAAATAAGCGTCAGAAGTCTGCTTTTATTTAAGTCTTCCTTACTCCAGGGCTAGCTCTCTAGCCATTGCTCCAACTATTTGTAAGAGAGAGAGAAGCTGGAAGTTTGTTCAGGTAGACTGGAGCTAGTGTTGAAGGCCTTGAATGACAGATTTAAAGAAGTCTCTTCACTGTTACCTCCACCTTGGAAAGTCCGTAATCTCTTCTCCAGTTAGAAATCAGATTACCTAATTATACACCCTGGTTTATATCTTGCTTATTATTTTCTTTAATTTATTTTCTTTAATTTCTTTAATTTTATTTTGTGGACATGGTTTTAAGTAGAGGAATGACATGAGAAAAATACTTTGCAAAGTTATTTGTACCTGTTAATTACTCTTTTAAATATAAGATTTTTTTTACAATAATTTTTACTCCCCCCCTTAATAGTATTTTAATTTTTTTCTAATTACACATAAGGATAGTTTTCAATATTCATCTTTCTAAAATTTTGAATTTGAAATTTTTCTCATTCCCTCCCCAAGACAGGAAGCAATCTGATATAGAGTCTGAATGCAGATCAAAAAATTTTCCTTTTGAGGTCTACTCCACTCTCTCCTCTGCCTTATTCATATGTAGACAAACTAGTCATTATCCTACTGAAGCTGCATGCTTGCTAAGCTCAATTCTCCCATGGCTACAACCCAAGAAAGACATCCGTTCTAAAATCGATACACACACAATTATATTTGTCTTCCTGTGACTCTGTTTCTTTATATCTATGTTCATATAAATTCAAAGAAAATCAGGGCATGATCCTCTAGAGTAGTCATGTCAAACTCAGGTAGAAATGTATTTCTATGGGTCACTCATTAACTTAGAGGAGCACAAATTAACAATATTTTTATTTGATTGTATTTTTGTAGGTCTCATTAAACATTTCCCAATTACATTTTAATCTAGTCCACATGTTGAGCACCTCTACTTTGGACCGTTCCAGATCTGAACAACCATCCTTTCTACATTTCCAACAATAACCTAGTCTTTGCTTGAAAACCTGCAGTGAGTGAAAACTTACTGTCTGTGGAGGCAGTGTCTCACATTTTTGGACAGTTCCCTATGTCCAGTTTCTTTCCACCTTTGGTGGACTTCCCGTAGTACATTTCATTTTAAACAGATCTGATCTTTCCCACTCAGTGACAATAACCCTGGATGTTTCTAATTAAATTAATTATAAAAATGATTTTATGGGAAGATTATTAATTCTCTCTTTGTTCAGTCAATGAGAGAGTTTAATATGAGCTGATAGTTAAGTCGAAATTAATTGTTCTCTGCTTCCCTTTTGACCTTCCTTTCCTTGAAATGGTCTGCTTCTTTATATCAAACATTCAGAATGTGACAACATCAGTTTATCTTTATTTGGGGACAAAATCCCTTATAAAAATACAGACAACACATAAACAAAGTTTAAATAGAACAGTGAAACTCCCAAGGGTAGTGATGCCAGTTGGCCAGACATCGAAGAGACAGGAGAGGGAAAGTGGACAGCACGTCTCACAACCCAGCAAACAGATACAACCAAGCAAACAGGAAATAGTGTGCAGGGAGATCATTCCTTAAGGCAGAGAAATTTCTTCACTGTTACCTCCACCTTGGAAAGTCCCTAATCTTTTCTCCAATTAGAAATCATATTACCTCACTATACATCTGGTTTTATATTTTGTTTATTATATTCTTTTAATGCATAAAAATCTCTCTCTCCCCGTATTTGGGGTCCGGTTGAGGAGGCCTGGTCCCTATTTCTTATGCAATTGGTATGCATTGTTTAACAAGTTAATATGCTCAGAAGCTGGGGTGATGCGGTGGTGGAAGGCAGAGGAGTCTCCAACTACTCATGATTTTATTCAGTTAAGGGTAGCAGCACTTCCCTTGCTATCAGCTTATCATTGGGATGAATCAGCCCTACAGCTCTCTCTCTCCCCCGAGAGCAAAAATCAGGGGGCTTTTCTTGTTCATCAAGGTTTCTGCCTCCTCTGATTCTGCAGTTAGCTCCTATCACTTGGGAAAACTACACTTCCCAACAGCCCCCATGCTTATAAGGGATTACACTGAATTTTCAAATTACAAGCCCTTTTACTGAAGCCACACATACTAGAAGTAGCTGGCTCTTTTGCTTTGGGCAAACCATTTTAACTTCTTGGAACTTAATGTTCCCATGGAATAAGTGAAACTGTTGAACTAAATGGTCTCTAAAAACCCTTTCAAACTTTCAAATGACCTGGCTCTACAATTCTTAGTAGGTTATTTCTGTGCATGGTGTAGTTACTAAGGCACTATTTAATGCAAAGTTTGAATCTCTTGAGTTCTAAGTTCAAAGCAGTAAGATCAAAGGTTAGGGAAAGTGAAAGTTGCTCATCTGAATGGAGGAAAAAGATACAAGGGTTTGGTCTAGTAAATACAGAGATCCACCACCAGCTTCCCTCCTCCTTCTCCTAAAATGAAATAGCCACTACTCTCAAGGAACTGTGATTCTATGTCAGGAGAGAAGAAACAACTTCCCAATAAACAGAGCTGTCCCGAAGTGCCAGGCGCTACATTAAACAGACTCAATTCCTCCTCTCAAATGAACTTTAAGGAAAAAAAATGGGTAGCTACTTATTGGCATTAAGGAAGAAAAGGAGATTCTGTTCAAGTAGAGATTGGACCAGATGACCTCAGAGGTTCCTTCTAAATTTGAAATGTTGTGAATTCTGCGGATTATTAATGACATCTCTTCTACATCCTCTCCCTTCTCTCTCACTGGGGTCTCAGTGGCTTCAATTAAGTTCATTTTATTTCAGTTCAAGCCTACTGAAATCACATACACTTATATACTTAATGTGCACAAAACCCTAGGAGAAAAATATACGATTTAAAATTTTTCTTTATGATCATTATCCCAGTTAATCCTCACCTAACCCTAGAAGATAGCTGGTAGTAATATGATCACCTCCATTTGACAGTTTAGGAAATAGAGACCCAGGGAGAGGAAATGACTTACTTAAAGTCTTATTGCTAGATTTTAAAAAAAGGCTCCTACAGGTTTTATTTATTTATTATTTGTTGATTCTGGGTTTAGGAGTCTTTCCCTATATCACTCTTGCCTTCCCTTCCTCCCCCTGCCCCGAGCTGATGAGTTCTTTAATAACAGCCCACTTATCATAATAAAATTCCACAAAAGATCTGGAAGCTCCTTTGAGTTTACAACAGGATTTTTTCTATATTCTTTTTTTTTAATTTTTAATTTATTTAATTTTTAATTTATGGGATTAAATAGGCATTTCTACGGCATAGTATAATATAATAAAAAAGGTGATTGCGCATGAAACTGCAAATCTATTATGTACATATTGCTATTCCTTTTAAATATATACTAAAGTTATCATGTCAATTTCTCCCCCCCCCTTTTTTTTCTTCCCATGCTCCCCTAGAGATGGCTGCCTCTGTTTTTGTATCCTAATTTCCAAACTCCAAATGATCTCCTTGCCCTTGCAGTGAGGGAGAATGTAGTGAAAGGAGCCCTGCATCTGGAATCAGCAAACTCAGTTTCAAATCCCAGCTTTGCTTACTAACTATGTCACCTTGAATAAGTCATTTTCTCCCTCTGGGTTCTAGCTTCCTCATCTCTAAGTTGAGGTGATGATTTCAATCATCTCTCAATTGAACTGGATGATTTCAAGACAGCTTCTGGTTCCAAAGTCTACAAATGCCCTGCTTTTTCTAAGCCTCCCCAGCACTAAATATCTTTACACATTCATCCCTGCTGCCCTCTCAGTTTATACCTGCAGATTCCTTTCATCATTGCCTGTATCAGCTCATCCAAAGCTGTTGTATTTCCTCCACTTCCACACCTTTACCTATCTAGCCTCTATCTGGTTCTGAGCCTCTTTTTCAGCTCTGGGTTCCTCCAAAGGAGTCTGAAGCACCCCAGTCCAGCCTCAGCTTAACAGGAACCCCTGTGAAATATTCATTATCAAGGTCACTTGCCATCTGTCTTTCACTTCATGAATTCAGGGGGCAAGGACATACCACTTCTGCCTATAAACTGTGACAAAAGCCAGAAATGGAACAGAGTCATAGGACTCGGGAATTAGAATTGAGGCTAGTATATTAATATTTACATTTGGCATCAAAGTACTTTATTATGCAGTGAAAAATACAGGAGAGCATTGAAATACAGAACATGACAGTGAATTATAGTATAAAGTGCACAAAGTTCCAGTCTTAGCTCTTCCACCAAATCACTGTGTAACATTAGACAAATCACTCCCCCTTGCTGGGCTGGCATTTCTTCATCTTTAAATTAAAGATTGTCTCTTGAGGAGGCAGACAGGACAGTGTAATGGAAAGAAGTTTGCATTGGAAGCACAGACTTAATGCTGAATGGGACCTTACAGGTGATGAGTCCAGTTCCTTCATTTGATGCATGAAGAAATAAGAGACCCAATGAAAATCTAAGGTGACACATCTTGAGATTAGAAAGACCTCAGAGGCAATCCAGTACAATCCCTGTGTTTTACACATGAGGAAACTGAGGATCAGAGAAGTGAAGTGACCAATGTTACAGATAGCAAATGGAAGAGCAATTCTTGACACTGCCATTTTACAGGGAATGCCAGAACTGGGAGGGTCCTTAGAATAGGGAATATCAGAGCTGAGAGGGGCCTTTGAACATGGAATATCAGAGCTTGGAGGTACCTCAGAACAGAGAATGTCAGAACTGGAAGGGATCTTTAAGGTGTCTAGTTCCAATCCATCAACCAATCATTTATTAAGAGCCTACTACAAGCAAAGTAGACTGAGGCTCTAAAGGTAAAGTCTAAATAATTCTTGACTTTAAGGAACTTGTATAAAAAAATTATGAACTTTTTGAGGAAAATGACCATACCATATGCTCCCCAGAGTGCCTTGATCCCTGCTGGGCCCATATTACATACTGAAGAAATACCTCTCCAGTAGTATGTAGTGCCTTGGCTTGGTACCATACTTCCCGACTGATGCA
This sequence comes from Phascolarctos cinereus, assembly GCF_003287225.1. Classification (NCBI taxonomy): domain Eukaryota; kingdom Metazoa; phylum Chordata; class Mammalia; order Diprotodontia; family Phascolarctidae; genus Phascolarctos; species Phascolarctos cinereus. The sequence continues at coordinate 278,380,627 of NW_027555514.1, read as the reverse complement.
TATGTTTGCTGATGAACCTTACCAGCTGCCCTCTTCTCATCTTTCTCCTTCCTAGCACTGATGTGTTTGGCCAATTCCATAGTGTGTTGACCTTGTGTGGCCCTCTCTGGATTCTGCTGTTTGACTTGAATGAACTGCGACTTGACCCAGATCCTTTCCAGAATTCCTCTATTCTGACACTTAGATCCATTTGGTGATGCAGAATGGCTACTCTTTGTAACACTGCTTCATAGTTATGTGGATGAGGAAAAACATTTATTAAGCACCTACTGTGTGCCACCTATCTCTGAGGGCTCATAAGTACCTCAGTGGGAGCTTAGAGAACCAAGTGACTATTGCCATCTGCCTTGATACTATGCCCTGAAGACCACGAGGCCTTTCTATCTAACTTGTCAGAAAATTCTCCTTTTAGAAGGAGAGCCCCTTAACAGCAAGGGCTGACTTGGTTTCCCGTTTGTAACCCTAGAACTTAGCACAGTATTTGATACATATGAAGCCCTAGATAAATATTTTTCTTTCATTCATTCACTATGTAATGGGAGTTCCTGGTAGATTTATGTGTAGCTGAATACAATTTAATAATAAAAAGTTTTACACTTACATAGCACTTTATGTTTCACAAAACATATCTCCCAACCATTAATTAATCATGTTGTCACAACAACCTTTGTGGTAGACTGGTCAAGTACTCCTATCCCCATTTTACAGATGAGGAAATGGAGGCTGAAAAAGGTAAAGTTGTTTAATCAATGTTGTACAAAAAATAAGTAGTGGAGCTAGGACTCTGGATCATGGAATCTAAGAAAAGAAGAAATCATAGACATTGTTGAGCCCAAGATCCTCATTTTACAGTAAACTGAGGCTCAGAAGAGGCAATGACTTAATGAAGGGCTCAAAGTCAGGATGACTTTGCTTTTCCAGCTACTTCTGAAGCTCAGTATCTGTACTTGGGGTAGCAGCTTCAGTTTTCTGAGCTTCAGTTTCCACTAAGGAAGAGAGACAGAGAGAGGGAGAGAGAGAGAGAGAGAGAGAGAGAGAGAGAGAGAGAGAGAGAGAGAGAGAGAGAGAGAGAGAGAGAGAGAGAGAGAGAGAGATTGAGATTAGGCCAAGGTCTCAGTGATACTCTAGAAATGTCAATAATTTTAATTTATGCATTCAACAAAATAAGCCAGTCCAGAAGCAGCCCTCTGAATGGGTAAGTATGCCTGGGATCTGCAAATACTGCACAGCTCAGCCCATTCATTCAAAGTCCAGTGAACAGGATGGTAGAAGATTCTACTTCTTCTGGTGCTGGGGCCTGCTACCCCATGAGCCACACAACATCACACTCCATGTCAGGATAACCTCCTTCTATAGAGAGGCCAGAAATCACAGAGGCCTATTCAGTTTTGTCAAGCCTTAGTCAGGAGAATGTTAACCTCAGGGTGGATGTAGACAGGAGGAGAACCAGCATGGTGGAGCACTGAGGATGCTGGACACAACACAGGGGATCATTTTCCAGCTGTGGCACTTAGTAGCTATTTGAATCCAGGCAAGTCAACTCATGTCTTAGAACCTCGGTTTCCTAGTTTGTAAAATGGGGATAAAAATAAATGAAAATGGCAATAATATTAATAATTAATAATAATACTACTTGTCTCACAGAACTGTTGGAAGCAAGGTACTTTATAAACCTTAGAAGAACTATGGCATATATAGGTATTTGTCAAGCTACAGGATACTTTCAGCTCTGCGTATAGCCAGTGCTCAATAAGAGTTCACTGAATGAATGAATGAATGAATGAATGAATGATGTACTATACATTATCTTATTTGTGCCTCCTAATAACACCCTCACAGCAGCATAGCATCATGGATAGAGAATCCATCTTGGAGTCAGGAAGCCTTGGTTGGTGTCTTGCCTCTGACATAAACTGTCTGTGGCCCAGGACAGGTAACATCTTCTCTGTGCTCTCTATGACTATAAATTGTAGGGTCGGCATTTCTTCATTCCTTCTATCAATAAAATCACGTGCTCTCTCCACCAACAATTAAATAAGCCTTTGAGGAAACACACATTAGCAACTTTATAGGATCCTAGGACCATGCCCAAGAGTTGGATGAGACCTTACAGGCCATCTAGCCCACCCTTTCCCCATTTTATTCCTGGTGAGTCAACACACTGCATTCTGGGAATCTTGATCTAAGGAAGCTTTCCCTCCTCTTTCCTGTATTGATGGCTGAATCTATTTTTCTGTAGCTTCACAGAATCCTAAGACCATCCACTCAGAGCTAGAAGGGACTGCCTCATCTTGCAGAAGGGGAAATTGAGTCTGGGTGAGATTAAGTGAATTGCCCAAGGTCACGTGAGTAGTGAGAAGTAGAGCTGTGATTTAAAACAAGGTACTTTGGCTTCACATCTGGGATTCCTCCCACAGCATTGCCTCATTTTTCTCAGGAGGAAACTGAGACCCAAAAGTCTGATTTTCTTGCCTGAGATCACACAGCTTGAAAAGATCAGAGCCAAGATTTGAGGGTACATTTTATGAATAAGATCAGTAGTCTTGATATTACACCATGCTGCTTACCACCATCATACCATCCACTATGATCCTGGTTACTGTTCTCTTAATAGTATTTTACCATTCATCCAGAACAGGTGGATATTCAACTGTCCTGCTGAATTAGCCTTTCAAATGGATTTATTTATTACTCTCTTCTCTTGTCTCTGCTACCTGCCTCTCTGCCTTTCTGATTCTCACTCCTCATTTGACTTTCTCTCCTCCTCTTTGGCTCTCTCCCTCTCTCCATCTCTTTCTCCATCTTCCTGAGACTCTCTTCCTTTCCTCTGTAACCTTTTCCATCTGTTCCACCTTTATTACTACCAGGTCTGCAGAGACAATTTTTTTAAGAAGGAAAAAAGCAGGTCTTGTGTTTTTACCCTATAATACCTGGTTAGACTTCCATTAAAATTTTTTTCAACTATTTAACATTTATTTCTTTCCTTCCTGGTCCTACTCAACCCACCCAGTCAGAGGAAAAGGAAAGTAAAACAGAAACCATATAGCAAATATTCAAAGTCAAGCAAAATAAATTCCCACATTGGCCATATCCAAAAAAATGTTGTCACCCTGGGTAGCTTTCTCATTTGTAAAATTAGACGGTTATTATACCAGATGACCTTGGAAGCTGCCAGGTGAGGCAGTGGATAGAATACTTGACCTAGAATCAAGAATTGAATTCAAATCCAGGTTCAGACATGTTATGTGACCCTGAGAATGTTATTTAATAGCTCTCTTCCTCAGTTTCCTCAACTGTAAAACGTGGATAATAATAACATCTACCTCCCAGGATTGTTGTGAGGATTTAATGAGATAATATTTGTAAAGCACAATGCTCACAGTAGGTGCTTAATAAATGCTTCTTCCCCTCATTCTTTAAAGTCCCTTCCAGCTCTAAATCTATGATCTATTCTCAGTGGGTCCTTCTGCTCTGAAAACCAGGATGGTCCCTCTTCCCCTCTGTCCACCACCAAGATCTTCCATCCTTATCTCTTACTGCACTGGAGAACCAAGTCCTTCTTGTCTTCTCTGAGCTGACTATTTAATACCTGCCCTGCAGTTGCCACTTCCTTCAGGAAGCTCTTACTGTCTATGGGAGAGCAAATGGAAGTATCAGGTTGCATTACTGACTAGCCTGCTCCCAAAACTGGCAAGTTTGACTAGATCCAATATAAAGTTTCTACAAGGAATAGTCGTCAGCATATTTACCAAATTTAATTTCAGATCACAGCTTACAAGGTTTTTTGCATGACATTTGAAAGTAAGAAGAATCCTGTGACCATTTTCTTGTGATAAAATCTCAGGCAGTTCCTGGGCTTCTTTCTTCTCAGTTCTGTACCAAACTTCCTTGAGGGAGAGAAGAGCTCCCATGAGAATGAGGCCTTGGCCTGGAAAGGCCCTTCCTTTCTTGTACAATGGAGAAAGGAGAGGATTTTGGTAGTTTAGAGAAAATCATTGATATCCACAAGACCTATGAAATGGGCTGGTTGCCACTGCTCTGGACACACTACCCTCCCCTTTCTAGCCCTCTCTCCCCTTTGTAGAATCTTCCATGCCTGGAACCTTCCATAGTATAAATATCTAAGTTTCATGTTCTCAAATACTCCATTGAATTTGTGATCTCAATAATTCAGGAGCTGCCTCCAGTTTTGTACATTTCCTCATGCCATGCCCTTTTCGTCCATTGCCTTCTGCAATTTCACCACAGAGGGTCTACCCCCAGTGCACTAGAGGCCCTCCTTTGCCTTATTTCTCTTAGTTTTTCATATCAGGTATAGGCCATCTTTCCTCCCCCATAAGAGACATGCTAATATTTTCACTAATCTCAAGGTTTCTATGAAGAAATCACACTATAATTGAAAGTAATTATATCTTATTTCTGATTTTGCAATATTAATTTTTCCAATGTTGAATGTTTGGTCTCTCCATATATTATTCCTGCCTTAATATAATTTTCATTTATAAAAGAGACATGGTAGGGATCCCTTATAATAAAAAATAAAAAAAGAGAGAATGACAAAACAACACAGAAAAATTAACCAAAACATCAGTTAAGTTCAGTAGTGAATGCAGTTTTCCATTGTTTTCTGATCTCTTCAAAGAAGCAAGATGTATTCTCACATCTCTTTTTCAGATTTTGTCCTAGTTCTGTTTTGTATTATATTTATTGATGTATGTTTCATAATGATAATTGGCAGTCTCTGATATTTAACCCACTGGAGGGTACCAGGTGTACCTATGCCTCAGCCAACAGGGGCTGGGGGACAGGGAGAGATTAGGGACTTGTTACAAGACCTTGGACACATCATTTCACCTGTTTGAGCCTCAGTTTCCTCCTTGTAATCATGAGGGGGTTGTCTCATATCCCTTCTGGTTCTAGGTCTATGGCTGTTATAATCCATGGACCCAGTCCTTAGTTGGATGCTTTATGAAGTAGGAGTAGGGAAGACTCTGGAGAAGGAAGTGGCAAGCCACTCCAGTAACTTTGCCAAGAAAACTCCAAATGGAGCCATGAAGAGGTGGACATGATTGAAATGACTGAACACCTGAACAACAACAAAAGGGAAAACTTTAGGTATCTGGGGGAAAAGAAGCAAGAAGACAAGTGATGGAAAGTAGAGAATATAATTTCTCTTATTCTATGTAATGTTAGAGGTTGAAGGGATTCCAGAGCTTGTAAGCTCCAACCCCACTATGACATCTCCACCAGAATTCATAGAATTTGACATCAACAGCTGGAACAGACTTTAGAGGCCATAAAGTCCAAGTCTCTCCTTTTTAGAGAATAGGAAACTGAGGCCTGGGCTGGTGAAGTGACTTGCTCGAAGTCACATAGGGAATAAGTAGCAAAACTGGATTTGAACCTGGGTCCTGTATCTTTAAGTTTAGCTCTCTTTGCATTGTACCATATTGCCTCCTATGTTTAGCCTGTACTCAAATATCTCCAGGCATCTCCTGTAGGATATAAGTCTCTTGAGGACAGGAATTATTTCCTTTTTGTCTTCATATCCCCAGAAACCTAGGGCATGGCATATTTTAGGCACTGAAAAAATGCTGGTTGATTGATTGGAGGTTCATCCTTCTATGTAGCTGAAATAGGCTTCTCTGTGTCATCCTCCCATGGGCCTTCTGGAATGCTTCAGTTACCTACTGTGAATTTCAGCTGGTCCTCAGAGTCCATATTAGGCTCCTAGAATATTCAAACTCAAAGATACCACAGGGATAGGGACAGCATCTTTGATTTCATTGACAGCAGGAATGTCCAAATGAGGAGACAGTCTATTGACAAAGGCTGAATTCTCTATAGCTTATTGTCTTAGACAGTTGCCTTGAGTATTGAGACATTCAATGATTTACCCAGGCTCTTGCAGTCGATATGTTTCAGAGGGAGGACTTAGTCTTCGTGTCTTTGAGGCTAACTCTCCATCACTATGCAAGCAGCAGATCCAACTTTTTAAACTGACATATTTTAAAACAATCCATAAGCTTTTATTCTCTGTCAGCATAATTTACCAATATACCACCACCCGGATATTTCTTTGTAGCAAAGAATAATTTGAACCAAACCCAAGTGACCAAGTAACTGCCTATGCGAAAGCATGCAATAATCCCATAACCATCTTGCACAGTGCTTTTAACCCACTCAAAGTCATGGGGTGGGGATGGGGAGTTTAAAGGCAAATATAAGAAGGTCTAACTGGTTCTTCTCAGTAAATCCAAACTTACTAAATGTATAAATTCATTAATTTATCCAATAGAAATGCCATGATATAGTTGAAAAAATTCTGGATTATTTAAATAATTTTAATTAAAAATTCAATATAATTTCCAATTTATAACAATTAATGGTTTAGAATTAGATGGTACAAATATCACCAGTCCCATTTAACTGATGAGGAAACTGGTGTCCATGAAGTGACTTTCTCTGAATTATATATCTAGAAAATAGCAGAGCAGGCATATGAACCCAGGTTCTGATTACAAATCTAGAGTAAATGAATGAACAGGTTTTATTCAGGTAGATACTATACAGATTTTACTAAAAGCAACCAGATAGACCTTGGTTACATTTCTTTAATCTCTTTCCCCATGACTCCAAGCTGGTGTCTTCCTAAGGGTCATTGCTGAGCCTAATTAGGCAGTATGCTCTATTCCATTCTATACACTTATCCCCAAACTCCAATGGCTCCCCATCAAACCCCTCTGACATTTAGCACCCTTTACAACTTGGCTCAGCCCTTCCTTTCCAGGCTTATTGGTGGTGGTGGTGGTGTTCAGTCACACTGGAGTCTTTGTAACTCCACTGGGTTTTTCTTGGCAAAGATACTGCAGTGGTTTGCCATTTCCTTCTACAGCTCATGTTACAGAAGAGGAAACCAAAGCAAACAGGGTTAAGTGACTCACACAGGGTCACACTAGCTAGGAAGTGTCAAAGGCCAGATTTGAACTAATGAAGATGAGTCTTTCTGATTCCAAGCCCAGCACTCTATCCACTATGGTGCCACCTAAAGGTCAGCCAAATTAGCTGTCTTGTCATTCTTCACATACTTCAGGCAATCTATCTCCCCATTCATTCCATGTCTTTGCCCAAGCAGTTCCCTCTGCTTTGAATGAACTTCTTCCTCACCTCCACTTTCAAGATGGGCTAGTTTGCTTCAATGCTCAGCTCATGCTCCACTTTCTACATGAAGTCTTTCTGACTGCCTCAGCCGTTGGTGTCTCCCTTACATGGTGCAATTTATCTATATCTATATCTATATCTATATCTATCTCTATCTCTATCTCTATCTCTATCTCTATCTCTATCTCTATCTCTATCTCTATCTCTATCTCTATCTCTATCTCTATCTCTATCTCTATCTCTATCTCTATCTCTATATCTATCTCTATCTCTATCTCTATCTCTATCTCTATATCTATCTCTATATATATACCTATATCTATATCTATCTATATATCTATATATATACATATATATACCTATATATATACACATATACATACATATATATATATTATATATATATACATATATATATATACATATATATATACATATAATATACATATATATATATGTTTTTTACAACTTCCCCCTTGAAATAATGTAAGATCCACAAGTGAGGGAATGTTTCTTTTATTTCTCTGTCCACAGATCCTAGCATGATGATTAGTAGCATCTTAAAAATATTATTAATTTTTGACATATGACCCCTGTCAGCTAGGGAAACTATCTGTTAGCACTATGTTGTTTTTGAAGATATATCTGATTACTCTAGAGTTTTTGGGTTCAGAACTGGTGATTCATCAGTGAAGGGAACTACGGGTAGGAAACTACCCAATCAATGCAGTTTAAGTACTATTCTGCAATTTATTATCTTAGAGAGTTACTTTGGACACTGACAAATTACATGAGTTGTCTAGGGTCACACAGTCTTTGGTGGCAGACCTTGGATCTACACCAATGTCTTCTTGACTTTTAGGCTTTCTCTCTATCTACTACACTAAGCTGCCTCTCCTTGTCATAGAATTCTGTATCACTTATATACCAATATATAGAGTGATATCCACCATCTTTTGGTGAATATAAGCTTCTTGAAAGCCAATAACATTTTTCCTCTTGTCTTTGTAGCCCAGTGCCTAGCACAGTGATGCCATAAGATAGTAGCTTTAATAAATTCTTCCTGAATTTATTCAAAGAATCTCACTGAAAGTTAACATGTACATCGTGGTATAAGATAGGTAAAGCAGCTTGCTTAGAGTATCTTGTTTGATTGACAGCTCTAGGGTATCTGATCACAGTTGCACCATGTTTATTATATGAGCTCTTACACTTACTATCATATCCAAAGTTAGAAGGGGAAACAGAGTCAACTCTTGACTTCACTGACCCATTGTAGGGATGAAAAAGGCTTTCTGGGGATCTTAACCTTTTAAGTGTGATATGTCCTTTCGGCAGCTTGGGAAAACCTATGGACTATTTCTCTGAATTATATTTTTAAATGCATAAAATGAAATATAGAGAATTATAAGGGAAACCAATTATATTGAAATAAAATTAAGAAAAAGTTCTCAGTTTAAGAATGCCTGCCATAAAAAGTGAAAGATTTGGGGGGACAATGTAAGTCAGACAATCAACTCCCTGACTTTCTCTGCCTTGTGATTTTTCACTGACCTCCTAGATGAAATCTATCCTCCTATTAATTTCCTACTTCTTTCTAAACCTTTGGATTTCAGAGACCTACAGAAATAGTGGTACCAGTCCAGTCAGGCCTTTTGGTTTATGCTTGCTTGAATCCCTAGCTGAACCCTGACCCTTCCCTCAGAAGTTTCCCTAACTTAGCCCTGTTCTCTAATCACCAGTGCTCATTGGCTCTGGCTTCAGGTGGGCTAGATCAGTATTATCAGCAACCCTGAACAGATGACCTACAACTGATGGTGGCAGAGCAACTTATGGTATGCAAGTCCCCATTTGGGAGCTCCACATGCTGCAACCACAGTTGGTGGAAAACTCTGAGGAATTTACTACCCTGATCAATGTGTTTGGCAAAATGCTGGCTCAGAGAACATATTGGAGTCAATGGCCTCAGCTTTCTGACTTCACCTGAAACATTCCAGATTCTTTCTTCAGAAGGGGCAGAGGAATTTCTAGGGTTTCTGTCCTAGAATAGTGTTCATTGATCTCCATTCTCCTTCTACATAAGCTATTCCTCACAACTCAGGCTGAGGCATTCTAGTAAGCAGGCAGAGCAGATCCTTGGGACACCACCTAACTCATAGCATGTAGCCTTCAGTAGAATGTGCAAGGGATATTTGAGGAGTTCAGTGAGACATTAGGCAGCTTCTTTATATCTAAAACTGACAACCACCATATTCACAAGTTCTAGCAGATGTTTATGGATGAAGCTCTGAAAACAATTCTGAGGTTGATTTGGTGGAAACTTCAGACAGATGTGGTATCAGAGTTTTAGCTTTAGGCTGCGTCATGAAGGACCCATCATTATAGCCTCATCTAACACTGAAAGACTAACTCTAAGGTCAGTGACAAAATGCCAAGAGTAGCTCTACCAAACTTGGTGCCCAGGGAGAGAGGAAATACACACACATAGAACAATAATAGCAATAGTAAAATTATATGGCGTGTGTTATAAATTATACATTATAGTTATAGGTGGCATTTCTATAGCTTTCTTTAAAAAATTGAGATTTATAAACACCAATTAAAACGATCATTTTCACATACATATGGAATAGAAAAGGAGGTTTATACATGAAATTACAAATCTCTAAGAGGCTGACATTGCTTTTCTTTTAAATCATATAATAAATTCAACACGTAACTTTCAAAACTATCGTGCTTGCCTGTGATTATTTATGGCCTTTTCTTTTCTTCTGTGTATTTAAAAATACTTTGATGACCCTTTCCCCTTTCCTTCTTCTCTCCTTCCTTCCTTCCTTCCTTCCTTCCTTCCTTCCTTCCTTCCTTCCTTCCTTCCTTCCTTCCTTCCTTCCTTCCTACCTTCCTCCCTCCTTTCCTTCATTCCTTCTCCTCCTTTCTTCCTTTCCTCCTTCCTTGCTTTCTTCTCTTTCTTTCAAACTATCACTATTGCCAATACCCTTTTCACTCCCATCTCCTCTTCAAATTGAAAAAAAAAACCTAGCAACAAAAAACCCCATCTGTAACAAATACGCATAGTCAAGCAGAATAATTTTCCACATTGACCATGTACAAAAATGTATGTCTCACTCATCACCTTAAGTCTATCACCTCTCTGTCAGGAGGTAACACACTTCATCAAAGATGCTCTAGAATAATGGTTGTTCATTGAATCAATGAAAATTCTTTGGTTTTTCTAAGTTGTTTTCCTTTACAATGTTGTTATTCTCTAAATTGTTCTTCTAGTTCTGCCTACTTTACTCTGTATCAGTTCATACAAATCTTTTCAGACTTCTCTGAAATCACCCTACACATTGTTTCTTACAGTGCAATAATATCCTGTTGCACGAATATATCAGAATTTGTTTATCCATTTTCCATTTTATGGATACTTTAAAGCTTTAAGTTCTTGGTATATTTTTGTACATATGAAATTTTTCCTCTTTCTTTGATCTCTTTAGGGTATAGTCCTAGTAGTGTTGTTGCTGGGTGAAAGGATCACAGTTTGTATCTTAGGCATAGTTCCAAATGGCTTTCCAAAATGTCTAGAGCAATTCATCAGCAGCATACTATGCACGTGCCTGTTTACTTGAAGCTGTCCAACTGTTTTTTTCCCTTTTTTGTCCTCCTTGCCAATCTGCTGTATGTCAGATGAAATCCAAGAATTTTAAAAAATTTACATTTCTTTAATTATTATTATTCATTTGCATGTTTTTCCATTGGTTGTTCAAAATTAGAGTTTCTTCCTTTGAAACTACCTTTCTTATAGTTTTACTATTTATCGATTGGAAAGTGACTCTCGTTCTTATAAATTGGAATCATTTCCTTACATATCTTGGATGTGAGAGCTTTAACAGAGAAGCAGGCTTCAAATATTTTTCCCAATTAACTATTTCTTTTCTTATTTTAATCGATTTATTTGTGTGAAAACCTTTTAATTGTATGTATTCAAATCACCCATTCTATCTTCTGGGATTCTCACTATGCTTTGTTTAGCCACACACTCTTCTCCTAACTAGGGTTGTGAAAGGTATTTTCTTTCTTGCTCTCCTAATTTGTTTGTGATGTGAACTTTTACATCAAAGTCATGAATACATTTGGAGTTTATTATGATATATGATAAACTGTCATGAGTTTACCATGTGGTAAATTTGTACCATATGTTACACGATGTTGGTCTTTATCCGGTTTCTTGCAGACTTCTTTCCAGTTTTCTCATCAGTTTTTGCCAAATAGCTTGTCCTTACCTTAGGAGTTAGTATCTTTGGGTTTAGTATGCTTTTCTAACATGTTCCTTTGCTTCTGTATGTTGTGTTCCTACTCTCTTCCTCGTATTGTCGTCTCCATTTTCCACCAGAACAAAATGTTCTTGCCGATGATTGCTTTGTAATATAGTTGAGATCTGTCCTGCCAGGACCTCTCTGTTCTCACTTTTTTCTTTATTTCTCTTGAGATTCTTGACCTTTCATTCCTCCAGATAAACGTTGTTGCTTTTTTTCTAGCTCTATAGAATAATCCTTTGGTAGTGTGATTGTTATCGAACTGAATAAGTACATAAATTTAGGTAACAATGGCATTTTATTGTATTGCTTTGGTTGACCCATGTCCAATAGCTGACATTTCTATTACTTCTTTAAGTTTGCATGGTACTTTATGTTCCATACTTCTTTTGAACCTCATAACAACACTATGTGATAGGTGTTGCCCCTATTATGATATCCATTTTACAGCTGAAGTAAATGAGGTGCAGAAAGAGTAAGTGGCTTGTCTGTAGTCACATGGCTAGTAAGTTTTGGAGGTATCTGAATCCTGATCTCCCTGAATTAAAGACCAACATTCTATCCACTATGCCATGTCTAGTCTGCCTGTCCCATTGGGACTAGAGATTTGGGGGAGAAATAGAATGAGACATCCACCTGAAAGAAGTCTCCCTGAGATTATAGCAAGAGTCACACTTTTTTCAAACCCTGGAGGCTCCCATGGGCAGACCCTTTGTGAATAGTTTTCTGAAGCTAATTTGAAATGGTCACAAAGTTTCTGGATATTTTAAATTATGATCAGGGGAGATCCACAAAATACCACCGAGTCAGGAAGCTACCAACAGGCCAACCTATCTGCCTTCATGGGAAACTGTCACCCTCCATTACATTATCTACCTGAACCTGGATGAACATCTACCTCACATCCTTTCTTATGGTCCATTTACTTGTGATTCTCAAGATCAAGATGTCAGACAACTGGGTCTCATCTCTAGTGGACCAAGGGTCCACTACAAACTTCATTGTTTTGACTTAATCCCAGAGAGAATTAGATCAGAGATCTCATTTCACCACAGTAGAATTTGAAACAATGATTGGGAACCCACTTTGTTACAAACCAGTGACTCAGGATACCAATCCTCTGAAAGTCTGAGTGGGGAAATATTGTGAAGCAACCAGCTTCAATATGATCCTCACTCTACAGTAGTAGTAGCAGCAGCAGCAGCAGCAGCAGCAGCAGCAGCAGCAGTAAGTAGTAGTAGTAGTAGTAGTAGTAGTAGTAGTAGTAGTAGTAGTAGTAGTAGTAGTGGGAGGAGGAGGAGGAGGAGGAGAAGGAGAAATAGCAGTAGTAGGAGCCATAGTTGTAGTAGTAGTTGTTATAGTAATGGTAACAATTGTAGTAGTAGTAGTAGTAATGGTAGTTGTAGTAGTAGTAATAGTTGTAGTTGTGGCATTAGTAGTAGTAACAGCAGCAGTAGTAATAGTAGCAGTAGTAATTGGTTTGTGGGTGTTGCATAATCTATACATCATCTGGGGAAGATCACTTTCTGCTCTATATCCATGAGACAAATGATCTAAAACAGCTGTAGGCTAAATCCAGACACATTCCTCCAGATAAGACCATAGCTGCCTCCATAGCACCAATAAAGGAAAGTTAGTCCAGTTGAAAAAGAGAAGTTGTCCCCACATAGGCCATTTTGTTGTATGACCTACATATTCTAGAATTCCCAGTGGTGGATTGATCTACTCAGCCAGGTGGCTCTATAAAAAATTTTTGAGAAGGAAAAGACAATAAAACAGGAATCCATCTGGCCTTCTACCTCTCCCATCAGATTGGCCCTATTATCTTTTAAAAGAAAAATGGGAAATGATGTCTCTGATATAACTACAGTGCTCTGAATTCCATAACCACCTGGGACTAGGACTCCTCACCCTATGCACTTGGAATGATCATTCACTTGGTGGGGAAGGAGGGTATTATTGACCAAAATGGACCTGTAAGGAGCCATGTAGACTCTTCATACAAAGGAACAAGGAATAGTAGAAAATCTTCCAGCACTTCTATGAAATATGTGAAAATTGGTCTATGAAATTTGTTTTGTGCAATACCTCACAGTCTTTCATTGATTTATAAGTTAAATTTTATAAATCCTGGTGGATGGGGGAGGGGTTGGAGATGGGAGTGGTTTATCACAATAATATTCTCATCTACCTTCCCACATTCTGGAGCAAATTGACCAAACACCCACATCAGTAGTAGCTATTTGTCAAATTGAAGAGTTGTCCATATGAGAAAGAAGAGATGGAGTTCTTGGGGGCATACAGGAAATCTGTATAAATCTGACAGGAAATCTGTATAAATCAACACAAAATGGGGATTTCTCGCAGTTAGTGGCTCCCATGAAAGAATAAAGCAATTCCTCATCTTTGTGGGATGCTAATATTGCTTCATCCCAGATGCTCCATCTGATTATCTTTCCCACCAATCTGTTGAAATATCTGGAGGCTTTCCAGTGAACAAGAGAGGCCTAAAGCTCATTTAGTGACCCACAGACCTATTCCACCTCCCTCCCTATTTAGATATACATTCATCTGCAGAAATGGTGATTCTTAAAGCCAGATAATACTGTCATACCTTTCCCAAATTCTGAGTGATGAGCATAGGGGAATCCCCTCTTGAAAAGAGGATTAGGACCTAAAGCACTATACAAGAAACTAAAAATGAGAAGTCCTGGGTGGGTCAATAGCAGAATTTTACCACATGCCAAAATCATAGGATCATAAGTTTAGAGTTGAAAGGGAGCCTATATGTCATCTATTACATCCCTTCATTTGACAGCTGAGGAAGTCAGTATTCTAAGAGGGGAAGTGATTGGCTTAGATTTCAATCTTAGCCCTTGGATTCCAAATCCAATCAATGCTCTCTCCACTGCACCATCCTGCCTCCCAAGGGGAAAGAAATGAACATATGAGCAGTTGTAGAGATTCATTCTATGTCAGTGCTGCATCAAGAGAAGAAAACAGAGGGCATATTGGTGAGCTCACTATCTGTCTGAATCACCCAGCTGGTCTCACTCTTGATCTCAAGCTTCAGTTCCCTGTAGTGGCCATGCCCATTCTCAATCAAATGCTGATGCCTCAGGTTGGTTATATGTCATACTGCGAGGCCCATTCCTTTAGGCAAGCTGGGATTCATGTTATTTGTGAGCCCTAGATAAGGATTTTGTGCCAGAGGAGGCATCTAATTAATCAAATAATTCCTCCTCTTGCATTGGCTTCTTCCTTGATTCACTGCCCAGATGACTGTTACAGCCAGTAGGAGAATGGAACAAAGGCCTAGCATGTTCATCATCCTGATTCTTCACACCAGTGAAACTAGAGTCATCAAAGGCCTTCTCTGCATTTCCCAGACAGACTCCCTTCTTCCTCTGACTTCCCCTGATCCTGCCTTCCCATCTCCCCCAGGCCCCCCAGCCCCAGCCTAAGTCTCCCAAAGGAGCAATTCAAAGAGAAGCAAGTACAGTGTTCAATCCTAACCACCAGGAGGGCTTTCTAGAACTAATCAGCATTCGTAAATGAAGATTAATGACAAGGCAAACAGCCCCACTGAGTGATAACTTCAAAGCCTGGCCTAATCTTAATGAAATCTACAACTTATATTTATATACATAATAATGACTTTTTCCTGCCTTGGATGTAACTTGCTGGGGCAGTTTAGAAGTGACACACTCAGTGGCTGTGCCTGTCACTTGTCTTATTTCAAAGAGCTCTCCAGCAGCCTTCAGCCAGCCCAGGCAGCCCTGCTAGGCCAGAGGGAGATGTGGCCAAGTTTTCTTGTGTTCTTTCTGATTCATATTTGCTTTTAACTGCTTGGCTTCTTAGGAAGTGAAAGAGCCTCACTATCAGAGAGTAAGATGGAGGATTTAAAGTATATCATTCCGAAAATAGGAAGACCATGGTGCTCATCTTGCCTCTGCCTCCAATTAGCTGGGCAACCTTTGTCATATTGCTTCACCTCTCTAGGCCTTAGTAATTTGGCATCAGTAGGATGAGAAGTGCTTCGCTAGGCAAGTTCTAAGATAACTTCTAGGTTGAACATTGTATGTTCTAACATTCTCTGTTCTAAGAGCCCTCCTAGCCCTGACATTCTATGCTCAAGGTCCACCCTCCCACCCCAGATCTGACCCTCAGTGCCCAGAATGTGAGATCTGGGAGGGACCTTAGAACATGAAATTACAGAGCTGAGAAGGAACTTAAAATATAGGACGTCATAGCTGGGAGGAAGCTTAGAACATCACTCCCAGCTCTGATGTTCCATATTCTAAAGTCCTTCCCATGTCTGATGTTCCAGAACTTAAGGTGCTTCCCAATTCTGAGTTCTATGATCTAAGCTTCCTCCCAGCTCTGATGTTCCATATTCTAAAGTCCTTCCCATGTCTGACGTTCCAGAACCTAAGGTGCTTCCCAATTCTGAGTTCTATGATCTAAGCTTCCTCCCAGTTATGACATCCAATATTCTAAGCTCCTTCTTGGCTCTGTAATTCTGTGTTCTAAGGTTCCTCCCAGATCTCACATTCTGGGTCCTGAGGCCTGTAAGGTGCTTTCTAGTTCTAAATTTAATGTTCTAAGGTTCCTCCTAGCTATGAGATCCTATATTCTAAGCTCCTTCTCAGCTCTATAATTCCTTGTTTTAAGGTCCCTCCCAGATCTCACATTTTGGGTTCTGAGGCCTCTTTCTGGCATGTTATTCTCTGACATAGTACATTTATGTACTAAGGTCTTTGGAACTCTAGTATCTAAAACAATCCAGGGTATTTATGCAATACATAGTAGGTCTTGTGGAAGGCAAAGTAGGAGAGTGATGAATATGTATGGGAATGATGAAGGGGCTAATTCTTTTCACAAAACAGAGCCTGCCTGAAAGGTCAGGGAAGACCATCATGCCAGATTTGGGCTGGTCACAGCTATTGCCAACTTACTCAAGCTGGTAACCTTTCAATTATTCACACTAACAGAGAAGGAAGCTTATATATGCCCAAATACCAAGTGAGCCAAATATCTCTGTTATTTGACTTTGAAATGTGCTTTTGAAATACAAGTGTGTCTGATGCGGAATTACTGACTTTCTTTGATATTTCAGAGGATCTTAGATCTCATCAATGTCTGTATGCCTTCAACCGATGCAGATGGCATTCCATCCATTCTTTTCTCATCCTCGATGACTCTCCACCATGGTTTCCCATAAATCCTCCAGTGATTATCTACCTAACATTCTATAGACCTTCCTCTGATCTTTTTAATATTTCTGTGAATAGCAATGCAACTGATTCTCAAGCTGCCAACCTGTTATCCATCATTTTCACTGCAGGATTAGCTCTCCTTTTCCCATCACACACATTCTTGATGATGACTTTGATGTCACTTTTCATGATAATATGTTGAAGCCTAAGGATAACCACCATGCAACTTTCCACAGCCCCTTTGGTTCACCTGAAATGTTTTTCTTCTGGTGCCACGGTGTTACTTGTTTGTAATCATATAGTATTGCTGGGAAAATATTGATGCAAAAAAGATGACTTTTGTGGCAGAAATGAGGATATTTGGAAGTTCTGTTTAATTTCCTAAATGTGATCTGGCATAATATCCTATTCCATTCACCTCTGGTTCCAGATCATTACCCGTCACCAAGGCTTATTCAAGACACACATATAGTAACAGGCCATTTCAATGGGCTAACCATACAACTTCATACCATAATTTTAGCAATACACTTTTTATATCTATTGGTGTATTTTTCCTATGTAAATTGTTAGTTCTCTCTCTTTTGTGGGGTTATGGGGCTCCCTGAAGAAATTCTGTATTATTCTGCATTATGATAAAATGAACATAGTATCAGCCACAAACAAGGGTACCTGGGGTCCTCACAAATGGCCATTCGTCTTCTATCTGTGGTTGATACAGTCCATCCTCACACTGTGACAAAGGCCTTTGTCAAACATTTGTATCCCTGAATGCTGCCTTACAGAATACTGATACTTAGACTCCTTGTGGTTGAGTCTGTCATGAAATCTTGCATGACTTTAACATAGGCCTGGTATCCAGCTTATTAGAGGAGACACTTTCAGACTACATTTTGATTTACTAAGTCAAATTCTTTTAGGAGAAGGTGAGATGCAACAAATGAAGCTTTGTAATCTCTATAATTCGTAGTAAAGTGACTCTGAACATGTGGTCACCTAAGGAATCTATTTCTCTTCTTATGTTTCCATGAAGGTTGCCCTATATTTGTACATAGGCTATAAAGAGTTTGATAGAGATCAGAAAATAACCATCTGGATCTGCAATTGCTTTTATCTTCTTGGTAATGAATTTTTTGGGTAACAATTGTGCCTATAATCTTTTGTATTCTTTGAGAATCTTCTTCTGAGTTACTTTGAAAATTAGTCCCTTAGAATACTCAGTATTGGAGGGGTTTTGGAAAGATATATACACTAATGCATTGTTGTTGAACTGTGAATTGGTACAACCATTCTGGAAAGCAGTTTGGAATTATGCAAATGAAGTGGCTAAGTTATCTGTACCCTTTGACCTAGAGATTTCTCTGCTATCCATATACACAGAGGGGTAATTTATGAAAAGAAAGGCTCCAAATGAGCCAAAATATTTATAGAAAGACTTTGCATGGTAGCAAATAACCGGATACAAAGTAGATGACCGTTGACTGGAGAACGACTAAACAAAGTGTGGCACACGGATATAATGGAATATCACTGTGCTTTAAAAAAATAATGAATATGACACGTACAGAGAGGTATAGAGAAATGAACATGAAGTAAGTGAAGCCAGAAAAAAATGATATACATAATGACAACAACGTCAATGGAAAGAAGAACCACCACAGACCAAAAAAAGGAATATTGCAAAATTATAAATAAGAAACAGCCCCAAAGAAGAAGTAGTAAAAGAAATCTCTCTGCACTCCTTTTCAGAGGTGAGCAGGGGTGCATAAGTGTGGAACATGGCCTATAATGTGGGATTTTTATGATGTATTGCTTGTGCATTTATGTATTTATGATGATTTGCTGATCTCTCTTATTCCTCTTAAAAAAAATTCCTTCTTATAAGAGATTGATCTCTGGGAGGGGGAGTACAGATATAGGGGAAACTTGAATGATATAAAAACAAAAGTTATCAGTTTTAAAAGATTAACATTTTGTCCTCTCCAATGTGGATGTTTTGTATGTGTTTTGTCAGGTTGATCTATTCTTCCCAATTTTATTCTCTTAAGTTATGTTGTTGTCTTCTAGATTATAGTAGGAGACTGAGGTAATAGTTGATCTGGTCTTTTTGATGAGAGTAATTTGCTGTAGACATGTCTACAGATTTTTTTCCTTTTTATGCCTATTTGTCAGTCTCCTTCCAGTTTCATTTATGTATATTTTCAGAATGGCAAGGCTTCATTGAACCACTTTTTAATGATCTACCTTAGCTTGATGAAATCTGATACTCTACTAAAACAGCATGAGACACCTAAGTTTAATTTTAGGGAGAGTCTACCATCTTGAACTAATATGCAAACCAATAAATATTTTCCAAATGCTTTATAATTGGTAATGTTTAATGCATTTCAATCTAATGAAATGCATTAGGTGAGGTTACAGATTGAGATGAGTACATATGTCTTGTATTGAACATAGTAATAGCTCAATTGATGTTTGCTACTTTAAAACTTAATCTCCTATGATTATGTAAAGCAGTTTTGTAGGTCACAGACTTAATGGTTAAGGCTATTGCTTTTAAAGGAAGATAACCCAAAAGTTCTTCCCAATGTCAGTGCCTCATCATATTGGGGATTGTCCTCATAGCTCTGTTGATCAAAGTGGGTCATGGAATTAGAGATTAATCATAGAACAGTAGTTGAAAATAATAAGATACCTGACTGTAAGAAAGATAGAAACTTGGTGGTACCTATTAATGGAACCTAGGAGAATTCCATTTGGTCATTCATGTCAGGTCAAGGAATTTCAAAGGACAGAGAGGTCCAATGCATTGGTGGTAATCATCTCCATGCAGAGATCTGTCCCAGGCTACTGAGGTTACCAAGTTTAGTGCACTTAAGCTAGACAATACTTGGAAGGTGATTTTTCTGGGGGATCATGTTGCCTGTAGAATTCTCGATAGACGAAGCATCTGATATCTGATTGATTTGGGTGTTCTCTCCAACTACAGATCACAACCCCTTCATGCTTCCTATGCCATGTAGTTCTTAGTCATATCATCCCCAAAATCCACCACAGGGCACCCACCCAACATTTTGGAGGTCATCATTGCTTTCTCCTGACATAGCAAAGGGGTCTCTTCCTGTCGTCTGCCATCCACACCACACGAGCATCCTATCTGTTATCATATCTAGCATTTCCCTGATATGATCTTTTATTCCTGTTCTTTAAAATTCATATGGGTCAGGAAATTAATATATTATATGTGGCAACTCACTCACACTTACCACATACCCCTCTCTGTCTTTCCTTTGAATGATACACATTTTCAATCTTTTATAGACTATTGTGTTATGCATCTTGTAGTCACAGAGCAAATGTTAACCCTTGGAAATAGGTGCTATTATAATTACTCTCCTTTTACATTTGAGGAAATGGAGTCTGACAGAAATGAAGTGACTTTGCCAGGGTCACACAGCTACTAATTGTCTGAGGTCATATTTGAGTTTTCCTGACTCCAAGCCTAGAACTTTATCCGTTTAGTTGCTGGTCCATTTCGGATGTTGATTCTCATAGCACAGTCTTTGAAAAGTCTCATCTTGCAGCCCCTTGTTGGTGACAACGGCCAAAGACTCTACCTTTAGTTGAGATCAATGGGAGTAGAATGGATCAATGATGCCATTTTGGTGTGGAGTGAGAGTCAAAAGTGAGTAGAAATCATAATACTGTCCCTTTCCATGCTCTGAGGCTCAGTTGCTTAATCTGTAAAATGGTAATAATGGTACTCAGACATACAGAGATCAAAGCCCTTCCTTAGAGGGTGGCTTGTCCAAGTTGATCACTTGACAGATGGAGAGAGATTAGATTCGTTCATTCATTGGTATAGAAAACTTCGCCTATCAATGCAGTTTAGCATTTTAACCGCACCTTGTCTAGATCACTGAGTGGTTAAATGACTTGCCCAGGATCATATAGCCACTACATGTTAGAAGTAGGACTTGACTCAATCCAGGTCTTCTGGTTCTATGGCTACCTTTCTATCTACCATGCTTCTTCTGATGAGTTTTCTGGATGATGATTTTCCTCCTCACTGGATTTTTGGGAGGAAATGGCTCTGGCAAACTGCAAAGGGTTATTATTCAACTTATTTGTCAAGTATGAGACTGCTTAGGCAGAGGAGGTGATGAAAAATGCACCCTGGAGAAGCCTCAGAGTGAGGCATTGAGATTGGGAAGCTTATAAAGAACAAAAGGGCCAAAGCCACAGTCTCCAAAGTCTTTGTGGAGGGCCCGAGCTGGGCATCAGAGAGATTCTGCCCTCCCTCTTTCATCTGCAGCCCCATCCTTGCTGTATCTGCTTCCTTGATATCGCAGCCCATGTTTTCCTTCAGTATCCATTGAATTTTCTCCCAATTGATTCCGACAGTGAGTTCTTCCCATTGTAGAGGGCTGATGTCTCTAAGAGTTTCAGCATTCATATCATCTTAACATAACCAAGCCCAGAAATCTCCGTCTTAAATCCGGAGTGGCCTGAGGAAGTACAGGAAGTGTCCCTGTGGGTCCTGTGGTTCCATCGGTCTCATATTGAGCCTTCCCATCCTATTAAATCTTGGGATCTCACACACCATTCAGTTCAGCAGGCCCTGAACCCTTTGCAATGCTGCCTGGAATTATTTCTTTACTTTACGTCTGAGAGGTCTGTACTCTATCATTCCATTTGACTACCTTGCATTCATTTTGTATATATTTATGTGAATATAATTGGGCAGGTAGGTGGCACAGTGGATAAGCATCAAGCCTGGAGTCAGTAAGACCTGAGTTCAAATCTGACTTTAGAAGCTTACTAGCTGTGTGATCCTGGTAAAGACACTTAACTTCTGCCAGACTCCATTTCCTCAAATGTAAAAACAACACGAATATATGTTGTTTCTCCTGATGCAACATTAGCTCCGTGAGATTTTGTTTGTTTTTGGTCTTTGTATTCTCAGAGCCTAGTAAAATGTTAGTAGATAATAATGCTTGCTATTTGATGCAACAATCAACAAGAGAAAATCTGGTATATGGTATAGGGCATTGGACATGGAGTCAGGAAGACCTGGGTTGAAATCCTACACTCAGATACTAGATATGTCACCTTAGATAAGTCATTTAACCTCTCCAGGCCTCTGTTAGCTCATCTTGATGGCTCCTAAAGTCCATTCAAGCTCAAATCTATGATTCTATGATTAATAAAGGCTTGGGATTTGCTTCTATCTCTCCTTGGCCTTCAGGTGAGAATCAGAGTTTCAGAGGAAAAAGGGTTATCAGAAAACACCTATTTTAATTCCTACCAAAATAGAATTCCCTTCATCACATACTCAGCAAACTTTGATTGAATACCTGCCATTACTGGCAACTCACTACCTTTTGAGTCAGCCCATTTTTCTTGTCCCCTTGTCTACAAGGAATATTTTGTAGCATCCATAGAACTGAGATGTGCAGAGCATAAAAGCCCCAGAGCCAGGCCAAGACCTCTGTCCATCAAAATAATGTTTGAATATTGGGGCCATGTGTTGCTGTCTCTAACAGACTTTGAGACATCAATGTAAGGCATGTGACATCATGAAATAACTACTTATATAACACTGAGAACAGAACTTTCTGACACTAATGATACACACCTGCACCAACGACCTGCCTGTTCTCTCTACTGATACAGGTCATAGCTCATCCATGACTACTCATCCTGTGTGACTTTTTTATAATCTAAGTGAGCCACAGTGGGTCTAAACAATGTTCTGGGGACCACCCTCAATTTCTCCTTAAGTTGTTAAGGACAACAGTGGAATATTCATTCTAATAGTGTCTATTTCTATAATGCTGTAAGAATGAGAAATCCCATGTCACGGCCCTGAGCAGTCCATAGTTTTTGGACTTCTTGGATTGAATGTATAAATTTGAGGGTATAGGGAACTCCCAGGCTGCTCTGCAAATTAGTATCTTAGGGAGATGCCTAGGCACTAAAAAGTTGAATGGCTTGTCTGGGGTCCACACACAAGATGCATCAGAAACAGGACTGGAACCCAGTTCTTCCTAATCCTCAGTATAATTTTTATACATTATGTGTAATTCACATGTTACAAGAGAGGAAATTGAGGCTCAGACAAATGAAAAGACTTAGTCTCCCAGCTAGGATGTATCAGAGCCAGGACTTGACCTCATCTTATGACTCCATGACCTCTCTGCACTAAATTACACCAACTTTTAAAAAACAAATGTGCATTCAAGTTGTGCATTTTAAAGAAGGTATATTGAGAAATGTAACAGGTACAACAGATACAGCGCCAGACGTAGAGTCAGGAAGACTCATCTCCCTGAGTTCATATCTGGCCTTAGACACTTACTAGCTGTATGACCCTGAGCAAGTCACATAACCCTGTTTGCCTCAGTTTCCTTATCTGTCAAATAAAAATGACAAACCCCTTGAGTACCACTGCCAAGAAAACCCCAAATGGAGTCACTGAGAATTGGACATGACTGGAAAAAAAACATTAAGAAGTGTCCCTATTTAGTAACCTCTCCTTATGTGGCATCATGCATAGGGGCTAATCTTGTGTACCCCTAGTCTTGGCTCTGGGAGCTCCACCTTCAGGTTTTTGCAATGTCTAGGGGACCAACTGCCTCTCCCTTCAGACCATAAGATCATCAGTTTAGAGTTGGAAAGGACCTTCAAAGCTGCTGAGTTCATTCCTTCCTTTTCTCAGGTGAGCAGACTAAAGCAAAGGAAGTTTAATTATCCTGCCCAAGTTCATACAACGAGTAAGTGGCTGAGGTGACATTTGGTCGTGGGTCCTCCTAACTCCAAGGCCAGCTCTCTATCTCTATAGATGGGGATGTTCCGAAGACTGGTTATGTTTAGGGAAAACATCAAGAGAATGAGAGTGAAATGCACCAGTTAGTGGAGCACTGAGGCTCATCGCCATCATACAATGCACACAAAAGGAGGATTTTAATGAAGCAGTTATCAGTGCCTATTTACCCTGAATAAAAATCTAGAGACAAAGAGATGGGGATCTCTGGAGAGAAGGAGAGCATGGAGAAGAAGGAATGGGGTTTGGAGGAAGAAATGTAACTGATAAATACAAATCATATCTAAAAAGTCTGATACTTAAGCAACAGTAATTTGTAAATACTGGGTATTACGGGAACATTGTGGAGGCTGTTTTACATTCTCAGTGACATTTTAGGATATTTCCCAGTTGAAGACTGTGTTCTAGGGATAGGAGTCAAAATAAAAAAATAATGAAATAGGTTGCTACTCTAATATTTTTGGCTGTGTCGTATCTTAGAAATACTCATATTTTGTATCCTCTGGTTTGGTCCTTTTTCCTTCCTTTCTCCCTCTCTTTCTCTCCTTCCATTCTCCCTCCCTCCTTCTTCTCTTCCTTTCCCTTCCTTTTACTCCCTCCCTCCCTCCCTCCCTCCCTCCCTCCCTTCCTCCTCCCTTCCTTCCTCCCCTTCCTCCTTCCTCCCTTCCTTCCTCCCTCCCTTCCTTCCTCCTCCCTTCCTCCTCCCTCCCTTCCTCCTCCCTCCCTTCCTTCCTCCCTCCCTTCCTTCCTCTCTCCCTCTTCCTCCCCTTCCTCCCTCCTCCCTCCCTCTCTCCCCTCCCCCTCCCTCCCCCCCTCCCTTCTTCCTCCTCCCTTCCTCCCTTCCCTCCCTCCCTCCCTCCTTCCTCCCCCTCCCTCCCTCCCCCCTCCCTCCTCCCTCCCTCCTCCCTCCTCCCCCCCTCCCTCCCCCTCTTCCTCCTCCTTCCTCCTCTCCCTCCCTCCTCTCCCTCCCTCCCTCCTCCCTTCCTTCCTTCCTTCCCTTCCTTCCTTCCTTCTTCCTTCCTTCCTTCCTTCCTTCCTTCCTTCCTTCCTTCCTTCCTTCCTTCCTTCTTTCCTTCCCGATTGGTCCCCCTACCTCAAATCTCTTGCCTTTCCACTCTACCCTACATACTGTTGCCAAAATGATTTTCCTTAGACATAGATCTAACCTTGTGACCCTCCTACTCGACTAAATCCAGTGGCTTCCCACCGTTTTTAGAATCAAACATAAATGCTTCTTTTTCGCTTTTAAAGCCCTTTACAACCTGGCCCCAATTTATATTTCCAGCCTCACACTCTGATGCAGACAGTCTGGCCCTTTCTCTGTTCCAGACTCAAGATGCTTAATCTCTTTACTGTGCATTTGTTCTGGTTATCCCTCATGCCTGGTGTGTACTCCCTCCTTCCCTCCCTCTTCCCCTTTCTGCCACCTTCTCTCTTTCCCTCTACTTCCTAGTGTCCCTTTCTTCCTTTAAGAGGCAGCTCAAACATCATTTTTCTCCATGAAGCCTTTCCTGATTTCCCCAAATGTTAATGTGGCCCTCCCCAAGGTGCATTGTATTTAAATATTGTGAATATATTTATATTTATTTACTTTACATTTATGCTGTATATATTTAGAAATATACCTCCTACTCTTTGTGAGTAGGGATTATTTTATTATTTGTAGTTATGTGCCCATTTTTTTTTTAGCACATTACCTGGCACATAGCGAGTGTTGATTGATTGAGGGAGTTTCCTAATAAACGAATTCTCTATTGCAATGAAATCACAGGTTCCCCCTTAATAAAACAAAGGGCACTTGCTAACAAGAGTTGCACACTTCCTCCAAAGTTTGCGTTCAATGACACATTGAGGCTATATTTGTGGGACTCAAGTTTCACAAGTTTCTACCAAAATCAAAAGAACTTTAATCCATGTCTGACAACAGCCTGTGTGTCTGTCATCCTATGGCCAGCCTAGTTGTGTCTGGAGAAAGTCATAACCAGTCTGGCTCTTAGCCAATGCTTATTTATGCATTTTTTTTTTTTGCTATACCAACTCTCCAAAACTAGCTACTAAGGAATAGAAGAGTTCTGATTTGTGCTAGTGTGAAGAGTATGGGGGAAGTCACAGATTTTGGCATAGTGGAGTATGGAAATCAGCTAAAAAGAATCTATGTGTCAAGCTTTATGTAAGAGATTGGAGGTACAAAGACAAAATGAAATCATCCCAGTTCTCAAGGCATTCACATTCTGCTGGGAGAGACATATGCAGATATGTGTAGATATGGAATACATATATGTATACATATAATATATACATACATACATACATACACACATATAAAAAACATGGAGGGCAGAGAGGGCATTGGCAGCCATGGTGGGGCAATCATGGAAGGCTTCATGTAGAAGGTGGTGTTAGAGCTGAGTCTTTAGAAATGGTAAGGATTCCAAGGGGCAGTGTCAAGGAGGCAGAGAATTCTAGGTAGGAAAGACAACCAAAGCAAAGACAGAAGGATGGATGATGTCACATTATGTGTGGGAGGAGCTGCAATCAGACAAATTGAGTGGACCAAACAGTGTGAGTAGGTGAATGTGAATAGTGAGGATGGAACAGTTTGTTGGGGCCAATTGGTCCAAACTCCAAACTCAAGTGACTCTGTTTCCTGTTTCCGCATCTTTGCACTGATTATCTTCTATACCTGGACTCGAGGCTTCATGGTGCACCTTGTTTATCCCTCTCCAAAGCCCTTATCATGAGAGTTTGTGTATCCCAGTTGCCTGCCTTGCTGTCTTATCCCCAAGACAGATTGTGAACTCCAATAAGGCAGGAACAATAATCTTCTGCATATTTTCTGTCTTCCCCAGCACTTATCCCAGGGTTCTCATCATAATAAATACAGAATAAGTGTTAAAGTATTTAAACTCATCCTATTTTGATCATCGATTGAGATAAAATCTACTGAGAGCTACAGAAATGCAACAGTAAATCCTGGCTTCTAGGTTCTCACCTAGAGAATGTTGCCCCAGAAACATCAGACTCCAGAAATGGACAGATGGACTCTAACAAAGAGTTCACCAGTTGGTGACATGTTTTTGATCTTGACTCTTGGTGGCTTCTAGGAAAAGGGAGCAGGAAAATCATCCAAGCCCACACAGGAGGAAGTATAGCAGTCATGGTCAAGTGATGTGCCTGCTTTCCATCTCCCTTGGGCCCCTTGGCTTCAAGATTTTAGTGAGCTGCTGTTGAAAGACGGAAGTGGGACCTTCCTGGCTGGTGCCTCTTTATGTTGTTACTTCTCTCTCTATTGGGCTTTCTGCTTGCAATATCTCTATTCATCTGATTACAATTTAAAAAATGGTGACCATCTATACCCTTGTTGCATGTTTAATTCTGGCTTGGGTAGATATTTGAGAATAAGTTCTGATTTTTGTAAATATATCAGAGATATCTCTGTCTGTGTGTGAATGTTCAGAGTCATGGTGGCTCTGAGTTTAATTTCATCTTTGCTGGCTAGTCTCGGGTGGGTCAATGATGAAAAGGGTAAATCTTGAGACAGCATGGTATAGTGCAAAGCCTGCTGGGGGATTCAAAATATCTGGGTCCAAATACCAACTCTGCTGCTTCCTGCTTTCATGACCTTAGGCAACTCATTTAACTTCTCTGGTCCTGTTTGCTCATCCATAAACAAGCAGACTGGACTTGATATCCCATGTTATGAGAGCTCTTTCAGGTCTTCTGGGTGACCACAGGCAAGCCACTTGACTTTCTTGGTGCTCAGTTCCCTGGGCTTTGTAAAGGGTCATAGACTAGCTGGTATCCAAAGTGCACTCCATCTCTAGACCTGGTATTGTGTGATTCCATAAGTCACTTAACCCTTTTCATACTTTACTTTCCTAAGACATAATGAATGGGGGCTTGTACCAGATGACCTCTGAGTCCATGACAGCTTTAGAGTTCAGCTCCCTTGATTAGGTGCAGAATGACCCTTCACACAAGGCCAACACTGAGCCAGCTCTTCAGCTCCAGTGTGTCTCCTGGTCATGGCCCCTCACTCAGCAGACAGGTGCTTGAACACTCACCCTGTCTGACACTTTCCTTTTTAAATTATTTCTGAGTTTCCAACCAGAGATGTTTTCCCTGAATGATGATGGGCGTCATGTCACATTACTCTCGAGCTGATATGAAGAGACAGACTCTAATGGAGAGCATCACTTCCTCAGGTCCACAGCTCAGTTCTCATCACCACCAGTATCTGTGGTATTATTTGAGCTGGGCCCATCTCCCCTCACAGAGTCAGAGCTAAAAGTAGATGTGTCAGGGCCTATTTGGAGGGAGGGAAGAAAACGAACACAGGCTGTTTAAAGCCTGGTGGGCGGGAGCTCTCCTCTGATACTTCATCGTGGAAAAACATTGACCGTGGGATCTTACAGGACCAGCTACTGGGGCTCATGCTCTGGCTTGTCCAATGGTCAGGAAAGGGTTTTGGTACCGATTCAACAATGACCGTCCAAGGAACAACCTAATGTTATTCAGGGAGCCTTATCACCTTAGGTTGATGGCAAAGTGATGAACATTTGGCTATAGGAGCCAGAGTTATAAGTAGTAATCTTGGTAACTGGGGCAAGAGGCAGAAAATATGTCCTCAATTTTGTTGGTGAAGGTGAGGTAGAAACTCCAGTATGCCTCAAACTTACTAAAGTGAGAGACCAAGGAGGAGATCACTAGAAGGTGGCTGCTCCCCTGCAGGGAGGAAACATCTGAGCAGATATTTGATGAGCTCTTTGAGTCAGAAAGAAAAGCCAGCATTTTCTATGTGATTGCTAACAGCAAATAATTACCCAGCTCATTTTAGAGGAAATACAAACAAAATGGACATGGGCCCTTCCCTCAAGGAACTTACAGTCTGATTGGACACTAAAGTATATACGTAAACGCATATACCTATAAACATCTCAGGCATATTTACAAAGCATTCATTTGTGAAATACTTTATTCAGCTTGGATTATTGGGAGGAGTGGAAAGAATAGGATAGTGTCAGGTTGTGGAGAGTATAGGATGCCATACTTAAGATTCTATACTATATTTGGTAGGCAATGGTTTAGCGGCTCACAGATTCAGAATTTGGAGGTCTAGCTTCAGACTCTCCGATACCACCTGTGTTACCCTGCGAAAGTCACTCTTTTGGGCTTCAGCTTCTTCATCTGTATGATGGAGATAATGAATGATATTTATACTGCTTACTCCCCAGAGCTAATGTGAGCATAGCCCCTTGTGGTCTTCATATATGTGCTAGAAATATGAGCTATTTTTCTTACTGCATTTATTCTGCACCAATTATATACAAGAGTAGTGTGACATCATGTCTGGCTGAGGAGTAAGGAAGACCTGGGTTCAAATCATGCCTTTGGCGCATACATACTACTGGGTGGCACTATGCAAATTATTTATCATTTTACTGATCCCAGTAACTCTCAAGGGATTTAAGAGTACCAGGATTCCAATCCTACTTCTGACATATGCTAGCTTAGATACATGAAACTGAGAAAGTCCCTTAGCTTCTCAGACAACTCTTCAGGACAAGAAGTTAAGGGGGAGCCTCAGATCTCCATTGGTAGGAGGAATTTCCACATCCAGGAGTTTCCCCACAGCACTGAAATCATTGATTTTGAGGCATTGAAACAACCCAAAACACACTGAGTACATCAATTCCAGCAGGACTTGGAATAAATGGGAATCAGATGGTTGTGAGGATAATAGGGGAGGCTCCCTGGAAAGCTGGTCTGTCTCCTCTGATCTCTCTATTATTTCTTAATTAGGTTATTGTGCTTGGAAGTAATTTCCTCATTAACCTTTTTTTTTTAAATTTTGGATCAGATTTGAGAGTTAATTAGTGTAATTAACTCCCAGTGAGGAAAATCCCTTGACCAATACAGTTCATCACCACCATCACTCTACACCTAGAAGGGCATCAGAGATTATCTGTCTGAACTCTTGCTTTTTACACATGAAGAAAGTGGCACTCAGGGACACCAGAACTGTGGTAACTTAGAGCCTTATAGAGTTGTCTGGGGGACACAGAGATGTCAAGTGATTCACCTGGGGTCACAAAGCTAGTATATGTCAAAGGCAGAGCTTGAACCCAGGTGTTCCTAGTCTAAGACCAGTTCTTTATCACTTAGGCAACACTGCCTCTCTATCTGGATCAATTCTATTAAAATACTAAGTGGCTCTTAACACCTCAGCATTTCTAGCTATTCAGAAATGTAAGTGGGATGGATTCACGTTATCATGGAAGTGGCTAGGTGATGCAGTGGATAGAATGTCACACCCAGAGTGAGAAAAACCTGAGTTCAAATCCATTTTCAGGTGCTTACTAGCTGTGTGACTTTGGGAAAGTCATTTTACCTCTACCTACCTCAGTTTGCTTATCTTTTAAATGCAAATAACAATATCATCTCTTCTGAGGGTTACTGTGAAGATCAAATGAGATGGTATTTATACTATACTTTAAAAAAACTGCTATGCAAATGCTGCTATTATCAACTTCTACCAAAGGATTCTATCTGATAGCTCTTTTGGATTCCATTCTGTCCAATTCAGCAAATATGGATCAATAGTAGCTAGCTAGCATTTATTATAGCACTTTAAACATGACAAACTGCTTTCTATAGGTTATCTCATTTCATTGAGTACTAAATACATACCAAAGCACAGAACATTAGGAAAGCAAATATAAGCAAACAAGATAGATAGTCCCTGCCCTCAAGGAACTTATATTCTAATAGGGAAATATCCCAGATGAGTTTGTGGCCTGGGAGGCTGGCTTTGCAGACCTGATTCTGGGCAAGACAAGGCTAACACTCTATCAGGGTCCAGCTTCCCATTGTCAGTCAGACTTCAGGGTTCTGGTAGGAGGAAGGAAGATGGAGATGATGGCATAGTGAGGAGATGGGTATGGGTGGCTGAAGATGGATGAGCACTTCTCAGACGTGTTAGGGTGTACAGGTCAAATTAGCTAGTGGCTGCATTCTCCTTCAGCTCTCAGATTCTATGATTCTGTGATTCTATTACACTTTTCCTCACAGCACCCCATTAAGGGAGTGTGTGTGTGAATAGTAGTATCTCCATTTAATGGATGAAGAAACTCTGGCACAGAAAGAGAAGGTTTACCCAACCAATAAGCAGCAGACACAGGATTCATGCCTCATTCTAACTGGATCTTTCCCCCTTACTCTACCACTCAGGGGAGTGGATTGTAGTGGCTAAATCCTAGGGATGGAAGCTAGATCTTACTCATAGCCGTTTTACAATTATTTAACCTCTCTGTGCCTTAGTTTCCTCATCTGAAAATGCTCACAACAATCCCTGCTCTTCTATACCACAGGCATATCAGTGGGATGAAGAACATATGCTCACCTACTACACAAATACAACAGATGATAATATCTTAATGATCAGAGCATCCAGTAATAAATCCTGTAAACTTTAGTGTCTTTGCAGTCAAGCACCAGTCATAGGTTCTGATCTAAAAGGACCTGGGAAATCATCCTCATTTTACAGAAGGGGAAACTGAGGTCTAGAGAAATGACATGGCTTGTCAAAGGTTACGAACTTAGTAAGTCTCAGAGGTAGGATGTGAACCTAAGTCCGCTGACTCCCAGTCTTTCTCCTGCAACAAACTGCCTCCCGTTGACTATATGTCACATGGTATAGAGGAATAAGCCTTGATTGGGAGTTAGGAGGCTCTGGTTCAAATCCTGGCTCTGACACTTCCTAGCTGTGTAGTTATAGGCAAGTAACTTTGCCTCCATGACCCATCACTGGCTTTACTTCAGAGGGTTCTCCATCTGGGTTTTGGCGTTCTCATAAGATCCTAGAATCAGAGCTGGAACAAAATCTTAGAGGTCACATGGTCTAGCCATGATTTGTCTAAAGTCATGCAGGAATGAATTAGCAGAGCTGAGATTCAAACCGAGGACTCCAAATCCAGGCCTCTCCCCACTATAACATGATACCTATATTAGAACGGTTTTGCCTTTTTTTTCCCCCTTTCAAACTCTCTGTTACCTAATGATTATCTTCCTGGATGATGCCTATATTGTTAGAATGGATTGAAGCCAGATTAATCCTAGGCAAAGAAATAAAATGGGATTATTGTGATTGGGATCATTAGATGTCTGTGGCCTTGGGTGAATATTAAGTGGCAAGTCAATAGGAAAAGGATAATTCCCCTATCAGATGTACATGATTCCACCTCTGCGGCATCTTCTCTTCTTAATCTTGTCTTCCTCTTCATTTCCTAAGCTGTCTCTGCCACATCAGCCATGAAGAGGAAGAAGCTATTGGCTGACATTATTTTTGCAACCCCCCACCAATGATGCAGCGCCCCCCCCCAAAAAAGGGATCATTTAATTTTTTATCTGGGGCAGCTAAGTGGCACTGGGCCTGGAGTCAGGAAGACCTAAGTTCCAATTCAGCCTCATACACTTATTAGCTGTGTAACCCTGGGAAAATCATTTCACCTTGTTTACCTTGGTTTCCTCATCTGTAAAATGAGCTGGACAAAGAAATGGCAAAGCACTCTAGCATCTTCTCTAAGAAAACCCCAAGGAGTATCATGAAGAATCAGATATGAAATGACTGAATAACAACAAATTTTTCAGCAGACTAAATGATCTCTTTCCCCTCATAGCCAAGTCATTTAAAAAAAAAAGAATGATCCTAATTATACCGGATGCCATATGAAATCTGTAAGATTACTGGCTTTGGAGTCGGATGTCCTGGTTTCAAATTCTGCCTCTGTTACATAAGATTATAGATTGGTCTAGAAAAGACCTCAGAGATCACCCACTGAGTCCAACTATTTCATTTTATATGGATAAGGAAACTGAGATTAAGAGAAAGAAGGACCTGCTTAAAGACATAGACAACAACAGAAAAGAACCTATGTCTGCTGACTCTCCATTCAGCAGTCTCTTTCTATTGGACCTCTTTATGATGTTCAGTCATATTCAGTCATGCCTGCCTAACCCTTCATGATCCCATTTGGGGTTTTCTTGGAAAAGATACTGCAGTGGTTTGCCATTTCCTTCTCCAGCTCACTTTACAGATGAGGAAACTGAGGCAGAGTTAAGTGACTTGCCCAGGGTCACACAACTAGTAAGTATCTGAGGCTGGATTTGAACTCAGAAAGATGAATCATCCTGACTCCAGGCCCAGCACTCTGTCTGCTGTGCCACTTGACTGCTACTGCCTCCAAATATCTTTGGATTTGACCTTGGCCAATTTCCTTCCTCTACCCCCAAGTACCTGATGGGTTTCATCTATAAAATGAAGGAGTTGTATTAGATGGTCTACAAGGTCTTTTCCAGTGGTTGTTGTTATTGTCGGTGGTGGTCTTGTATTCTTGAAGAGGACCAATGACATCCCAAAGGTAACTTCTTGACTTGTATGTGAATTGGATATGAGTGGGGCAGAGCTATGTAAAGCCATCAGCCTCACTCTCCTCCAGAATAACAGAAGTCCAGTGGTAAGATAGAAATCAAGACAATTGGGGATGGCCTGGGTTGTAGTGGATGACCTTGGCCTTTCTAAATTAAGATATTTCCCAGGTCTCAGTTTGTCTGATGCCACACCCATTCAATGACTGAGGGCTGAGTAAGAATTGAGATAAAAGATCGCTCTATTTACCATCACAAAGACATCAATCTGGGAGGGGAAGACCCTTAAAGGGAGGGAGGGAGGGGAGTAATAATTTATATAAGAATTTTGGATATTACCAGCTGCTTGACATTCACTGTCTCACTTACTAGAGACTAAGGAGGCCTCCTGCCAGGGATCCTGCTACCTGGAGCGCTACTGGATCAAGCCTGGCTCCCACTGAGACTTGGATGCAATTTCCTGTGCTGCAAGAGGCCAATGAGCCATTGAGAGCCCAAAGGCAGTCCATGTGGGCAGTGCGATCTCTAGGTTAAATAAACAAGAAAACACTGAGTGAAGTTTTATAAGATAGAGACCTTTCAGGAAAGGACACCGTTGATTTTCTTGGTCAAATCTGGCACAGTATTTTTTGTTTTGGTTAATAGATCCTTTATTAGCCAGAAAATTCTTGGGGGCTGAGGAAGAGATGGACACAGAGATGTTTAAGGCTTAACCCTGGGTAAAGTTGGCATCATCATTGCCCCTCAGCGGCTGTCTCCTTCTCCATGGGACTTCCATTCTGCATTTGGGTTTACAACAAGGTCCTTAAGAAAAGGCCAAGGTTTCCCACTGAATCCTCGGCCACCTCCAGTCATCCTGATCTGTATCTTGCCACTGGACCCAGATGGCTCCAGAGGAGAAAGTGAGGCTGGTGACTTCGCACAGCCTTCCCTCACTTCAATCCAATTCACTTGCATGTCATGGTATTGCCTTCCTGATGTCATGGTCCTCTTTGAGAATTAAGGATAAGCAACAAGAATAACATTCTGCATTCGCACTAAAAAGCTCAAACAGGATGAATGGATATTTTAAGAATGCAGAAGCATTTGAGGACATTCTCCATGGAAGGAACTCCTGGTGTGGGCATTCCTTACATCAGTGCAGATCCCTACCTGATGCTCTTTCTATGACTTGGTAGTTGTATCCTGGAGAATTGTCTGAAGCCCAGAAATGATAAGTGATAAGCCCAAAGTCACAAGCTAGTATCAGCCAGTCAACAAATATTATTAATGACATACAAAATGTGCTGAGGAGAGAAAGAAAGGCAAAACCAACTCTTCCCCACAAGAAACTGCCCCTGGTAAGCAAATCCTATGGATTTGTGGGGTGAATTGGAGAGAGTCTCGGAGGGAAGACCTTAGCAGTGGTGCCTGCTGGTGGTGAGGGGCCTAGAAAGGTGTTCTGTTGAAGAAAGAATTTGAGTTTAGGCAGAGACAGGATTTGAACGCAAATCTTATTGACTTCCAGCAGAGCACTGTCCATTATACTGTGCTGTAGCTGGGAGTGGTGGTCATGTTATTACTGTCTTTTACAGATGAAAATGAGGTACAAGGGAGCAAATCCCTTGACTCCATGAATCTAGTAAACGGCAGAGCTTGAACTAGAATTGGTTGCTTCAGATAGGGAGCCAGATGAGATAAGTTCTAACGAATGCTGCTCAATCTCATTGGGATGGTGCTTTTTTCCCACTAGTGCATAGTAAAACCTCTCCTTGCCCTCAAATCCTGTGTGATTGAAACAGAGACTGTATAATTAAATAAATGTAACAAATAAGGATTACAAGGGCAGCAATGGCTCACATTTCCTTAGTGCTTTTGGGAAGTCTTTGCTTACACATCTCATTGGATGCTCAGAAAGACTCTTTGAAGAAGACATGGCACAGTTGAAAGAACACGGGCTTTGGAGTCAGAGAAATTGGGTACAAATCCTGGCTCAAGCATATGATCTTGGTCACTTAACCTCTGTGGGCATCAGTTTCTTAATGTGTCAAATGAGGGTGTTGGAGTGGACAATCTCTACTATTTCTTCCATTTCTAGATCTAAAATTCAGTTGTTGTTTACTCGTTTCAGTCTTGTCTGGCTCGTCATGACCCCCTTTGGGATTTTCTTGGCAGAGATACTGGAGCAGTTTGCCATTTTTTTCTCCAGCTCATTTTACAGATGAGGAAACTGAGGTAAACAGGGTTAAATCATTTATCCAACATCATACAGCAAGTAAATCTCTGAGGCTGGATTTGAACTCAGGAAGATGAGTCTTCCTGACTCCAAACCTGGCACTCTATCTGCTATGGTGCCCCCTCACTGCCCTCTAGATCTCTAATCCTCCCATATATTTTTGGGCCTCACCTCCCTGGTCCTCAACTGGATCTTTTGTAAAATGAGGAGGTTGGAAAAGATGACCTCTAAGGTTCCTCCCAGCTCTAAATTTTCAGTCTCCATATTATAGACTAGGAAATGGGCTCCATGAGAAGTTAGAGCATTCCTAATTGCACTGCCCAAGCCTGCCATCTCACACCAGGGTCCTGGGATCCACATCTCTGCCTTGGTCTTCTTCCCATCCTCCCTCAGGCCTTTTCTTTCCCAGCTAGTTGTCAAATTAGAAAGTGACTTGATAGACTAATTTGAGCTCATGTTTTAATAGCTGAAAATTGGTTTAATGGGTTATCCCTCCCAGAAGTATATGCCCTTTAATAGGGTAATTTAAGGGAATGAATGACTGAATCCACTGATCTTTAAGTAATAATTGGGCACCTCGAGGCATTGGGGAAGCAATGGAAAAAGTGGCAGATTGGGAGTTGGGAGGACCTAGGTGTGAATCTCACTCATTATGACCACTTTGCAAACCAAGTCATTTTCCCTCTCTGGGCCTCAGTTTCTTCATCTGTAAAACTAATGGGGGTTCTTTCCCAACTCTATATCTATGATCCTATTCCCCTAATACAGACAAGGCGCTACTGAACAATAATGGCTCAATTTCTATGGCACTTTAGTGTCTGCAGAGGATTTTATTTATATATTATTCCATTTGATCCCTATAACAGCCCCATGAGGTAGATAGTTAAAGCATTCCCAGCCCTGTTTTACAAATGAAGATGTTTAAGCTCAGGGAGATTAAGGCCACACACCTAATAAGCTTCAGTGGTAAGATTTGAACTCAGCTCCTCTGACTCTAGAGTGGATGTACTTTCCACTGCACCACATTGCCTCCTTTGGTTCATTTATACCAGGGGTGGGGAACCTGTAGCCTTGAGGCCACATGTAGCCCTCTAGATCCTCAAGTGCAGCTCTTTGACTGAATCCAAATGTAACAGAACAAATCTCCTTAATAAAAGGATTTATTCTGTAAAACTTAGACTCAGTCAAAAGGCTGCACTTGAGGACCTAGAGGCCCACATGTGGCCTCAATGCTTCAGGTTCCCCATCCCTGATTTATACCTTGAAGTATGGGGATCAAAGAAATGTAATTGTCCAGCCACATTATGAGGGTAATTCTGGAGGACTTGTGTGGCAGATTTCATTTTCCTATGGCTTATGAAGAAGCTTTGTGGCTGCTATAGTGAAGAATAAGGCTAATCATGGTGTACAGCTTTCTTAGAAAAATCAAACTTCTTAGTAGAACAAGGTAGAGGAATACAGCATAATACAATATGATAATAGTTAATAGTAGATCCAATCTTATTTTGCTGGGAACTAAACCTTCATCTCACTTCCTGACCATCAGCTTCAAACCATGAAGCCATGTATGCATAACATTTTAAGCCCTCCCCCTTTCCACTGCCCCACTGGAGTGTAATCTCCTTGAGGATAGGAACTTGCTTTGTATTTGTATTTGAATCCCTAGGGCTTGACACATTAGTAAGTGATTGACAAATGTTCTACCTCTCTATCTTTCTTCCTGTCTCTCCATCTATATCTATCTATCTATCTATCTATCTATCTATCTATCTATCTATCTATCTATCTATCTATCTCTATCATCCATCCAT
The DNA here is from genome assembly GCF_003287225.1 of Phascolarctos cinereus. Taxonomy (NCBI): domain Eukaryota; kingdom Metazoa; phylum Chordata; class Mammalia; order Diprotodontia; family Phascolarctidae; genus Phascolarctos; species Phascolarctos cinereus. The sequence goes on along the minus strand of NW_027555514.1, from coordinate 278,343,653 downwards.
CCATTGATCCATCTATCCATCTCTCTTTATTTCTTTAATCCATCCACCCATCTACTCATCCACCCATCCATCCATCCATCCATCCATCCATCCATCCATCCGTCCGTCCGTCTGTCCACCCATCCATCCATCCATCCATCCATCCATCCATCCATCCATCCATCCATCTATGTATCTATATATGTATGTACATATAGATGTATGTATGTATGTATTGATCTATCTACCATGTATTTAATAATAAAAATAGCTAATATTTCCATAATCTTTTAAGGTGACTTTACCTATATTATCTAATTGATCCTTACAACAATTCTGTGAGGTAGGTGCTGTAATTATTCTCATTTTACAGATGCAGACACTGAGACTAAAAGAGGTTCATTGACTTGCCCAAGGTCACATAGCTAAGTAAATGTTTGTGCAGGATTCAAAGTGACTCTCATCTTCCTGACTTTAAGTCCACAACATTTTATCTGCTATGTTGTTTACATACAACAAACAATAATTAAGCACCTAGTGTGCACAGATCCTTGCACATGGGTGCCAGGGGAAAATTGCAATTCAGATTAGAAGGCACTCATAAGCCTTGCCTTCAAGGAGCTTGCATAGAAGATGACACAAACATAGGTAGTGACAAGACACAGCCTGATGTGCCGTGTGAATTGGTGAAGGTCAGGCAAACCATGCTGGTGAATCCTGATTGGGAAGGAAGATCATGACTGACAGTGGGGAGCAGGGACCTTTTTCTGGAGGAGGTAACATCTGAGTTGATCTTTATAGGATGGGTAGATATTCAGTAGACAATGAAAAGGTGTGGATTGAACAGGAAGGGCATGCCAAATGGGTGGAATCCCTTGAGAAAAGATCTGGAGGTAGAGTGTAATTTGCGTTCTGGGGACAGAGAGTTATCCAATTGGGTTAGAATATAGAATGCTGAAAGAGACCAAGAGATCTGTCCATGAAGCAGATGAATCAGCAGTTGTCTGAATTATGTGTAGGAAGTGGAGAGAGGTGAAGGCAGGCAGCAGGTCAGGATGTTCCTGCAAAGGTAACATGACAAAACATGTGTCAAGTGGTTTACAAACTGGTAAACACTCTATGTGTCGGTCTGTCACTTTAAACATGCTCTGTCAGGGCTGGGCTTAACCCTTGTTTATGGCAATGGGAATGGAAAAATATTGTGAGGCTCCTAAGGCTCATCCTTATATTTACATATTCACTTCTATATGTACGTGTTGTTTCCCTAGACAGAATGTAAGCCCCTTGAGGGTAGGGATTATCTTTGCTCAGTCATTTGTTTAGTTTGTTTGGATGTTCTCTAGTCCTTGTGCTCTAGTACACTGCCTGATACAAAGTAAGTGCTTAATAAATGCTCACTGTTTGAGTTGCAAAATTGGCGCTGAATCAGATGGCCTTGATGGTTTGCCTGAGCCTTAATATTCTACCAGTCTATGACCATGGGAACTGGCATGTTGGCAGTACTCCCTATCTGTGAATATTCAGTTTTCTGTGATCACCAAATAGTAGATCTAGAACTGAGTGGGACAGGAGATACAATTTAGTCCAACTGTTCCATTTTCTAGATGAGAAACCTGAGCCCTGGGCAGAGAAGTAATTTGCCTTATTTCTTCCCTATTTCTGTCAAGGGCAACAGCATCCTTCCAGACACTTGGGCTTGTAACCTTGGAGTCATCCTCACTTTCCCACTCCTCTTACCCTACGTGTCCAATCAGATGCCAATTGTCCTTTTCTCTCCATTCATCATCATTATCCTCCACCTCCTCCTCCTCCTCATCGTCAGAGCTAACATTTATAGAATACTTCCTGTTTACCGTCATTGTGCTTAATACTTTACAAATATTATTTCATTTGCACCTCACAGGAGCCCTGGGCAGTAAGCACTATTATTATCCACATTCAACAAATAAGGAAACTAAGGCAAACAGAAGTTAAGTGACTTGCCCAGGGCCACACAGCTAGTAAGTGTCTGAGGCCAGATTTGAACTCAGGTCTTCCAGACTCACCTTAGTGCTTTATCCACAGTACCACATAGTGGCCACTCACATAAGCACCATCCTAATTCAGGCTGCCTTAAGTTTCCACGGCCCTAGTGGTTTTCAGGAAGGATAACAATCAGTTTGTTCTGGAGGGTTCATGGGTGGTAGGATTATGGGACCATAGACTTAGAGTTCATAATTCCCCCTATTTTATAGATGAGGAAACTGACCCATGGAAGTGGGAAAGGACTTGCCCAAATGGAAAACCTGGGGTGAGGGGGACAGTTCAGTGTGGAGCTGGCTGCCTACCTCCAGGCATGGTGGAAATCCTGCTTTATCCACAAACCAGATTCACTGTCAATCGCCTTTCCCCTGGGAGAGCCAGGCACATGCCAGGAAGTGTGATTATAACTTCCCAAGGATGCTGGTTCTTGAGGCAAGCATCAACCGTAGCATTTATTAACTGGAAGCAGGAGAGAGGTTGTGTCATCTTGTCAGCTATTTCAGGCATCAGTGCACCCAGCTTTGGTCTCTGATCCTGATATAGATAACACGGCTGAAGTTACCTGCAGGCAGGTTGGAGGGGAGCAAAGAAAGCATGAAGCCCTGAGATTTTCAAATTAGTAGAGTTCATCAAAACCAAACTTCTTCTTTATGTCATGCCGTGGAGAAAACCCTGCCTTGGAATTATATGACATCGGGTTTGAATCTTGGCTGTCTGATTCTTGGATCAGAGATTTAAAGCTAGAAGAGACTTTAGATTAACCTCTCCATAGCATCCTGGTTCTGGATGTCAGAGGCCGTTACTTAAAATGCCTCATTTTACAATGAGTAAACTGAGGCTTAGGAAGGGTGAATGATTTCCTCAAGGTATTCAAGTCGTACTCTGAGGAACAGCCTAGCTAAAGTGGGGAAAGCTCATCACCTGTGAGGTGTCCCTCCCATATATTAATCTTTTGGGTCACAACAAATCATTGAGGGAGTCTATGGCATAGAAAAGTTGTTAACTTTGTTTGTATAGGAACCTCCACCCCCTTCCCACAATTGACAGAGGCGGTGTGGCTTACAGTGCTGAATAATGGATAGGGCGTGAAATCAAGAGAAACCTGAATTTAGGATCTGGCTCTGACATTTGCTGTATGACCCTAAGCAAATGCTTTACTTTCTCTGAAACTCAACTTCCTCATCTACAAAATGAGAATAGTAATAGCACTCACCTCTCAGGGTTGTTGTGAGGAATCAAATGAAATGTTTGTGCACTAAATAAATGAAAATGCACTTTGCTTTGCAAACTTTAAAATAAAATAAAATAAGGGCAGCTAGGTGGTGCAGTGGCTACAGCACTGGCCCTGAAATTAGGAGGAACTGAATTCAAATTTGACCACAGACATTTACTAGCTGCGTGACCCTGGGCAAGTCACTTAACCCTGATTTGTTTCCCACTTTCCCCTCCCCACAAAAAACAAAACAAAACAAAACAACAACTTAAAAATATTTAAAGGCAGAATGGTTTGGAGCAGAGATGTCAAACTTGGGGCCAGAAACTCTCCTATAACATGTAATTGGGAAATACTTAACAAAATAAATAAAAACAAAATACAGCATAGATAATGTTAATTTTTAAACTGTTTTGCTATATTGTTAAATTGGTTTTCTAACTCAATATGTGGCCTACAGGTGTCTCTTTCTATTTGAGTTTGACACCACTTATCTAGAGGATTAAAAAGCTGTCCTTAGAGATTTGAGGCCACTAGGGGGCACCATAGTGGATAGAATGCTGGGCCTGGAGTTGGGAAGACTCATCTTCAGTTCAAATCTGGCCTCAGACACTTATTAGATGTTTGACACTGGGCAAGTCATTTATTTCACCCTGTTTGCCTCCGTTTCCTCATCTCTAAAATGAGCTGGAGAATGAAATAGCAAAGCACTTCAGTATCTTTTCCAAAAGCACCCCAAATGGGATCAAGAAGAGTTGGACATGACTGAAATGAGTGAACTGCAAGAGAGACTTGAACCTGGGTTCAAGTCCCACTGCTGATACCTACTAATTCTATGACTGTGAGCGAGTTACTTAACCTCTCAATGATTCAAGAAACTCTCTAAGACCATAACTGTAGATGAGATGCCAACATGAAATAGGACGAAGAGTTTCTTCATCTGGAAGTTCCCTTTAACCAATGAAATCACAGCTTCAGTTGTTATCCTTAATAAATGTTAGCTATTTCTATCAACCACAAATGTTTAAAGCACTGAATTGTAAATGAATCAATATTGCTTTGTTTTCTTTACTATACATGGTAGAACAAGTCTCTGTATCCTATGTCCCCTTACCCAAAGTCAGCAGTAGGCATTGGCCCATACTTCCACTCATAGCATGACTGATTGTACTCATACCTTTCCAGTCCAAATCACTGACAGTTATATTTTTGGTTCCAATCTAAGGGGCCTTCCCCAGCAGGAGGAGGAAGTAAAAAGATACCCAGTGTACAAGCATGAATCAGCTACAGAACAGGCAGTCAGTCAGTCAGTCAACAAGAATTTATTAATCACCTCCTGTGTACCAGGCACTGTGCTAAATGATGGAAGCCCTGCCCTCAAGGAGCTCCCAGTCTAATGGAAGAGACAACATGTAAACAACTCTGTATAAACGAGCTCTGGACAGGATATCCTAGGGATGGTCGCCAGAGGGAAGGCATCAGCAGTAAAGTGGGCCTAGGAAAGGCTTCTTGTAGAAGGTGGGATTTTGGCTGGCACTTGGAAGAAGTCAGGGAAGTCAGGAGGCTGAGGTGGGGAAGGTGACAGGCAGTTTCAATCCCATACTGAAAGGACAGTGCAAAACAGTAAAGACTTATAGAGTCATTACAATCACTTGAGAGGCGAATATTCATGAATTATTGGGACATTCACAATAGAGCTGCTCATTAGCTACTAAACGTTCACTTCCACTGAGTACATCTTGATCCATTCCAAGTGGGGTCTTTTCTTTCTGGAGGTTTTTCTTTCTGTGGGTCATTGTTTCCCTCTATGCCAGTCTGCATAACAACCACTGTGGCTCTTTCTGTCAAAATTGCTTTGATAGCCAATGCTCTGATGCTTGGATGGACAAGAAGAGGAAGACAATGACTGCCTTTTGAGATCCTGCAAGGCCCTGTACACAAGAACACAGAAGCAGGAGGTTATCTTCATCCTGGACACAGGCTTGCCTAGGAGGCGATTTGCTCACAGGGTCAGCCTTAGTGGGGAGAAAAGTATTCCATCGACCACTCTGCACAGTGTAAAGAGTTGTTCTTAAGCTTTAAGTATGGAAGAAGAATCCTGAATGATTTTGTATATCCATAGAATGCTGTCTTAGCAGCCAGTTAGAGAAATCCTTATGACAGACAGAGAAAGCTGTCACAGTATATCTGTCCCTTCTTTAACATTAGGGGAAAGGTTCTTTCCATCACACTACCTCAAGGGGGTGCTGCAGTAGGAAAACTGGTCATCGCTACCAGCCAGTTCCATTTTCTAGATTGCTAAGACAGTTCTGTAAAGTATGTGAAGGGACAAAGTCTGCTCAAAATGACATATTCAGGTTCAGGTGCCGATTTTCAGATAAACACATTATTCAACATTAAGAAAAAAGGAGAAATACATGATCTGATGGCTGAATTAATTTCTCTGATACTATTGATCCATTAAAAAAAAAACAATGGTTTTTTAAACAGATTTCAGCACACTAAATAGTTGTAACCCTCCAACTACGTGTAATGAAAAGCCCCAAAGTAACAGAAGGCAAATTCCTGTTTAACAATGACATACTGCAAAATATCAATGAGAACTCAACAGTTAAACTTCATTGAAATCAGAGCATTATCACAGACAGAACTCTTACCCATAATTGGCCAGAGATAACATTGATATGTTAAAAAAAAAAAGAAGAATGTTTTTAATAGATTTCAGCATTCTAAATAGTTATGACCTCCCAATTGCATGGAACGAAAAGCTTTCAAAATATACAGATCTGGTAGAAGAAATAAATCCATGTGGGAACAGGATAAAGCAGCTCTCATCCCTATGATTCTGTCAGCATCTGGAGTTGTCTCAAAGATGCTTGCTATAAGCCACAGAGGATGAGCTGACATTCCAATATTTATATTCAGTGGCACAAAAGTCATTTTTGTCTACCTGTGCATTAATTGGCAGAACATAAATATAAAAGAATAATAGCACCATAGCAACTTGTCCCAGGATCGCTTCTAACTAAACTATATTGGAAAAAAAAGTCAGAATTCAATAATGACAGGGCAACAACAACAACAGCAACAATAACAATAACAACAACAACAATTGATAGGGCAGAAGGCTTTACATGCGTGTCCTCATTGGTGCTACACAGCAGCACTGGATCATGCAGTCCTGCGCCCTCCCCCAGCCCTTCCTCCAGGCTAGGATTGGCCAAAGTCAAGTTAGGCCGTCCAGTGGAGCACATGCATAAGAAGAAGTTAGCTTGATTATCTCCTTTCCTATAAGGGGAATGGATCACAGAGGGAGCTCAGGGACAAGAAATCTTAGAATCAAGAGCAAGGAGAGAAGGGGTCTTAGTGATCGAGTCAAAGACAACAGTGAACGCCAGAGAGGAACCTCTTGACTTGTTCAATGTTAGAAGAGAGTTGGGAATAAAGGAAGAATTTCACCCCAGCCCTTCCAACTTCAGACCCTTTCCTTTTATTCTCTACCGTAAGACACTAACTCTATTATCGTGAAGCTCTGGAGGCTGAATCAGGGCTGGGTGAACATGACTCTCAGAGTCCAGCAGAAGATAACAGCTTCTAAGCCCTTCCTTCTTGTCTTGGACAGTTCCATGTCAGAAATCATGAGGCTGTGGTGACCAGTTAGCATTTGAGGGACCCTGAAAATTAATCTCCCAGAAAATACAGAGGACAGATTTTTTTTTGGGGGGGGGGACAGAGACTGTGGGTAAGGAGAATGACCTTAAAGAGGTATAGGAAATCAACCTTCTAGAGAAAAGCACCACATCGATACTGTGCTGAACAAGGTAAATCTGAAATTGATGTATGCTTAATGCTGGCATTATGTTTGTCCAGGCAGGTTGAGATAGTTGTCGGGCAAATTAGAGCCACTTTGTAACTGGTGGCACAGATGGTCACGTTCCGGTTGTCAGGAAGCTGATGGCTAATTGTTGTTTGTAGTGTTTTACACAGAAAAATACCAGTCAGGTTCCAACCTGACCCTCTGTCTCCCTCCCCAACTCTGCCCCAGTTGTCCATCATTTCCTTCTGTTTGCAAGACCCAGAGTCCCTTCTTAGCCTTTTGACTTAGAATCCCTGTGGGGGACCATTTGCCACCTGGGGAAATTGACAAAAGTTTTCTAGCACTCGGTTCACTAAGGCCAGAGAGTGTTTCTGACCGAGGAGATGCCCAGGCCATGTGGCTAGACTGCTGTGGCCCTGGGTTTCTTAGGATCAAAATAAATCTGGCCAGGTAGCAAATCTACAGCAGGTAGCAAAAGACAAGGTGTGCTCTTCCGAGAATGAGGTCAGTTTTTCCTAAAAGAAATTCCTCTTTTCTGAAAATGATATATTTTTAAAGTGTTATTGATGCGTTTTCTTTTCTCATTAAATGCATTTCAAATATGTCCCCCCTCCACTCCTCTCCATCCCAGTGAGCTTTCTCATGTAACCAAAAGAAAAATAGAGCAGTTCAGCAAAACCGCCCAACCCAGTGATCACATCTAATGGCATTCCACCCACATACAATCAAAAGGTATGTATTAAGCACTCACTATACGTCAGGAAATGTGCTAGACATTCATGTACAATGAATGAAACAATCCCTACTGGTAAATAGCTCGCATACCAATAGGGGAGAAAACAAACACACATTTATATCTATTTATCATCTATCTATCCATGTATACACATGTACATGTACATAAAGAAGGAAAGTGTTGCTATGAAAATGTTCTTATCTCTGCAGCCTTTCTTTCTGGCTTTGACATTCTCAAGGTACATGCCTAGCAGTGAGATCTTGTGTGAACACTTTGGTCACCCTTGTAGCTTAGTCACCAATTTCTATCTAGAGTGGTCGAGCCCAGTCATAGCCCTCCCAGCAGGCCATAAATGTGTTTGTCCTCCAACAGCCTCTCAAACATCAATCCTTTCCAACTTCTGTCATCATTAGCAATTCACAGGATATGGAGTGAAACATAAGACTTGTTTTATATGGTTATTTTTGCAATTCTTTTTTTTTGAGAGATGTTTGCTTATATTTTTTGATGAAAATGACGACTGCTGCTACTACTATTAGATATTATTACTAGTCTCACCACCACTATTGCTACTACTACTACTACTCCCACAACCATTACTACTGCCACTACTACTCCTATGACCATTACTACCACTACTAACACCACCACTACTACTATTCTCATCACTACCGCTACTATTACTACTACTCCTGCCACCATTACTACTACTCCTACCACCAGCACTACTACTACTACTACCACTATTACCACCACTACCATAACTACCACAACCACCACTAGTACTATGACTTTGAGTACTATTAGCACCTCGTCATTACCTAGCATTTTGCCAATTGCTTTACATATATTATCTTCTCACATCCATTGTGAAATAGATCTTGGTCATATATATTTGTGTTAGTCCTCTACGTATTTTGGATATTAGATATTTTCAGAGATACTTACGTAAATATTTTCCCCAATCAATAGTCTGCTTACCTATCCTAGCCACATTAAACTTTGTCTTACCAAAGATTTTCAGTTTCATGTCATTAAAATTGTGAACAATAGGGTTTTTTTTCTAAGCTCATATGGACTTTGAGGTTGAGAGGTAACCTGGCATAATGGAATGAGTTCTGGACTTGGAGTGCAGTCTTGGCTCTGACACATCACTGTTGTAATTCTAGGAAAATCACTTCATCTCTCTGAATCTCGGTTCATCTATAAAATGAACAATGATGCGTGCATTTTTTACCTTGTGATATTGTTGTGAGGAAGCACTTTGGAAGTCTTAAAAGTTGCATTTCAACATGAGATACTCTTATTATTACTACCAAGTTTAACCTTCTCAGCCATTTTACAGATGACGAAATTGAAGAAAGTTACACAGGCAATAGAATCATGAACTCACATCTGAAAGGGACTTTGGAGTACAGGATTCCCATTTTTAAAGAGGAGGAGAGTGAGACTGGGAGAGGTCAAGGGAATTGCAGAGTCCCATAGTAGTAAGTGTCTGAAGCAGGATTTAAAGCCAGGTCTTCCTGACTCCATGTTCGATACTTTATTCATTACTCTATGCTAACTAACCTTCGAAAGCTTGCCCTGTCTGAGGAGTTATCAGAGAATTCAAGGCACAGCTGGGATGAGATTCTAAGTCTTGATTTCTAGTCCAATGTTCTTTACATGACATCATTAATGAATCTTTTGGTGGACTTCCTTCCCCTGCCTCCCCAATGCCCCCCCTCCCCTTGGTATCTATTGTCACTATAGTTAGTGCGAGATATCATTAACTATTTGAGGATCTGCCATCCCATTAATGTGGGTCTTCTCTCAACCAAGTGCATACCAAAGCCTCTGTAGACTCACATAATGTATTGTTATGCCCCTCCCCCAAATATTAATCACTTTTGATATATCCCTTAATGCAGAACATTACACTTTTGGACAATTCTAATTGTTAGGAAGTCTTTCCTTATTACAAGCAAAAATAAGCAGCAATAACAGTACTAATATTAGCTAGCATTTATGTAGTGCTTTAGCTATACAAAGTTCTTTAATCTCATTTCATCCTCCCAACTCTGAGAGGTGAGTACTCTTATTACACCAACTTTACAGTTGAAAAAAGTGAGGCAGAGAGAGGTTGAGTGACTTATCCAGGATCACACAGCTAGTAAGTCTCTGAGGCCTATGATTTGAGCCTTCTTCACCATAGTTACAGTGTTCTAGCTACCAGATCACCTAGCTCTCTCTGAAGGTTCCATGCGTTGTTCTTAGGGCTGCCTTTGCGGGATAAACAGAATATGTCCATGTGATGGCCTTTAGGGATGTGAAGCCAGATAACTTGTTCCCTGCCCCATAGTTTTCTGATGTAAAAGCTAAATTTTTCCAGGTGCTTTAACTGATTCTCATACATCCCAGTCTTTAATCCTTTCATCATCCTTGCCACCTTCTGTTGGACAATCTCTACCTTGTTGGCGGCCTTTGTGAGATGCACTGCCCAGAACCAAACCCGATACTCAGCTTATGGCTCACCCAAGGCAGAGACTCTCAATTCAGTCTTCAGATCACATCATGTTGCTTTTTTTTTTAAACTATGACATTTTGTTGATTCATATTAAGATTGTAGTTCATTGAAACTGACACAACTGAATGGCACAGTGATAGCATGCTAGGCTTAGGGTCAGGAACACCTGAGTTCAATTTCAGCCTCTGATATTTACTACCTGTATAATCCTGGAGGAGTCACTTAACCTCAGTCTACCTCAATTCCCTCATCTGTAAAATGGGGATAAAAATCACACCTATCTCCTAGCATTGTTGTCGAGATCAAATAAGCTAATATTTGTAAAGCACTTTGTGAACAAAGTGCTATGTGAATGCTGGCTAGCTATTACTACTCTGAAAGGAGAGCCTTTGATCATGTGCTGCTGTCTAATATGCCAACTCTATTTTCACTTGTGTTGCTAGCTTCTTTCATCCCAAGTGTAGGAGTTTACATTCATTCCTATTACAATTTCACCTTCCTTGTTTGTCAAGATGCTTAGGAATCCTAGAGGGATTCAAGCTTCCATTTTCACCTTGGAATCACAAAAATCACAAAACTCCTGAGTGAAAAGTGACTTCCATAGCCATCAATTCTAATCTATAATTGGCCATTTCATTGATAAGTGCTCATCCATAGTGAGCTTAATGGATTTTGAAATCACATCAATGGGTTTGTATCTGAGCTCTGACATCAGTTGGGTGGCTTTCAATGTGTTACTCAAGCTATCTCACCTTAGATTCTTTCTCTTTAAAATGAAGGGCTTAGACAACGTGACCTCTGAGGTTTCATCCGGCTCTAAAGCTATTATGGTATGACCCTAAGTCTAAGTTCTCCAGTGAGAGAAAACCTATTCACCTCCAAAACAGCCCCTTCCACTTTAGGGCAGTTTATGTTGTTTGGAGGCTGTTTTTCTTTTTTGACATTTAGCTTAAATCACCTTTGTGGAAATTCCATCAGGTAGTCCTCTTTCTGCCCTCTGCAGCTAAGCAGAGCAAATCTAATCTTTTTTTCCCCCTTTTCCTCACATAAGAACTCGCCAAGGTTATGGAGATTGTCATCCAAGAAGGCTGGAGGTTGTGATTCCATCCTGTTCATTATAATTTGTAAGGCTAAGGCTTATCTGAAAGCCTCAAAAAGGTCCTGAACTGGGAGGGCCTTGGAGTCAGAGAAACAGAGAAACAAGAAGGCAACCAGAACTAGAGGAAAGACAGGTAAATGGGAGGGGTGGCCTTGATTCCAAAATGCCATTAGAATGAAAGACTAGTTTTGTAGACCTAGTTAACCTTTTTGTAGCAGCTTGTTTTGTTGAAGAATTAGGAGCTGTGATAGATAGTCACAGCATTTATCAGACCATTATGGGAAGGGAAGACTATATAGCAGCCCTTTTGAAAGATTAAACTAAAATTAAAATTAAATGGCCTTGATAATCCAGAGAAAAGGAAGAAAAAGTAAAGAGCAGTAATAAATTCCCAAGGTATGGGTATACATTCAGTGTGGTACAGGAGAAAACAGTGGGCCTAAGAACGTTGACAGCTGGCAACTAGGCGGCACAGTAGATAGTGTTGGGCTTGGAGTTAGGAAGACCTGATCACCATAAAAGATGTAATAATAATGAAAAGTTTGAAATATTGTGAGAATTACCAAAATATGATACAGAAACATGATGTGAGCATATGCTTTCGGAAAAATGGCGCCAATAGATTTGCTTGGTGAAGGGTTGCCACAAACCTTCAATTTGTAAAAAATGAAGTATCCATAAAGTGAAATGCAATAGAGTGAGGTATGCCTGTATATGCAGGACAAATAGGAAATAAGTAACAAAGGGAAGACACTGGAATTAAACTGGGTCAGGAAGGCTTCTGGTAGGAGGTGGGATTTTAGTTGGGACTCAAAAGAAGCTAGGGAGGTCAGTAATCAAAGGTCGAGAGGAGGAGCATTCCTGGCATAGGGGGACAGTCGGAGTGTGGAAATGCTAGCTGTTATTTAAATGTTCTCTCTCATTATTATTGGATTTAGAGGTATAAAAGACCTGAGAGATTATCTAATCCATCTCCATGGCATCCATCATGGAAATGGAGGATCCTGAATTCAAAGTGAGGTCTCCAGACCATTGTCATTTTCACATTGCACTGGCTCTGTCATAGTAGAGTGACTGTGTGACCTTGGGGAAGGTACTTCTCTCTCTGGGCTAGGGATGAATGACCATTCCATTTTAGGATTTGACATAGTGGAGTAAAGTTGGACAAGAGTCAATTTCATATAGATTAGACAAAAGAAAAGTGATATTCTATGGCCTTAGGAACTATAGGAAAAATTTGGCTACTAGAGTGGGACCCTCTAAAGAATTAAAGAGAAAAAAAATTCCAATGAAGAATTATAAGAGAGAATGTCTGAAGACAGCAGTATATAGATGCTCAGGGAGGAGAACCCCAACTGAAATGATGATGATGACAATGACAATGACAATGACCATGATGGTGATAACTGACATTCATATGGTACCTACTCTGTGCCAGGCATTATGCCAAGTACTTTATAAATATTACCTCATGGGATTCTTACAACAACCTTGGGAGATAGGTGCTATTCTAATCTTAATTTTGTAGATGAGGAAATTGGGGCAATGGGCTATAGAGCTAATAAGTGTCTGAGGCCTGAGTTAAGCTCAGATCTTCTTGACTCTTGGTCTGGAGTTTTATCCACTGCATCCCCTAATATCTAGCATTTATGCATGCTTTAAGGTGTGCAAAGGGCATTTAAAATATTACTTTACTCTATCCTCACAGGTCTGGAAAGTCAGTGCTATTATTATTCTGTTTTTTTTTATTAAACAAGGTAACTGTGGCAAACAAGGGTAAAATGACTTGTCCAGGGTCACACAGCTAATAATTGTCTGAGGTTAGATTTAAACTGAAGTCTTCCTGACTCTGGTCTAGAGTTCTATCTCAGTGCATCACCTAATAGCTAGCATTTATGCAGTATTTTAAGGTTTGCAAAGTGCATTTAAAAATAATGCCTTTCTCTATCCTCACAGTCAGTCTGAGAAATTATTGTCCTCATTTTACATATGAGGAAACTGAGGTAGAAGGCAGTTCTTTAATTTTTCCCCGAGTCAGTTTAAGTCTCCAAAGTTCATTTCCTTATCTGAAAAATGAACAGTTTGGAATAAATGGACTCTAAGCTTCTTTCTGTCTTCGAACCTAAGTATTACATGACAGGAGATGAGCAAATACTGTCTCCGTGTTCAAAAACTGGAGTAGAGTCCATTATGCACATGCTAGACAATGGTTCCTGGAAAATTTTTAGATTATTTCATTAAAAGGATGGTTGCTGAACATCCAGGATAGAACGCAGTAGTTTTAAAGCTCCAGCATGGATTTATCAGTACCAGGTCATAACAGTCTATATCTCTTCTTTCTGTTGGGGTTACAGTCCTGGTAGGCTGAAAGAGGGGGAATAAGGAGTACAGTGTACTCAGATTTTAGAAAAACATTTAACAATCTATCATTCTTTTCTTGTGGATAAGATACTGAGATGTGGGCTTGGTAAATTTGGAGCTGTTGAATGGCCAAGCCTAAAGAATTGTTGGGAATGGACTGATTTCATTTTAGAAGCAGTTGTCCACAGAATGCCTTGACATCAGCTCGTAAGATCAATTTATTGTTGTGTTTAGTCTGGGAAAAAAAGACTGGGGTGGGGTCCCATGATAGCAATCTTCCATTGTTTGAGGGCCATCCTGTGGAGGAAGGGCAAAACTAGACCTGCTTTTCCCTAGAACAAAACTAGGAACAGGAGTCAAAGATGCAGAAAGGTAGATTTCACCCAGAAACTGTCTATCAAGTCTTGGTTATCCAGAGTATAATGAGCTGCCTTGGGGGTGGAGCAGTGGGTTCCCATTACCTGGGAGTTTGTGAGCAATGGCCACTCACTAGCAGTATTGTGGATTCCATCTTGTCCATTCCCATCTGACTTGGGGCAGGAGGTTGGCCGAGTTGACTTCAAATGGTCCCTTCCCCTTCTTTGATTTAATGTATTTGAGAGAGGAAAAAGTAGCAGAGTGACAATAATAATAGTGATCACCACAAAAACTCTCATTTCAGAAGAGCTTCAAGTGAGGGTTACAAAGATCATTTCTGATAATCCCCCTAGGATGTAAAAGGACTTACCCAAGATCACACAGCTAAGAAGTGGCAGAGCCAATTTCAGACTCATTTCTCTTGTCTCCCTGCCTAATGTTATTTCTTCTATCCCTTGGATTTATAAACAGAAAGAGAAAAATTAGGGCTTAATCTGAGGGATATAAGTTAAATATTAATGGAATCGTTTCCTGGACACGAGAAAATTGTTGAAGTCAGAGAGACCAGAGGATCTGGCTCCCTGGTACTTTGCAATTATTATTGCCTCATGTTTGCCTTTGATTAATTATATGGCAACTAGGCAAATCTGACATTTTCTTTGAGACCTGTAAGACTGTGAATTATCAGTAGGTCCATTTGTAGGGCAGACTCGATCCAGGAAAGATCACAACCCTCCCCTTGGCATTCGCTTCTGAAGTTAAATTGTAAGTTTTGAGATGGTAGAGATCAGGATTTAGTGGCGACAAAACAATATGGAGTCAGACAGCTTGAATTCAAGGTCAAGCTTTATGATTTATCTGGATGTTACTTAACATAGCTATGGTCTAGTGTCCTCTGTAAAACAGAGATAATAATTCATCCATTATCTATGCCAGGGGGATAAACTGAAGATTAAACTGAAGGCCTCTGATTCCACATGCGGCCCCTTTCTCATCATACCACACAATCCTCTGCCTCAGAGCTATGTGTCTGACTCCTTGTGAATGAATATAATCATTTTATAGGCAGGGAAACTGAGGCTCAGAGAGGAGAAGGAGCTTGTTCAGTCACATGTAATTGAGAAAAATAAAATAAAACAAAAAAGATTAAAAAAAAGAACTCAGGGTCATTTTTTTTTGTACCATGGTGAGGGATCAGAGGAGGACATCACAGGAGGCTTTGTATATATTAAGTGTTCAATAAATCATCATTGAATAGAAATAATGAAAAAGAAAGGAAGATAAAGGAAGGGAGAAGAAAGGGAAGAAAAAAGAAGGAAGGCAAGAGGAGAGAAGAAGGGAGGGGAAGAGAGAGAAAGGGAAAAAGGAAGGAACAAAAAGAATGAAAGAAGTGCCAGAAACCCAGGGTCTAACAATCATGAAATCAGAAGTGGAAAAATATCCCCAGTTTTCAGACTCTTAAAATCTCAGATATGGAACTCAGAGGTCCAATCTGTGCCTGGCCAACAATCCTCCCTACAACATTCCTTTTGACATGTACTTACCTAGCTTTTTGTTGTAGGAAACACATAATCTATAAAATTCTATTTCACTTTTAAATAACACTATTAGGAAGCCTTTCTTTACATCAAGCTGTAATTTATTTCTCTGCAGTTTCTGTGTGTTACTCTTTGATCAAGCTGAACAAATCTGATCCCTCCTCTGTGTTACAATCCATTATGCATTTAAAGGTAGCTATCATGGCCCTCAACTTCCACCTCAAAGTTTTCTCTTTTCTAGGTTAAATATCTCCATGATTGTTAGAAAAGAATTGAGAAGACAAGCTATCAAATAGAAGAAGCAGGAGCAGAGGTGATCATAATACAAAGGAGAGCTTAGTTTTGGTACAAGAAGGGTTTGCCTTCTGGTCCTTTTTAGGCTTTCTTCTTCTTAAGGGTTGCCCTGAGCCCACACCTTTGTCCAAGAATAATTATAGGTAGCTGGGAATCAGGAGAAGGGTGTTTACAGATCTGCTCTGATTATGATAAGGTCAGAGGTAGGAGACCTGCTTTAGCTCAGATCCTTCACATCTGATCCCAGAATGCAAGTAGTTTGAATACAGTAGTTTGAATAAGAATTTGTCTTTTCCCCCAATAATAGGTGACAGGCTTTTCCAAACACTTATCTTTTGAAAGATGCTGATAAAATCCTACAGAAAAGGCATCAAGAACTAGGAAGATCAGGATTGTTTTTCTTGAAAATACATAGGCCTTCTTTACTTAACAATACCATTACTAGGTCAGTATCCCAAAGAGATCAAAGAAAAAAGAAAAGGACCTATGTATACAAAAATATTTATAGCAGTTATTTTTGTGATGACAAAGAATTAGAAATTGAGGAGATGCCCATCAATTTGGGAATGGCAGAGCAATTTTTAGTATATGAGTGTGATGGTATGCTATTGTGCTTTGGGAAATGATGAGGGGGGTGGTTTCAGAAAAACCCGGGAAGACTTACATGAACTGGTGGAAAGTGAAGTAATGAGAGCAGGGGAGAACATTGTATAAAGTAACAGCAATATAGTGAGGATGATCAACTGTGAAAAACTTAGCATTCTGATCAATACCTTCTTTTCAATAATGAACCCCTGAATCTGAAATAGTTTTAGAAAGACACTTATTAGGTTGTTTGGTAGAGGAGAATGAGCCAGGAAGGATATTTGGTTCATTCTCATCCCAGCTCTGGAAGGGTTGCATTATATAGGATTTAGACAAGGGAACCCTCACAACAACCATATTACACAGTGAAATCATTTTGCCAAGAAGACAACTTGAAAACAAGGTTGATTGAAAGGGATATTAATAAATATAAGCATTCAGTAAAATTTGGGTGAAAGCAAAACAAAATATCTGTATCTACCTATAGATATCTATAGGTAGGTATATAGGTATATCTATAGGTATATATACCTATAGATAGATGTGTGTGTGTGTGTGTGTGTGTGTGTGTGTGTGTGTGCGCGCACATGTGCTCTCAGTTGGGTATAGAAATGTCTCTCTATATAGGGGGGATGAGAAAAGAAAGGGAAGATCAATGGAGTCAGTGATCAGAAGCAAAACGGACTTTTGAAAAGGGACAGGAGAGAGAAACAGAGACAGAGAGACAGAAACAGAAAAACATAGAATGGAGGAAAATGCACACTAATCATAACTGTGAATGTGAATGAAATGAACTCACTTATAAAATGGAGTGGATAGTGGAATGGATTAGAAACCAGAATCCAACAATACACTGTTTACAAGAGACACACTTGAAACAGGAAGACACATACAGAGTTGCAATAAAGGGCTGGGGCAGAATCTGTTATCCTTTGGCTGAAGTGAAAAAGGTGGAGGTGCAGCTAGGTGCAACAATGGAAAGAGTACCAGACTGGAAGTCAGGAAGACTCACCTTCCTAAGTTCAAATCTGACCTCAGATACATATTAGCTGTGTGACCTGAGGCAAGTCACCTAACCCGGTTTGCCTCAGTTTCCACATCTGTAAAAGGAGCAGGAGAAGGAAATGGCAAACCATTCCAGTATCTCTGCCAAGAAAACCTCAAATGGGTCATGAAGAGTTATACACAACTAGAAAATGACTGAACCACCACAACAAACAATTGTGATTGCAGAGAAAGCAAGAATAAAAAAAGACCTAACTAAAAGGGATAATTAGGGAAACTACATTTTCCTAAAAGATGCCATAGACAATGAGGTCATATGAAACTTTTTACAACAAATGCCTCTAAAAAAGGCCTCATTTCTCCAAATATATGGGGAACTGAGTCAAATTTATAAAAAATAAGTCATTCCCCAATTGATAAATGATCAAAGGATATGAACAGATAATTTTTAGAAGAAGAAATCAAAGCTATCTCTAGTCATATGAAAAAATGATCTCAATCACTATTGATTGGAGAAATGCAAATTAAGCAACTCTGAAGCACCTCCTTACATCTATCAGAAATGAAAAATGCTGGAGGGAAAAGAGGTACACTAATAAACTGTTGGTGAAGTGATGAATTGGTTTGACCATTCAAAAGAACGATTTCTAACTAATCCCAAAGAGCTATAAAACTGTGCATACCCTGTGACCCAGCAATACCCTTACTAGGTCCACATCCCAGAGATCAAAGGAAAAGGCAAATATATATGTGCCAAAATATTTATAGCAGCACTTTTTGCGGTGGTAAAGAATTGAAAATCAAGAGGATGCTCTTCAATTGGGAAATGGCTAAGCAAGTTGGAGCATATGATTGTGATGGAGTACTATTGAGCTATAAGAAATGACGGGAGTGGTGGGTTTAGAAAAAGAAAAAAAAACAAGGCAAGTTCTAGATGAACAAATTGAAGTAGGAAGAACAGGAAGATCATTATGCATAGTAATGGCAATGTTGTAATGATAATGAACTGGGAAAAACTTATTATTCTGATTAACACAATGTTTCAAGACAATTCCAAAGGATTCATGATGAAAGAATGATGTCCACTCCCAGAGAGACAACTGATGAAATCTGAGTGCAAATTGAAGTATACTTTTCTCACTCTTTCTTTTTTCCTTTCCTTTCCTTTTTTTTTTTTTGTGATATAGCTAACAGGGAAATACGTTTTACATGATTTCACATGGCTGACGTCATTTTGCTTGCCTTCTCAGTGAGTAGGGAGGGGTTAAGAAGGAGGGAGAGAATTTAGAACTCCAAATTTAAAAAGAAAATAATGTGAAAAATAAATAATAAATTTATTTTAAGAACAACAACAAAAAAAAAGAGGAAGCTGATGATTCTCAGGTTACCTAGAGGATGAGAGGAGTGGGGAAAGTGAAGAACTAAATTCGTATATCAAACAAAAAGGTGGTTCAATGAGCCTGCAACGGATGATCTTGAACCAAACCCATATCTGAGCTTGTCAAAGAAAACAATGCATTATATAAAAATAGTAATTATAGCAATGAAAGTAGAATAAAGGAAATGAGACTTGAACTGAGAAGTAAAGGTAAGGGAGAATGCCAAGGGGGAAGAAACTAGAATCACATTGTTTTAAACACAACAAACTCAAAGTATCTATTAATGTCTTTTAAAAAGAATAAGAAAAGAATTTGGTTGAGGAGAAACAAAAACTAAAGAATCATAATCTCATATAATGTACTAAATTATCTTTAGAAAAAAGAGTGCCAGAATAGTTTGAAAGTAGAGCACATCAATTTCAACATAAATGCATTTAAAATATTTTAAAAATACAGTTAAATGAGGGCTGTAAAAGAAATTCATGCTTCAGGCCATGTGAAAAGCAAACAGGAAACAAGAATTTCAGTCCCTTTTGGATAAGGGACCACTCAAAATAAATACGAGGCAACTACACTATGTTGCAGAGAGATAAAAAATAGCATATGTACCAAATGACATCATCAAGGACTTAAAAGCACAGCTCACTGAAATAAATGAATGGAAAAGCATTTATTAAGTGTTAACTTTCTGCCAGGCATTGTGATAAATGCTGGGAACTCTTCTTGTTCTCCAGCCAATTTCATTCAAATGGGGGTAAGGCAATTAGGGTTAGGGTTTAACCCGAAAGGGGAATTAGAAAGTGGTAGGAAGCACACATTTGGCAGCACATTTCAGAAAGTGACAAAATTTTATCTAGAGGCTTGTTTTCAGAGCTCCTTTAACAGAACTGGGTAAACCAGGGACAGAGTCAAAGGCACCAGCAAAAGGAGGGCAGGGAAGATAAGGATGAGTAGAATTCAGACAACATGGTTTAGAAACAGGCCTGACGGTAAGATGGTACTTGTGGGTTATGTTTCTAAGGTTTTCTAATGTTTATGATGTCGCTCTTTAAGAAATGTATAAATCGGAGCAGGGCACTGAAAAACGAGAAAATTGTAGATTTAAGTAAACTATTAGAAAAGATGTATTAGATAGACCACTAGTGATTATTGAAAGGGAATAGTACAGATCATCCTAATTTTTGAGCAACACATGTTGCATCTATTTTAAAAATATATCCTGGGCCTAACTGATTCATAAATGTAGAAAGGAAAAAAGTATTAAATACATCATTTATAGACCATTATCACAGTAAAACAATCATTAAAAATAGAAATAAGAATAGAAATGAAGATTAAGTATTACATATCCTAAATAACAAATGAGTCAAAGAACAAATGTTTTAAATAATACATAATTATATCAAAGATGATGATATTAGTGGAAAATGAATGAAAATTCATGAGATACTGTTCAGCCTGTAATCAGAGAAAACATATATCTCTGAAAACACATTTTAAGAAAACAAAAAAAAGGATTGTAGAATGAGTATTTTTTTTAAATCTAGGAAAGCAGTAAATTAACTATCCCAAAGCCAGCAAAAAGAACAGATTTTGAAAATCAAAGGAGAAATAAATAAAATTGAAAACAAAATTACAAAACTGATTAAAAAAAGTTGATTTAAAAAAAATTAACAAATTGAATAAATCTTTTGTCACTGTTGTTTAGTCATTCAGTCATGTCGCCTTTGTGATCTCATGGACCAGTGTGGTTCATGGGGCTTTCTTGGCAAAGGTACTTGAGAAGTTTGTCATTTCCTTTTTTTTTTTTTTTTTACACAATTGGGGTTAAGGGCCTTGCCCAGGGGCACATGTCATTTCCTTCTTCAGTGGATTAAGGCAGAAGTTAAGTGCCTGAGGCAGGATGTGAATTAAATTTGCACTGAGTTCAAATGCAGCCTCAGACACTTATTAGCTGTGTGACCTTGGGCAAGTCACTTCACCTGTTTACTTCAGCTTTCTCATTTGTAAAATTATCTGGAAAAGGAAATGACAAACTGCTCTAGTACCCTTGCCAAGAAAACTCCCCCAACAAGGCGACACAAAGCATCAGACACAACTAAAAATGACTAAACAGCAACAAAACACAAACTTCCTGACTCCAGGCTCAGCTGTCTGTCCACCGAGCCACCTAGCTACCTCTGGATAAAACTTTAGCTGATTTTATTACTTTTTTTTTTTAAAAGAGGGAAACCAAATTATTAAATAATTAAAAGTTAGAAGGATGAATTCACAGTAAATAGGGAGAAAGACATTAAATATCAGAAACTACTTTAAATATAGATATAAGCATAGGGACTGGACCTGTGATTTCACTGATACAGGGAACTCCCAGGTGAAGAAATACCTTCCACCAATGCAACTTACCATCTTAGAGTGCTTCACAGAGGATGAAGGTAAAGTGACTTTACGTCACTCATACAGCCAGGATGTGTCAAAGGTAGGATCTGGAATCAGGTCTTCCAGGCTTTGAGGACAGCTCTTTATCCTTATGCCACATTGCTTTTATTTTGCTCATTATATCCTAGAAAAACTAGAATTTCAAAGGAATAGTCATATATAAATCATGAGCCAGTCAGATGAATAAAGCAGTAATAAAATCCTAAAATTTCCATTTATGCTGCATCTTATCTTATATATACATAGTTATTTGTGAATTGTCTCCCCAGTTATAATCTGAGCTCCTTGAGGGCAGGAACTTTTGTTTTTGCCTTTTGTCATATCTCCAGCATTAGCCCCATGTCTGGTATGTAGTAGGTACTCAATGAATGCTTGTTGACTTGATCTGATTTCACAATCCAACCCAAGGAAGACAACTTGAACATAAAAGGGAGTTTCCTTTGGAATACGTGGGGACAAAAAGGCCCAAATCTTCTGGCCCAGAGATCTTTATAAGCAAAGTATAAGAAGAGTTTAAAGTGTAATTAATCCCAATGCTATGTAAATTATTCTCAACAATAAAGAAGACACTCTACTCAAATCAATTTTATGAGACAACTATGGTCTTCATTTCTAACCCAGAGAGGGAAAAAAGCAGAGAATAAGAACTATAGATCAATATCACTAATGAAAATGGATGCAAAAATTCTGAATAAAATATTAGCAAAGTGAATACAGCAATATGTCCAAATATCATTATGCCCAAGTTGGATTTATACCAAAGATATAAATAGGTTTCAGAAGTAACAGCACATTTAGCATAATTAATTATACCAGTAAAAAAACCCCAGCAAACTTTAGCAATAAATCCATAAAAGGCCTTTAACATAATACCACACTCACATATTTATGTTAAAAATGCAAAAACTCACAAGAATGGAAGGGCCTTTCCTTATTATGGTCAAAAATATGTATCTAAAACAATGTTCTAGCATTATTTGTAATGAATAAACACTGAGATATTTCCCAGTCATTGGAGAGAAGCAGTGGTATTCCATATCCATCCTTATTTTGCATAGTACTAGAAATGCTAACTGTAGCAATAAATCAAGAAAAGTAAATTATAGGCATAAACATTAGCAAAGAGGGGGCAAAATTATCCGAACTTGTAGACGATATGGTGTTTTCCTTAGAAAACTCCAGAGAATCAATGAAAAAAGGAGAAAATTAATAGTTCCCACAAGTAGCATGATATAAAATAAAGCCGTAAAAATCATTTCTGCATAATACAATAAGCATTTTTGTACATTACTAACATAATCCAGCTAGGAAAGACAGAAAAAATTCTATTTAAAATAGCTACAAAATGCATAAAATATCAGAGAATTAACCTACCAAGAAACACAGCAAACTTATATAAATATGAGGATGAAACAAGGTGTGCAGAATAATTTTAAGAACTAAATAATAAAAGAAATATCCTATTCTATCCAACAAACATTTAAGTGACTCATCAGTGCAAGGTCTGGTGGCCAAGGATTATAAAGACAAAAATATTCGTTGACCTCTAGGAGACTAATAAGACAAGAGGTACACAGGAAAGTAAATACAAATTATAGAAGAATGAAGTTGAAAGTACTTTTGGTAATATCGATAAGTTACCAATTATCATCCAGGTCATGATCCCAAACCTTGGCTGTCCCCCCAAGGCTCTATCCTGGGCCCTCTTCTCTTTTCCCTCTATGTTCTCTTGCTTGGTGATCTCCTTAGTTGCCATATGTTCAATTATCATCTCTATGCAGATCATTCTTGAGACCTACTTATTGTGCTCTATCGTCTCTCCCATAGGCTTTATTGAGTACATCAAACTGGATTCCTGAAGGAATCTCAAACTTAACACAATCACAACAGAGCCTCCCTTGAGGAACTTACATTCTTTTGGGAGAGGGGAATATTGTGACTAAGTTCTCATAAGACCAGGAAAACTTTCATGTAGAAGATCAGATTTGAGCCGAACTTTGAAGGAAGATAGGGATTGTAGGAAGTTAAGGTTGAGGAGGGATGGTAAAGATATGGACGTTGGAAATGTAATAATGTTTATAAGGAATAACAAGGAGGTTGATTTGGTTAGATTTGAGAGTCCATGAAGAGGTATGATGTGTGTGTGTGTGTGTGTGTGTGTGTGTGTGTGTGTATACACACACACACACACACACACATACATATGCTCTAACTCACAGGCAAAGAAGTTTGTTTTTGATCTTGTGGTTAAAGGCAACCACCGGAGTTTGTTGATCAGAAGAGTAGCATAGCCAAACGTTTGCTTTAGGAAAATCATTTTTGCAGCTATGTGATTGTAAAGGGAAGAAATAACATAGGGAAGCCAATTTGCAATGTGGGACTGAAGTTCAGGAGAGAGATCAGAGATCAGATTTGAAATTCATGTCCAGAGAGATGATATTTGGCCCCATCACTGGTGAGATCGTCAAGGTTTAGAGTACATATAGAAAGGAAGGCCAAGCACATAGCCCTGGGTGACACCTATACTTAAGGAACAGAAGGTGAATTATGAGGAAACAAAGAATTAAAAGTAGAAATGGCCAAGCATAGAAGAGGAGAATTAAGAGACGGGAGTGCTACAAAAACTAAGGGAAATCTAGGTCCAGGAAGAAAGGGCACTTGTTAGTGTCAAGAACTACAGAGAGCTCACATAGAATGGGGGAATTAAAATAAAGACTAGTGGTTTTAGTAATTAATGAATCATTGACAGTCTTGGACAGAACAGTTTCAGTTGAGTGGTCAAATCAGAAATTCACATTCAATGATATTGGCTGGTCTGGGCCAATTAAAAAAAAAAACCTACCCAAGTTAGCCTACAGATTTACTGCTATACCAATCAAATTACCAAGGGAAATCTTGGTAGAATTGCACAAAATAACAGGATCTAAAAGGTCAAGAATATCAAATAAAATGATCATTATAAAAGGAGGAATTAATTCTCAAATTATATTTTAAAGCAATAATTTTCAGAATTAGTGCTAATGGAGGCAGGAGGTATTCCCAAGGGGTAGCCTAGTCCCCAAGTAGAAAGAGGGTTTAGCTAATGCCACTGGGTAGGGTAATTATTCCCCTGTACTTATGCTAAAGCAACTGTCCTCTACTTTAGCACAGATTCATTTAGCTCTGGCTGGGGTTAACAATGCAAAATCATTTGGATGGAGTATTTCACAAAGTCTGCCACAAATTTGGTTCATGGCTTAGCCCTAACCCAAAATTTTAGCTCTGGGGAAATACCTGAATATAATTGGTACCTTACATCCCCATAAGACTCTCATATACATTTCATCTTCACATGACACAGAAGAAAATATCTTCCCACATAGTATAGGCACATTTATTTCATGCAATTGAAAGATAATTAAAATCAGTATCAATACCTGCAGCTTTGATTAGGGGACAGCTATATCCTTGGTAGCACCTCTGCTAAAGGCTTGAGTTGACAACTTCCAGACCTTCTATAACCAAAATCTCAGGGGAAAAGTGACAAAAATCATCTCAAAAACTATTCTGGCTCCCACAGTCTGGGGCCCATGAACTCCTTCAGTAAGTGTGCCATCTTGGCTCCATCTCATGTAGTGCTGTCTTGTCCAGAGGCTGGTGGCATACTAGATTGTTCATTTTGCTTTGAGTCAAGGAGACTTGAGGTCAAATCTTACCAATGTTTGCACTAGTAGTATGATCCTGGGCAAGTAACTTAATCTCTTTCAGCCTCAGCTTCATTTATAAGCAGGGATAATGATAACACCTACCTAATGGGTTGTTTTGAAGGGTCAAATGAGATGATCTATATAAGTAATAGTGGTTATCATTTTTATCCAAACACCTGCCATGCTGTCCTCTCCACCAGAAAGGAAGCCATGCTGGCTTATATCTGTGAGAGGTAAGATGCGATTATATTTCCATATAAGGAAATTGAGAGAAAAGGTAACTCTAGGTCAGAGGTTCTAGTATCAGCTAAAAGTGGATGAAATTGGTTGTTTGGTTAAAGAGGCTGGAAGTAGGACAGAGGTCAAGCTTTACTTAGAGTGCACATGCGTAATGGACTCATTAATACTAACCTCTCCACCCAGAGGGGAGCAATAGCACAGAACGAGGCACATTTCATATGATAGCGGGAGGAGGGATGTGTTATGAAGTGGGAGTATCAAGAAGATTGTAACCTGGAAGAGCAGGGGCCAATAGGGCCGACAAGGAGCAAATTGCATAAAAGGCTTGCTCTGGCATCTGTCAGGGTATGTGTTTTTTTTTGGGGGGGTGGGCACCACACACATACCTGCTTATTGCAAGAACCATAAATAAATGTCTCTTTACTTACTTCAGTTTAAGTTTTGTTTGTTAAGGGAGGAAAGAACTGTGCATAATATGTTTTGAGGGGAGCAGTGAGTTGTGGCTGCACTCTTGGGCTAAACCCCTAACCCTACCAAGGAGTGACTGAACCCTGTTTCTCATCTATCTGATCAGGAAAGTGGGAGATGGGGGAATTTGGGGATCCCCTAATGGATAAGTGGAATGACTTTCATCTGGCATGCTTCTCTGCCTACTCAGTTTTTATCATGTCTTTTTCACGTTCCCTCCCCTCTCCACAGACAGTTTACACTCTTGGGATTTTAACTTATCAGCCTGGTGCAACAGTCATGGACAGTTGATACTGGCTAAAAATTATGGAACATAAAGTGTGGTGCAAAAGTCAAGATAAACAAAGCCAAGGAGTGAACAGGCATAGCAGCCTGACCCACAGAACCCAAGAGCAAGAACAACTGATACCGACTTCTTTATTCTATAAGAACCGGGGAGAAGTGGGAAAGAATCTGGCAGAAAATGTATTTAGACATTCTATACCATATAGAACAATAAATTTCTAATTGAAAAACGACCTAGTTATAAGTCATCACACTATTGGTAGAGAAGAATTGAATTTTATATCTTTTGCAAGCGAGGATAGGGAAAAGATTCATAATAAGAAACAGGACAGAGTGGATGATAAAAGACAAAATAGACAATTTAGTCACCAAACAATTTAAAAGTTTCTGCATTAACAAAATCATATCAGTGATCTGCTGATGGCAGAGCATGGCAAGGCTATCAGCTCCTCGCTTTTGGGAACTGTTTCTTTCAATATAGCTTACAAAATGCTTCTTTGTCGTAACTGCACTTAGTAAATGCAGCCCAGTATTCTAGCTTATCTAGCTTTGGGATCCAATTTCTGTCATCTGACACAGTAGTTGAGTATATGTCATTTGCAAAATTTATCATCATGCCACCTATTTTAATTCATAATAAAATGTGAAGGAGCACAAGGCTGAGCACATATTCCTGGGGCAAATCAAGAATGAACTCCCAAGTTGACACTGAATCATCCATGACTGCTCTTTGGGTTTGGCCATTCAACCAACTTTAAATCGAGTGCTTTTCTTATCTAGCTCACAGAACTAGTAGAATGGAGTAGAATGCAAACACCTTGAAGGCAGACATTATTTTTTGGCCTTGAATTCCTAGTGCCAGCCAGCATTGTGCCTGGCACATAAGTATTGACTAAATTATTGTTAAATTGAAGTATTATCATCCAGAAGATAATCATAACAAAGCTTGCTAAAATCTGGGCAAAGTTTATCTATAACAACCCTCTGATCTACCAGTCAATAAATCTAGACAAAAAGAGAAATGATGTTAATCTTAAATGATATGTTCACGATACAACCATGTTAACTTTTTGTGAGTACAGCTTCCTTTACGTTTGTTAAATGTCATTTTAATAATGAGTTCTAGAATTCTGGTAGGGATAACAGTCAAGACTGCTAGCTTATAGCTTGCAGATTCTACTCCATTTCTTAGTTTTTTAAAATCAGAATATCATTTGCCCTTCTTTAGCCTATAGCATCTCTCCTGTCCTTTGTGATTTTCAAAGATCACTGTTATTGGGTCAGAAACAAAATGCCAGTTCCCTCAGTACCCTGATCACATGCTGTTCTGTCAGTATCCTGGGAATTCAATAGGGACTAATGACATGAGGTCATTCTGGACAGCTGGGTATCCTCTTATTATATTTTAGGTTTCGGCTCCATAGTAGATATTAGCACTGTCTTTTCTGGTCCACAGATTAGTGTCCTTGAGAGAGGAAACAAGTAAAATCAGAATTCCTATTTCCACCTTTCCTCTATAGTGTTTCTGTTGTCCCGCTCTATCTGACTAGCAGTCCTTTCCCTTCTCTGCATACACAACAAATAAAAGGAATAAGAAGCAAAAACCTAGACCACCACTGAGCAACTGTAAGCTTCTTGGGGCCTTAGCTCACTTAATTCACTTCCCAGAAATTCTTCTGTTCTTGTGTTAATTAAATCTGGCCTCACAGCTTGGTCAATCATCATTATCCCTGGAATTGGTTGGGTGCCTGACTGTCACCCACTGCTTAAACAAAATCTCTTCCCCATCTGCCTGTTATTTCACCCTCAGTACCTCTTTCTCTGTCCTCATTTTCAGTGCTGCAATCATTTACAGGACCTTTATAATAGAAACACCTTAGATCCAATTAAAAATCAGTTCTTTCATAGGACTCACCATACCAGCTCCGCTCCCTAATAACTAACTGATTTATATAGTCAGAAAGACCTGGGTTCAAGTCCTATTTCTGACATATACTGCATCTGTGTGACCCTAGGTAAGTCTTTTGAATTCTTCATGTTCTAGGCAACATCTTAAGGCTATAATTTACAGAAGACCCTGGACTGCACTGGAAAAGAAAGTGTCCCCATCTAGCAGTTCCCTAAGCTAGTGCAATCAAAGGGCTCTTATCCCTAGCCTTATCCAGGGATGTACTTACTGGGAAATGGTTAACAACTAACTGGAAAAAAACTGAACAAAGTTCCCATGACAGATGTTGAAGTTTAGATCTGCATTAGTAACACTTTCCTGAGTCTAGAATATCAACAAAACAATCACATAAGCCCCAGTCTGCAGCCTTTGCCGATTTCCCATGCTCACTCTGAAAACTGGCTCTTGGGAGCAGGTTTGAGCTGGCTCCAGCACACCTCTTTCCCCAGCCCTCTTAATAAAGCACTTAAAATTTTTCAGACCACTATATACATATATATATATATATATATATATATATATATATATATATATATATATATATATATATATATATATATATATTTTGCCTCAACTGAGCTTCCCAAAAGCATTTAATACAAAAGAAAACAGGCTCAGAGATGATAAATGACTGGCCCACAGTCACATACCTAGTAAATGTCTATAGCAGGATCTGAATAGAAATCGTTCTGACTCCATGTTCGGCACTCTATGCAGGATACCATTCTAGCTAATTGAAAAGGAGCCTAGGAATGAAGATTTAAAGCTGGTAGAGGCCTTGGAAGCCATCTGGTTCAGCCCCCTCATTTTACAGATGACAAGCCTGAGCCCAGAGAGGTGGGTTATTTGGCCAAGGTTATGCAGATAGCAAATACCTGGATTTAAACCCAGATCTTCCAAGTCCAGGTGGATGCCAGAGGCAAGGTTTTCTCATGATAGCATCTTGCTCCTGAAATTCCTTGCCCATGACTTTGATAAGCCTTCTTGGAAACCAGTGTCATGTGAAATGACACTTTTGAGGGGGATCGTGTGGAACTCTGTAGCACCTCATTGGGAGGTGCCAGGGGTATCAGCCAAGCAGAACCAGATTATAGATCAACTGTCAGGTTGGAAAAGAAATCTTTCCTACTTTGGACAGATTGTTTGCTGAGGATCATTAACCATTTGGGACGTATTGCTGTTTTTTTTTTTAAATCACTTTCCAACCCAGCAATAGGAAAATGAAACCCCATTATGACAAAATAATATCCCATTCCTTATCAGAAATGAAGCCTTCAAATCTGATGAGGAAGAAGAGGTGTCTTAGAGGATGTTAATTTCAATTAATTCTTTGGGAGCTGGCTAAGCACGGAGAGGGAGCCCCCTTTACTCCAGACCAGCAATAAAACAAAATCAGCTAGTTTTCGTTACTGCTCAGTCAGAGATTCTTAGTGGAACAGGGACTTTTTCCTTTCAAAAAATCCTAGGCTTTCAGATTGGGAAGGGATCCTTGAAAATAGAAATGGAAGCAAGTGGAAAAGATAGGATTTGAACCAGGGTTTTCTGTATCCAATTTTCGTTGCTCCTGCTGCTTCTCAGGGTTTAGCATTTGGGGGTGATTGAAAGGAGAGGGACCTGGAACCAACTGACACTCATAGGATCATAGATTTAGCTTAGAGGACATATAGTACAAATTCTTTCATTTTTTTGAGGAAACTGAGATCTAGCAAGGGGAAATGATATCCAAGATCACACAGCTGGTAAATAGTACAGCTAGTATTAGAACTCAGGTCTTATGACTCCAAGTTCATTTGGATATGCCCTCAAATCACGGTTCCAGTTTGATTCAACTTTTGTATGTTCAGTGTCACAATCTGCTGATTTCCAGGTGAGTGCACATTTCTGGGAGGAAAAAAAAACGTCTTAGGACGATTAGTGGCTCCAAAAAGTTGCAGCATGTGCAGTGGCCACACCCTAGTAAGACCATCTAGGCAGATGGGCTAAACCAGGTTGTGGGTAACTGACAGGCTGAAACCCATAAGGGAGTTAGGGGGATGTCCACTCGAAGCATGTGAAGACTTCTCCCAGTGGAATGGGCAGAGGAGAATATTTTGTTCCAATGGCCATGTAGGTGGAAGCAATTTCTATGGCATGCTTAGAGCTTGGTCAAACATCAAAAATACCATGGTGTTATCCACGGCATCTGGCCATCACTGGTGGTCTTGACTTTTGTCTTGCAACTGGACTTCGATGACTCTGGAAAAGAGAGTGAGGCTGCTGACTTTGTGCAACTCTGCCTCACTCCAATCCAATTCCCGTGCAAGGCAAGACATCACCCCATGATGAAAATGAAGGATGAACAACAACAGTAATTAGGACTACATGTGAATGTCCCCCGAGGCTGTCCAGGTCCTCTTCTCTCTATTCTATTTAGTGTGGTGAACTCTTCAGCTGTCCTGGATTCAATTATCACCACTATGAAGATTATTCTCAGATCTGCTTTTTCAATCCTAACCCTCTCTCCTTATTTCTTTTGTTGTCGTTTTGTTTTGTTTTTTGTTTTGTTTTTTGTTTTTGTTTTTTTTTTGCAAGGCAGTTGGGGTTAAGTAACTTGCCCAGGGTGATACAGCTAGTAAGTGTCAAGTGTCTGGTCTTAGAGTGGATTTGAACCCAGGTCCCCCTGATTCCAGGGCCTGTGCTCTATCCACTGCACCACCTAGCTGCCCCCCTTATTTCTTAAATCTCCAATGCCTGATATCTTATAGTAATCTTAAACTCAACATGACCAAAATTGCACCCATTCTTTTGCCTTGAGCCCACTGCCTCTTCCTAACTTCTCTATTATGATCGAGGGTACCACTATCCTCCCAGGTGCTCAGGCTTATGACATACATGTCATCTTTCACTCTTCACTTTCACTCACAGGAAAAACAAGACTGCAGAGTTAGAAAAATTAGGTCCAAACCCTGGATCTGCTACTTACCACCTTTGTGATACTGGGCAAATTACTTCCCCTCCTTAACCCCCATTTTCATCCTCTTTAAAATAATTAGGGCACTGGATTAGATGATCATTTCTGTCACTCCATCTCTGTTTCACAAGTTCTGAAATCTAGGCTAGTAGCAACTAAAGTGATAGTATGTGAGGAACCCACTTCAAGTAGTGATTATGTTTTAATAAAGGACTTTTAAAGGATGAAAGAGTTAAAAAGTAAAAAAAAAATTTCCAATGGTAGAATCATTGAAAGTAGTCTTTGGCATTTCTTAGGAAGCCCCTCAAAGCTTTTCACCAGAATTACCAGTGAATAGCCACTCTTGACAGCACTGACCTGGCCAAGAGGAGACTTGCATTTGAGTAATGACTCAGCCAAGAATGTGTTACATGACCTTGGATGAGTCAGTTTCCTTCTAGGGATCTCAGTTTCCTCATATTTAAAATCAAAGGGTTGGATTAGATACTGTCTAAGGTGCCTCTCAGCTCAGACATTTGAATTCTGATATTTTAAGATTCTGGGGTTCTCTGACAAATCCAAGTTTTTCTAGCTTCAGCTAAAAAGCAGAGGAATGGCCCTTCCAGAATCATGATGAGAGAGAAAAGGAGGGGAAGGGAGCCCAATAATCTATATAAATTGAATTGCTGGGCTTAGAACATTCAAGAGGTCATAACCAATTATACCCCTTCCTGTGTGTGTGTGTGAGAGAGAGAGAGAGAGAGAGAGAGAGAGAGAGAGAGAGAGAGAGAGAGAAAGAGAGAGAGAGAGAGAGAAGAGGAAGAAAGAAAAAGAAAGAAAGAAAAAGGAAGGAAGGAAGGAAGTGGACCGCATAGCTTTGTTTTCTTTATGTCCTTCAAGGCTCCTGGTAATGGTCACGTGAAGTACCCTGTAATTCCAATAAACTTAACATGTAAGAAAGGCATAATAGGGCTGGATTGGCCCTCCTCTTCACCAAGGGTCAGTGAGGGAAACCATGGAACAAAGCAGACATTGCTCTGAGCCCCCATCGCCCAGTCTCCATCTCCATAACAACATGGTATGCTTGCCTCCCTCCACCAGTCTTCT
Organism: Phascolarctos cinereus; assembly: GCF_003287225.1. Classification (NCBI taxonomy): domain Eukaryota; kingdom Metazoa; phylum Chordata; class Mammalia; order Diprotodontia; family Phascolarctidae; genus Phascolarctos; species Phascolarctos cinereus. The sequence goes on along the minus strand of NW_027555514.1, from coordinate 278,311,660 downwards.
TGTGGAGTTTTGTTTTCATGTTTTGGTTCTTTTCCTGCTGATTGGAGAACTTCTGTTGCCATAGCAACAGAATGCAGCATTTTAGTCAAGAAGGCAAGTTTCTGTGTGTTTCTTGATGTGTGTATGAATGTTTCTTCTAGTCAGGCATGAGGGTGCCTATCAATGTTCACGTGTATGTGAGTGTGTAAAAATGTAGGTGTGTGTGCTCATAATTGCTTGTTAATTCTCTTCCATGTGTCATTGTATGAGTATATATACATATACATCAGTGACTGTGCATGACTCACATATATCATAGAATTTGCAGGCTGGAAAGGACCTCAGTATCTATTCAGTCTAACCAATATACAAGAATCCCAGCTAGGAACAAGTAGTCATCTAGCTTCTCCTTGAAGATGTAGAAAAAGGGGGAGATCCCCACCTCTCCAGGCAGCCCAGTCCATTCTGGGACAGCTCTCATAGTAAGGAAGCCTGTCTTGATATCAAGCCTAAATTTGTCATTTGTAACTTCCATCCATTTGTACTAGTTCTGACTTCTGAGGCTGAACTGAAAAAGTCTGACATGTCTGTATATTCTATTAACTTTTAAAGAAATCCGTCACATCCATGTTCAGCCTTCTCTTCTCCAGGCCAAACATTCATTGTTTCCTCATGTGGCTTTTCGCCAGGCTTGTTGCCTTCCTCTGCATGTGCTCCTAAGCTTTGATGTGCTTATGTAAGTGGTACCCACAATTCTTCTACTTCTCAGAAGGTCACCAAAGTAACACACTAACCTGCCACGTAGCATCTTCCTGAAATGTGGAGCTCAGAACAGGACAGGATATCGCATGAGTATAGATTTAGAGTTAGAGGGGATCTCAGAGATCATAGAGGCCATACTTCGTGCTTTATAGATGAGGACTCAGAAACATAGTGAGCTTAAATGACTTACCCTGGGTCTTATAGTTAGTAAACTCACGAGGTAGGATTTAAATCCAGGTCTTGTCCCAAGCCCAGCTCTCTATCCATTGGTTCATGTTACCTCTCAACAAAAGCCAAAACCAAGATCTCCACATGTGCTTGATCAGGGCAGAGAACAATAGGACTAAAATCCCCCTAGTCCTGGACACCAGGCCTTGCCCTTCAATGCTTTGTACAAATTTTGTGACGATTTCCTTGTTTACATGCTCTTTATCCCCCATTTAAACCTAAGTTTTTGGAGGCAGAGATTCTTTCATGTTTGCCTTTGTTTTTCCAGTGGCTAGCTGGTGCTGGTATGTAATTTACAAAAACTCATGGAGCTAAACTGAAATGGGATTGTCTTGATCTTGAGATCCCTCTACTTTGACACATACCCCAAGGAGATCAATGAGAAAAAGAATGGCCCCACAGACACCAAAAATGTGTAACAGTTCCCCCTTCCCCACCTTTCTAAGTAGGAGAGAACAGGAAACAAAGTGGATGCCCTTCAACTGGGGAATGGCCAAGCAAGCTGTGGTACATGAATGTAATGGAATATTATGGTAGCATAACAGATGTATTTGTGAAAACTACTGAGAAGAATGGGGAGCCATGTAAATAAATACAACATGAAGTGAGCAGAATTTGAGAGACAATATACACAATTACCACAGCAATATAAATGGGAAGAACACAACCAAGCCACCTGCAACTTCATGGGAAATTATGATGTTTGGCTCCAAAGTACTGATATGAGATTATTCCCTCCTTCTCTCTCCCCTCCTCCCTTCCCTCACCTATTTTAAAGAGGAATATGTTTATGGGGTTTGGAACCCTTCATAAAGTATCTGATCAATATAATGGTCAGTTTTGTTAAACTCTCCCCACCCCCACTCTTTTTTAAATTCTTGTGATAAAAATGGATTTCTGGAAGGAAGAGAAGGGTCAAGTTGGAGAATAAAGGTGATAAAAACATGATGAAAATTTAAATTTATTAAAAATAAGACTAAATTTACTAAAAAATAAGATTAAGTGGCCTCTCCTGTCCTTTCCAGCTCTATGATCCTAATAGGCTCATAATGCTTCCTCTAGGAAAATTGCCAAATTTTCAGGTTATCTGCCACTTGACCTTCAGAGAAGAAGAAGAAGAAGAAGAATGGCTAACATTTGCATGTTACTTTAAAGCTTTGGGAAAGGCAGGGTGCTTAGCAGATGAGTTTGAACTCTCCCAAACCCTGTGAGGAAGGTAATATAGTATTGTCCCCACTTCACAATCAAAGAAACTGAGGCTTAGAGAAGTTAGAGAATGCGTCCATGGTTGCACAGCCATTTAGTGTCAGGGGAAGATTAGAACTCAGATCTTGCCTGATTCCAGATTCAGTGCTTTTTCTCACCTAAATCCTGAGGAAGGAGAGCCAGACTGAGGAAGCTGATCGTTCAAATTCTGGGTAGTCTCACGATGTCACTCTGGTAGAGTGTGTGTGTGTGTGTGTGTGTGTGTGTGTGTGTGTGTGTGTGTGTGTGTGTGTGTTTTGGAGGGGAGTAACCATGCTCTTCTGTTTGTCTGAGGTGTTTGGTAGAGGGTATCTATCCTCACAGAACCAACTCAGGCTTGGGAAATCCAGTTTGGTAAACTTCATGAAATTGTCATTTTGCCAGGAGAGAAAAGTTTTGAATCTGGGATTAGACTTTGTGCTGTCTTTTCTTTGTTTTCCTCTACCTGTGAAAGAGTGGGCAAAACTGATGCTATGAGGCCCTGGAGATGAGAATGACCTTGGCTTTATCTCAATGCAGCTCTCGCCCATTCTCCTCCCCCACCTTTTCTCTCCCTTCCCCTTTTCCAATTCCCCATCCCTCAGAGGTGGATTAAGTCTCCACTGAGAGGCTTCAGAGATAGAATTTCTGCCATAATCAGGGGAAGGATCTCTGTTAGATAGATACAGTGCCTTATCGCTCGCTTGTCTCCTTCTCAGACCAGCTGCCCCCTCCTTATCTCACCTTTCTTCCCCTGCTCTCTCTTCTTCAACTCATCAAATTTCTCTTAATTTCTTCCCCTTTCCCCCACCTCTCAAGTTCTCTACACAAGGTTAGAAAAGAGAAGAAACCTGCTTTGAGGCCTTAAGTGGTATTTGGGGTCTTCCTTTCTTTCCAAAGATTGCTGGGCCTCCTCTCTCCTTATCCTCCCTTCCACACTAGTACCATTTCCAGACTTCTCCTTATTAGGAGAGCTAAAATTAAGCCCCTTCCAAGGGTCATGACTGCCCAAGTTTTCCTTAGTTATAATGGTGGTCAGGGAAATGGGATAAGCCCACTCTGGCTCAGTACCTTGGAGGTTAAGAAATGGTCCTAAACCGCAGGGGAAGAAAAGCACTGGATTGTGAGTCAGAAGACAGAACTCGAAGTCTCAGCCCAAAATTCTAGGTTCAGAACTGGAAGGTACCTGTAGGGCCATCTAGCCCAACCTTTCATCTTATAGGGGAGAACAGTGAAGCCCAGAAAAGATTAGGCTGACAAATGAAACCAGGGATGTGGAATATTGTAGGCATGAGAACTGTCCTCTGTGAATTCCAGAGAAGAGAGGGGGCAGGAGATAATCAAGGAATGGCTCCTAGTCCAGCTTATCTAGAACATCGGATGAATGAATGGGAATACTATTAAATAATGCTGGGAAGGTAGGCTGGAACCAGATTATGATGGAATCTAAACAATACACTGAGGAGTTTCTATTTTGCCCTATAAACATTTGGTACTCAGTAAAGGTTTTCCTCCAACTCATCATATCTGTGTATTAGGAACCCTTGTTAGGCAGATGGGTAGATGGTGGATTAGAGAGGGAAGGGCCTAGAAAACAAGAAAACCGAACTGGAAGTGCTTCTAAGAGTTTGATAGAAGTAGTGAGAGCCTGAAGCAGAGTGGGGTTCATATAGGTTCAGAAGATGGAGCAGAAGAGAGAAAGGCTGAGGAAGTACAATCCAGAAGATGTGGCATTTGATTGGCAGTAGCTGGCATGGACACTAAAGTACTGGCCTTGGACTCCAGAAGACTTGACTTTAAGCCCTGCCTGATATCAGCTATGTGATCCTAGGATATTCAATTAACCTCTCCTGGCCTCAGTTTCCTCATATATAAAATGTAGAGGATGATGTCCAAGCTCCCTTCTAGCTCTGATTAGGTTGGAACGCCAAGACAGAGGGGAGCGTGTGACAAAGCTGGAATTCAAACCTGGGTAACTGGAAGATGGTGTTTCCATCAACAGGAATTGGGCAAGGAAACATGTTGACAGCATAATTGTGGAATCAGGCACTGTTACTCAAGTCACAGGGTCATAAGACCGTAGATTTAGGTAAGGAAGGGCCCTTGGAGGTCATTCAGTGCAGCCTTCTCTTTTATAGATAAGTGAACTAAGGTCCAGAGATTTTCAATGACTTTGCCCAGTGTCTCACATGTATTGTATGAGGTAGAATTTGAACTCATTCTCCTGAGCCATATTCATTAGAATATGCTACCTCTAAAGACAGAAGAGCTAAGACGAAATCTTGGCTCCACATTTACTACCTGTGTGACCTTCCATGAGATCACTTAACCTTCCTGTGCCTCAGTTTCCTCATCTGTAAAATGATAAGGTTGGACTAGTTGGTCTCTGAGTTCCTTTTCAGCTATACATCTGTGATCCTAAGTCATTTCTCACCTGTAAAATAAATGAGTAGGACAGGATGGCCTCTGATGTTCTTTGGGCTCTAACCCTTTGACCTCATGACTCTCTGGGCCTGATTTTCCTCACTTGTGAGCTGAGGTGGTTGGACTTGGTCCCTAAGATCTCTTTTAGCTCTAGTCTATGACTCTGGGATTTCAATAAAATATTCATTAATACCATGAGAATGGTTGAGATTGTGAATGGATTCTAACAGAGAGAAGAGGCCTCAGAGCAGTCATGGGAAATATCCAGAAGGGATTTTAGGAGAATGATCAGCCAGTGGAGAAAGAGAGGGAAAGCCATGGCATGGAACCCAAGCCATCAGAGCTCTACAACTGGAAGGGACCTCAAAGTCCATGAAGTCTGACTTCTTCAGTTTACAGATGAGGAAACTGAGGCCCAGAGTGGTGAAAGAATTTACTGGCTATCATGGGCTCATAAGAACCCAAGCCATCAGAGCTCTAGAACTGGAAGGGACCTTAGGGAACATCTAATTCAACTCCTCATTTTACAGATGAGTAAAACACAGCCTGAGCTGGTCAAGTGATTTTCCTAAGGTCACATGGCTAGTAAAGCAATGAAGCTTGGCTTTGAACTGAGGCCCTCTGACTGCAAAATGTCCTCTTGGTTTTATATTGCTCTCCAGGGAACAAGTGAAGCCTCGTCCATTTAGAAGTTGTCATAACAATGTACAAGCAAGGTCAAGCAAGGTCTAAAAAGAATAACTCAGGGCACATTTTCTTTATCTAAAAATCTGGCTGAGTGAGTCAGATTAAAACCACAATGCTCCTACAGACTTCCCCATGGAGACACTTCAGTTACGTGTTTGGACTCAACTGGATCCTGAGGGGATGGAGAATTGTTTTCCAGCACCCTGGATCTACAGGGCAGGATGCAGCCATGCCAACAAGAAGAGCCACACAAATGGCCTCCATTCGGATTTCTGGTCCCTGAAGCTGAGCTGAGCAGTTTACGCGGGAGCGGTCCTCCTCTCCTTGGCTGATAGCTTCTCCATCTCAATCAAAATGCACCAAGTGTTCCTCCCAGCCCTAGGAAATGGACAAATCTGTCAGCTCTGGTTTCTCATTTCTCCAGTGAAGCATGCTCCAACACAAAAGAACTGTGTCAAGTTATAGAATTGACCGCCTCACAATCCCTGCTCTCATCTCACCCAAGACAAAAATAATGCTCACAATGCCTTACATATCTACCATTTTTAAAATTCCAAATGATCCACTTGAGACTGGATAACATAAATTGGTAGCTGTCTCTGTCAGCATGGTTGTGGTCTTCCTTCTTGCAGTATTCACTAGTATGAGAACAGGAACAGAGGAGGTGGACTGTGGGTAATTTGGAGCGGGATTTTGAAAAGGGATAAAATGCCAAAAGACAAGGAGAGGGGAGGAATTCCCGAGTCAAAAACAGTTGTTTTCCCTCAGAAGAATGCAAGCTGGGATGGTTTTGTTTCTGTTCTTGGAACCTCGAAGAGTAAGTGGTACATTTAATAAGTGTTTGTTGACTTGACCTGAATATAATTATCCCATTTAACCTTCATAATAAACAACAGTCAGGTGGCAGAGTGGATACAGCTCTCCATTTGAAGTCAGGAGGACTCAGTTTGTAATCCTACCTCAGGGACTTACTAGCTGTGTGATCTTAGGTAAGTTACTTAACCTTTTTGGTGTCAGTTTCTTCACCTGTAAAATGCAAGTAACATGATACCTAGATCCCAGGATTGTTGTAAGGATTAAATTAAAGAGCATATGTTAAGTACTTTGCAAACCTCAAAATGCTATATAAATGCTGGTCACTGTTAGAGCCCTGAGAAATCAGCAGGACAGAGAATTCTAAGTAGACCTGAGGAGAAAATGATAGCAGATAAGGACAGTTACTTGCTTGGGCTCCCTGGTTATCTCAGCTATAAAGCTATAAAGATGGGGGGGGGAGGAAGGAGACAGGGAAGGACAAGTACTTCAGTGGAATGCCTTCTGTTTCCTTCCACATGAAAGAATTTTATGTCTACCTTTTCGTGGTAAAACTTAGAACAATCTTACTAGCTGTGTGACCCTGGGCAAGTCATTTAACCCCAATTGTCTAAAACAAACAAACAAACAAAAAAACCAAAAAATAACTTAGAACAATTTTACTGATGAGTAATATTTCATTATTTTCTGTCTTTATCTTGGAAGATTTTCACATTCATGGATTCATTCCTTCAGTAACTATTTGCTGAGTACCTATTAATTGTGAAGCATTGTCCTAGATGTCTTGGGAGTTGCAAAGAGGACATGTAGCATCCTTGCCCTCTAGGAGATTATAGTAGAATAGGGAGGGTGTGATGAGTATGAAATCCCCATGATTCAGGTAGAACATGTCAAATGCCGTGAGAAACTTACCAACTGAAGGTTTCACATTTTCAGAGGAGAGAGAGCTTGGACCTCTGCCCTACGCAGCTTGAACACTGTGTTTAAACAGCACATTTTGGGAAGGACACTGATAATTGAGAAAGCCTTCAGTGGAGGGTCACCAGGATAATGAGGTCATATGAGGATGAGTTGAAGATATAGGACAGCAAGACAGAGGAGAATATAGGAAGAAGCCCTGAATAGGGCTAGTAAGACAGAAGAAAAGACTTTCATGGCACCTGAATTTGAATTTGGCCTCTGCCCCTTGCTACCTATATGGTCATGGGCAAATCACTTCACCTTTCCAGGCCTCAGTTTCCTACTCTGTAAAATGAGGGGGTTGGATAGGATGACCTCTGGCATGCTTTTATGACTCTATGATGCTCCCTGTGTAACCTTGGACAAGCCCCCTCCCTGATCTTTCATTTTCTAATATTTCAAATAAGGGAATTGGACTCTCTGACCTCCAAGGTTTTATCTAGACCTAAATCCTTGCTCCTCAAATCTTAAACTCTCCCCTCCACTCCACCAGGACAGTTCAATGCCTGAAGCCGTACCCAAGCCAACTGTCCATCCTCAGCATCTCCCTTTCCTCTCCAACTGCTACAGCCCCCTCCTAGCTCTGTGAGTTAATTAGGAGGTCAGGGATTTGCAGGGGTCTCATAGCCATCCTATAGCTGAGAGCTGTGGAAATGCAACTAAACTAAGCAATCATTCATTATACTTAGCATTGATCTAGCTCTTTAAAGTTTTCAAAACATCTTACATATGTCACCTCATTTGATCCTCACAATGACCATGCCCTGTGGGTGCTATTATTATCCTCACTTTACAGATGAAGAAACTGAGGCAGACAGAGATTATTTGACTTGCCCAGGCTCACACAGCTAGTAAACATTTGAGGCAGCATTAGAGCTCGGGTCTTCCTGATGTCAGGCCAAATTCTCTATGCATTGTATGTTTTAGTTGGCTCCTATTAAACACTCACTGTGTGCAGAAATTCATAGGTGGGAAGGCACTGGAGAAGTTGTACAATCTATTTAGGACACTGTCTGGCCTATGGAAATGTGGAGATGCTCACAACCTTTCCTGCCCCTTCCAAAAATGTCACCTCCTGTGCCTGCAAATCTGGGCCTGGAAGCCCTGTGCAAAAGACCAAGTTTTCATTGGGTGGTAGAGCATACAAAGCCCTCCTCATCTCTGCTGTTTTTTGCAGGTTTGGGAAGAATCCTCCCCTATTTTACTGGAGATTGTTTTGTAAACTCCCTTTACTGGAGACAAGTTATCAAATGTCAAAGTGGGTTTTAGAAATGCTAATGAATGGGTTGATTGACAGTTAGGAAAATAATGGAGAGACTTCAGAGATGTGCTGGACCAGTGAACTCCATGCTCAGATGGATGAATTGAAGATGAGGAAGAGGATGTGAAGAGAAAAGAGAACACTTTCTAATACAGAAAGGAGCAGAAGGGGGTATGATTTCATGGAGAAGCCTCAGTATTTGGGGTATCAAGAAGATTTTAGCTGATGCTGGAGAGCCAAATTATTTAGCACTCTTGGTTAACAAGCATTTAGTAAAGCCTTCCCAAGTACCAGCTATTGTGCTAAGTACTTGAGAAACAAAGCAAATTGAAAACTCAGCCCACATGCTCAAGAAACTCCCATTATAATAAGGCCATGTCATGTAAAGAGCCATACATATCCAGAATATGGAGTGTGGAAGTGGAAGATTACCTCAGAGGGAAGGTCCTAGAAGCTGAGGTGGACTGGAAGGGCCAGGAAAGGTTTTTCAGGAGTGCAGAATGTGGAATTTGATCTCCATCTTGAAGGAAGCCAGGAAAACTGGAGGCACAGGAGTCAGGAGATGGAGTGTCCTGTGCCAGGAAGAGCAAGAAAGCCAATGGTACTGGATAGTAGGGTTTGTGTGTGGTAGTGGTGGGGTAAAGTAAAAGATGACTGCAAATGTTAGGGGGTGGAATGGGAAGTGATTTTAACGGCAAGCAGGATTTGATAGTCAATTGTGGAGGTGAGAGGAAGCCAGTGGGGTTTACTAGTAGGTGGGTATGATAAGGTCAGATCTACACTTTAGGAAAATCACTTTGGCAGCTTAGTGGGGGGTATATTTGAGTAGGGAGAACAAACAGAAGGTTATTGTAGTAGCCTTGGCATCAGGTCATGGGAACCTCCATCAGTGTGGAAGCCGTGTGAGTGGAAAGAAGTGGTTATATACAAGAGATGATGTGAAGGGAAACCCCCCCCCCCAATATTTGGTAATGAATGAGATAGTTGACATGAGAGTGAGGAGGAGTGGAGGCTGACCCTGAAGCTAAGTGGCTGGGAGGGTGGCGATGTTTTTGACCCAAACAGGAAACTTGGGGAGACAGTAGGGTATTGGGGGAAAGATGAAAGTTCTATTCTGGACAATTAGAGTTTGAGATGCCTATGGGATGTCCAATTGAAGATGTCCAGAAGAAAGTTAGTCAGGCAGGACTGAGCTCAAGAGAGAGAAGGCACTGAGGAGGAACTTGCCTAGAGTGAATAGAAAGACCTACATGTAAGAAAGATTTTAGGGGGTTCGGCTTCCACAGCAGGATAAGAAATTCCAAGATCTTGTGGGTAGTCCCTCAACCAATGAGAAAGTGCTCCAAGACTTTTCTGTAAACAACTAGTTCCTTAAGAAAGAGCCCCAGGATCTAAACCGGTTACAAGCTGTCTAGAGTTCAAGGATGGGGCATCGACCTGGCAAAGGCTTTTCTCCGCTTGCTTAATAAGCTTATTGAATGTAAACTGACACACCCCAAGGGTGGAGATAGCTGACATATTTGAACATGGGACCCATGAAGTGGGCGGAATTAACAGAACACGGATAAACATGTGATGGGTTGTCCAGGAAGGGTATAACTCAGGTGAACTAGACCAATAGGAGCCCTGATGGGTAGAGTACGGATCTTCCTAAGGGTTTAAAAGTTGATTCTACCCCTGAGCCAGTGCCCACATGCTACTAAAGTGCATTGGGCCTGCTTCTCTCCCGAGAAGCATAATAGACTTTCCTTCACTCACTCACTGTAGTAAATTTTTGTTTCAGATTTTTCTACCACTACAGAAGGTAGATTCACATCAGTTCATTTCTGCCATTCAGGTATGTACCCTACATGAAATCAATAGTGTTACTACTCTTGGAGGTGGTGTGTCAATCTAGTCCCCTGGCTCTTCTCACCAGTCCTGCAACTTTCCAGACCTGAGGGTGAAGTACCATCCTCTATGTTTTGTCTCTTTCTATTGGAAAGTAAGCTCATCGAGGGTAAGGGCTGTTTTTTTAAAATAGAATTTAGAAATGGAAGTATTCTTGGATTTAATGAGTCCGAGCCTTTCATTTTAGAGATAAAGAAATTGAAGCCCAGAAAGAGAGAGTAACTTGTTCCAGGTCCCACAACTGTGATTTGAACCAAGGTTTTCTGACTTCAGAGCTAGTACCAATTTCATTATATCATCTTGCCTTGGGGCATATAGAATCCAGGGGGTAGAAATAGTCTGTTTCAGGGTCTCAGTAACATAAAAGGAGTACTTTCAAGTCCTGACTCTAGCCAGAAAGTCCCTGGCATCATAAAGTCCTGGACATAAGAGTTGTCCTGTCTTGGGAGCTCTAGAATGAAATTTTTAAGAATCAGACTTGTGTTAGCCCAAGCTGAGATGAATTCCATGAATAACGTCTATTTGGAAATGATGTCGATGTGCATGGTTTCATTCCCAGAGATTTGTATTTAGTGTAATTATATGGCATCCCAAAGAATTCAATGTGAAACACTCTGAGGAGCCATTGAGGGAAACCTCAGAGAGAACCATCATGTATTTGCCTAGGGACGAAGGAGATACATACTGAGGAGATAAACAATCCTTTTAGAGGGGAAGAGATTAGGAGCTGGGAGACCAGGAAAGACCTCATGTAGAAGTCAGCTTATCTTGAAGGAAGCCATGTATACTAAGGTGTGGAGGTGAGGAGTGAGAACCTTCCAGACATGGGGGATGGTCGATGCAAAGACAATGATGCAAGAAATGGAATGCTAAGCCAGTATGGCTAGACTGCAGATTACATGGAAGGGAAGGGGCTGGATGTTAAAGAAATGCCCCTAAGGACACCCTCCATAGCATACCTTGCTACTTCCCAGGTTAAGCACCCCTGACTAGTCAAAGCCTCTTATTGTATAGGTAAGGTAACTGGAGACAAGGGAAGGTAAACACTTGCCCACAGTCCCAGAGGAAGTAAACACAAGGAGTGAGAATTGTATCCGGGTCTTCCAAGACCAGAGCCAGTGTTCTTCCCACTGCCCCAGGCTGCTTTCAGTACTTCAGTTCAATTGGAAAGTATTTAAAAAAAAATTAAGACCAATTACTGTGTTAACACAACCTGCATTACCTTCGAAGGGGATTTCCTCAAAGACTGGTCCTGAGGACCACTGAAGCTTCTTCCTACTGTGACCCGTCATGACTCCATTTTGGATAATTTTGTCTCAGAAGAAGGAGCAGAGCTGTTTTGGGGTGGGCTAGCAATGCTACCCAAAGTAAAATCCTTGCCTCATCTTGGCACAAGAGATGACTGGTTCTTTGAAGTCTGCGCTTACAGAGACCAAGCCCTGGAGGGTCCTCCAGGGTTAAAGAGGCTTCAAGTGCCAGCCTGGGGACAGACTCTGAATGCTGCCTGAGGATCAGCCATTTGGAGACACTCCTCACCTGCTTGCCACGAGCTTGACAAATCTCAGGGCACAGCAAGTCTATAAGACCATTTATTCACTTACAGAGATGTTGTGACCTGAATCCTAAAGGAGGTCTTTCTCTAACCCTAGAGCTGTTACTTCTGTCTTCTTTTGAAATCACTTTGTAAAAAGAAGGAAGGCCAGAAGGAAACTCAGACAGGAAGGATGACTATGAAAGTTACATGTTGAAATTGTTACAGTCTGAAAAATTCATTGTTCCGTATACAAACCTATTTCTCTATTTGACTTTGCATAAGGAAATGCTTTTTATTTTGTTTGTTAAGTGAAGAATTTAAAAAAAAGAAATCACTGCGTGAAAAGTTATGAGGAAGCATATTTCTCAACATTTTTGGTGTGTGCAAAGGTACAGGGTCTATGGTACATTGCATGAGATGTCAGACTTTTCTGATTTTTTCCCCCTTCTTTTTCATAATTGTTATAAGGGATGGCTCTGAGAAGGGGAGGGATACTTTTGGAAAGGTATGTGATACAAAAATGTATTAATATATTATATACAAAATAATAATAATGTATGATAAATAATATTTAGAGATATAATACAAATTAATGAGTAAAGTAAATAACACTTTTAAGAAAAGATATTACTGTGTGCCAGGCATTACATTTTATATGCATTTCATTTTCTTACCTGTGTTCATATTGTATTTCCTCAGTAAAATTTAAGTTTCTTGAGGACAAAAGCTGATTTGTTTTTGGCTTCTCCCACACTTCTCTCCCATACCTAGTACCATGGTACCTGGTACCGTATCTGGAATATGCTGTTGTTGTTCAGATATTTCCATCATGTCTGACTTTTCATAACCGATACTGGAGTGTTTGCCATTTCCTTCTCCAGCTCATTTTACAGATAAGGAAACTGAGACAAACAGGGTTACGTAACTTGCCCAGGATTACACAGCTAGAAAGGGCAGTCTGAAGCCAGATTTGAATTCGGAGAGAGGAGTCTTCTTGACTCCAGGCCTGACACTCTATCCGCTGCATTCCTAGCCACTCTGTCTGGAACATAGTAGGTGCTTAATTAATTTGTGTTGTATTGAATTAAATGAAATTGAATTTCAGAATCTCAACTCTACCACTTACTATCTATGTGGCATTTGGCAATTCATTTCACCTCTCTGGGACTCAGTTTCCCCATCTGGAAAATGAAAGTGTTGAACTAAATGATCTCTGTGGTTTCTTCCAGGTCCAGATCAATAATCTTATGATCTTATTTTCTTAGGAATTGAATTGAATTACATGGATGAAGGGATTGTGTAAGCTGACATCACAGATCTTTTGAATAATGACCTTCAGGGATGCAGGTATGAGGCAGCAGACAGAGCAGGTTACCTGGTTCAAATCCCAGATCTTCTACTTCCTGTCAACACGACTGTAAGTCACTCCAACATTGAATCTCAATTTGTTCCTCAGTCAAATGAGAGGCTGCATTAGATGACTGTCTGTGAGATGATCTATCTATCCAGCTCTCATTCTGTGATTCATTTGACATGTGAAATATTTGTACTGAGAAGTGTAATCAGCCATTTTCCTCATTTCTCAAGAGTAGGAGAGGAGATAGATTCCAACCACTACATAAGGAAAGGGGGACTTTCCTCCCTGAGCACTGTTGAACAATAGAATTGATTGCCCAGGGACATTGCTCAATAGCCTTCGTATGAGCTTGCTAGCATAGGACAGAATCTGAGTTGTTTAGGACACAGCCTTGCCTAAGCATAGAGGGATGGAGTAAATATCCTTCCGCCTCAAGAATTCCCAGGATCCTGAGAGCAACTGAAACAGTCTATCTATATATGAAACCCATTTACTGGACTTAATGATCAGCTATGAACTTGACCATTTCTTCCTGCAATTATGTCAAAGTCTGATAATGAAAAAGAATCACAAACATTGGCTGTATCTCTGTTAATTGGCTTCTCTAGTTTTTCCTTAGTGACTGTAAACGGTGGCTTTAAACCCTCACAGACTTTACTTAAGTCTTTTGTCAAGCACATGGTCAAATAAAATGTAGTAATTAAGACATTTGTTAACAGCCTTCAGACAGAGACATAGTAATCTGGAATCTTTTCTTATCAGACTTTGTCATAACTGCAGGAAGAAATAGCCAAGTTCAAGGGCTATTACATAGCAAGAATAAACTTGTTCTGTATGACCCTGGTCAAGAAGAAGCAGGACCCAGAATTATACCTCAACATAAGAAATAGCATCATAATTTTATAATCAAAATGGGAACCATTACTCTTCCTCACCTCAGACCTTTCCAGCCAATTTCCATCCGTTGACCTCTACTTAGCCTCCAAAACATAGATCAAATGTCACTGTTACTTTAATCATCAAGCCTTGTCATATCCCCCTGTTGGAAATGATCTTCCCAAATCAATGCTGGAGGGGTTGTGGGAAGAGAGGCACACTAGTGTATTGTTGGTGGAATTGTGATTCAGTAAATTTATTTTGGAAATCAACTTGGAATTATGTAAATAAAGTAACTAAAAATGCCCATACCCTTTGACTCAAGATTCCGTTATTAGGCCTCTGCCTCAATGAAGCCATTGATATGAAGAAAGTTTCCATGTACACAAAAGTATTTGTGGCAGCACTTTTTGTGGTAGCAAAGAATTGGAAGCAGAGAGAATGATCTTCCCACACTGGGACTTTGAATAGCCCTTTTACTGTTCTCATAGAGATAACATATAATCTTATTTTTATTATAGTTCAATTAATCAAATATTTAATAAGCACCTACTATGTGCTAGACACTATGCCAAGTGCTCAGGATCTAAGTACAAAGGATGAAACAACCCTTGATCCTATGAAGTTTGCACTCTGATGGGAGGGACGTGGATATAAAGGGAATATAGATATAGATGTGTTCAAAATAGTTACAACATAGATTGGGAGAGAAGACATTAGCAGTTGTTATTTGCATATTATCTGTATTGTTAACTATGTATGGGTTGTAACTTCTGTTTAGATTCATTTTGCAAGCATGTGTTAGGCACCTAGATTGTGAGGGCGGGTTGGGCGATGTATCTGTCTTCGTATTCCCAGCTTCTTTTGCACAATGCAGCTGTTTAGCCAAAAGTTGGTGAGCTCACTTTAGTTAGAACATAGTAAGATTGCTTTTATTGTGATGTGGAAGAAAGATGAAGGTGGCTGTGTTTAGCCAACCAGGGAAGATCTAAAAGCTATATAAATTTAAGCTTGATCACAGGATGTTTCTTCAAAAAACTGTGGAATGGGCTGCTTCATAAAGCGGAGGGCTAGATCCAATTAGAAATGGAGGCCACGAATCCCTACAGAAGGATTCCAGGAGGCTGCCTATTGACTTAGTTTTAAAATGTGATGTTATCTATGTTTTATTTTATTTTTATTTGTTCTGTGAAATATTTCCCCATTACATTTTAATCTGGTTTGGGCAGCACTCTGGAACACTGAGGGCTACACATGGCCTAGCAGTCTCTGGCATGTTGTGGGCAGATGACTTTTAGGTTTCCTTCCAACTCTTGAGCTCCATGATTCTTTTGAACAGAAGAAGTGTGACTGGGGTGGACACTTCTCTCTGAGCCTCAGTTTCCTTATCTATAAAATAGGTCTAATAATACTTTCACTCCCTAACTTCTGGGGTGGTTGTGATAAAAACACTTGGTAAACAGCAAGGCTCCAAGGAAAATGGCCTATCATTGTTATGATGGCTCTTGAAATAGAAACATCCTTGGTTCTAATTCTTCTGTACAACAAAACTAATGTGAAAATAGGTTCAATATGAATGTATATGAACAGCCTATGTCAAATTGCATGCCGTCTTGGGGTGAGGGAAAGGGAGAGATGGGGAGAAAATTTGGAATGTTATGGGAGTGAATGCTGAAAACTAAAAATTATGAATTAAAGAAAAAGAAATAGAAACATCCTGAGATGTTACAAATGAAGGTTGGAAACTCCCTCATTTTATCTGATCTAATTTGTCTGAATTTCTGACCCCTGACAATTGCTGGTTCCTGCCTTTATCAAATAACCTCGTGGGATTTTTTGTATTTATATATGCACATATGAATGTGTATGATATATAATATATATGTATACATATGTATATGTGTGTGTGTATGTGTGTGTGTGTGTGTGTGTGTGTGTTGTTGTCTCTCCCATAGAATATAAGCCCTTTAGGCTAAGACCTATTTACTTCTTTCTTGGTACCACCAGTGATTAGCACAGCGCCTGGCTAGCACAACGGATATTTTTAAAGTGTGAATTTATCGATCTGTAACTTCCCAAAACAAACATCCCCCTCCACCCTTGACAAGTACAACTTTATGTTTGTCTTCTCCTATTAAAATGTAAACTCATTGAGGACAAGGAGCACTTGACTTTTCCTATCTGTATGCCAGAATCTTAGCCCAGTGTCTGGCATAGAGGAAAAAGGTTAATGAATGCTTTTTTCCCACTTGCTCCTTTATTCCACTCATTCATTCATAGATTCACAGAAACCCTATTCATGCATATTTTGTATCCAAAACTGTTACAAAGAAAACAAGTAAACAATTATATATATATATGTGTATATATATGTATATATATATATACATATATATATGTATATATATATATGTATATATATATATATATATATATATATATATATATATAAAATTTTTTATTTTTATTTTTTGAAATGGGGTTAAGCCCCTGCTGACAACTCTAGGAGGAACAAATTCCTTGGAAAGGTCAGGGATTAATCAGATGGAAGGAAAGTCTGTGGAGGGAAGGAAAGGCTTCAGGGAGACACCGCACATGGCTATAAATCAAGAGATCTTCTACTGACAAGGAGAGAGGTCAGTTATCCATATCAATTCTCAGGGTCAGAGACTAGTTCAGCAGATTTACATTTAGGAGGGAAGGTTGATATCAAAGTACAGGAGGATTGTGAAATATTTCAGGAGTTGAACAGCTAATTCGATAGGGAGGATGACCTAAATGGCATTGGAGAAGTGAAACAGGGGTATTGCTCTGCAAAAGCACTTCAGTGATTTGTGCAATTTTCAGTTGTCGAATCTCCTTTCAACCAAGCAGATTCATTCAATTCAATTATTGGTAAAAAGCTGTAATATAGCAGATAGTATAGTTAGGCTACAAGGGAAGGCTCTTCTCCTTAGAGCTCTCTTTCTCTCTCAGTAGTAGTAGTAGTAGTAGCAGCAGAAGCAGCAGCAGCAGCAGCAGTAATAGCTGAATAAATTAGATCATATGTGCTCTATAAGGTATTTTTTCCCCTTGGTTCTGATTTTAGATTCTAGCAAAAACTACAAGGTGAAGGAATGGGAGAGGGAGATGCCTCAGAAACAATCTGAGATACAACTATTCATTTGATGGAATATAGTGACAGGATGAGTGTCCATTCCAAAGGTTTCCATTTCCTTTCTTCTGACCATGGACGCACTTATACTAACAGACACTGTGCCCAGAGAGCAGTGGGTCAGGGAAGTCTCCCCATTCTAGGACCTGAATCCAATCTGCAAAATGCAAAATAGCTACACTGTAAGAACTTGACCGTATTGAGAAATGTCATGCCAAGTAGCTCTGGATGAAACAAGTGCCCAGCAACTGGGAGCCCCTCCTACAGCCTGGAACAGCACAGTTTTTTTTATTGGCTGCATGATATGGAAGCAATAGCAAAGAGGACCCCAGACCTGCGGGCTGCATCCTTATTAGACCACCTACATATATAGCTCTCATCCCCATCTTTTCATAAGGTGTTGCCAGTGATTGTATGGTGGCCATGATCTTCACTGACCAATTATGACTGATTATTTTCCTCTTTTATCCTGAGGCAGTGCAGGTTAGAAGATGTATTGCACACCAGCCATAGCCATATGAGTTACAGGAAGCAAACAGTAGCAGTTTCCAAACCACTTCATTCAAGTTGTAGGGAGAGAAGCCTAATGATATCTGAGTTCTGAGTATTTTGGAGAAATTCATTTCTTAACCCATTTGGGAGGGGAGAAGGAAGGCAAATACCTGTCTCAGTATTTATATGTGGTGCTTTTTCAATATTGTTATTTGATGAAGGCTGTTAATATTGTGAACCATGGAAGGTCTAGATTTCATGTTCCAGAATCTCAGATGTTCTTAGTTTTTACTTTGGAAGGGGCAAGCAAACCAGACTGATGGCATAATTCATAAGGCTCCATCATTTAAAGCCCAGACTGCAGATTGGTGGGGTTCTCAAGGATAAACAATGATATATGACAATGCATCTTATGTAGACTTTGCAGATGGAAAATGAGCTGGATGAGAGGCTGTCAGCCTAAATTATATTTGAAATTTGCAAGGTGCTTTTCTAGTGTTCCCATGTTCTTCCCCGACAAAAAGCCTATCCTTGCACCCTCTTCTGCTAATGCTGTGGTTCATAGAACACCTTGATCTTAGAAGTGGCACTCGTAAGGTGATGGTAATGTTTATTGTTCAGTCCCTTTGATTGTGTCTGACTCTTTGTGACCCCATTTGGGATTTTCTTGGCAAAGATACTGGAGTGGTTTGCCATTTGCTTCTCCAGCTCATTTTATAGATGAGGAAACTGAGGCAAACATGATGAAGTTATTTGCCAGGGTCACACAGCTAGTCCAGGTCTGAGGCCAGATTCAAATTTAGAGGGAGGAGTCTTCCTGACTGCAGGCCCAGCACGCTATGCACTACACCACCTACCTGCCCCATAGTAATGTTTGCAATGGATATTAGTAAGTTACAGCATATTACCACTTGTGACATTTACACAAGAAAATTCATAAAAGATATCATCATTGGAATGCATGATTGGAAAAGGAGGTGGGCAGATCACTGAGGGAAAGCCAGAGCTAATGACTCCAGTGTTGAACTGGGATACACAAAACAGCTGAAAGGAAGCTTCCAGAGCATTAGGTAGATAATCTGGCAAGATTTTATGGAGGGACACACCTAAGAAGTGCACAGGATGATCAAGCATTCCTGGGTTGTAATCTTCACTATGGAGATTAGCAATGCTGTCATAGATCTGTCAAAATACTAGAGTGGCATGGATCCATGCCCCAAATAAAAGAACATTAATCATCTTATTAGAAAGATTATTACTCTAAGATTACCCAGTTAGTAAGTGATGCAGCCAGGACATAGTCCCTGATCTTTGGCCCCCAGGTTCAAGACTCTTCCTAGTTCACCAAACTATCCCTTTTCCCTTACAACACTAACCAGTCTTCTTATTACTGAGATCCCATTGAATTGGGCTGTGTAAATTAAACCTCATGTTGATGAGAAGAGCAATGGTAAATAAGGTAGCGCACTAAGGTGGAAGAATCCTACGGCAGATACTACATAAGCACATTTCTCAGGTCTTCCAATTTGTATCAGTGGGTCTCATGCACACTCTCCAAGAAGAGTGAAAAAGCATTCTTTGAAATATATAACAAATATGAGAATTTCAGAACCTAAAAAAGTCATTATTTCCGGAAGGCAGAAGTAGTTTGGTGAACAGATCTCATGCTGAAGTGGCCAATGAAAAAGCCCTTTCAACCATGAACCTAACGGAAACAGATAACCAATCAATATGCCCAGTAAGAAATAAATAAGGTTTGCCTAGCTTGTTGTGGACAATACAGAGCAGAGAAACATATCCCAGGGAGCCCAACATGCTATCAGAGATGAGACTAAATGGGCAGAGAGCCAATCATTTCAGTACTAGCACTAGGCAGACAGTGTTCAGATCAGGTTGAGCTATAGGATGGCTCAAAGCCAAACTTTGTGACTGTTTACTTGACTTAAACATCCAGCTGTTTTCTTAGAATTCTAGCAGGGGATGAGGAGAGGCCACATGCCATAGAAGAAAGATATCAGACAGTATGGTGCTGTAGAAAGACTGCAGAATTTGAAATTGAAACATTTTTTTGCCGTTTACTTCTTATGTGACCTTGGGCAAAGAAATTCACCTCGCTGAATCTCATTTTCCTTGCTCGGACTAGTTGACCACTACTTTTCCAACCCTGTAATTATGATCATATTTTTCTAACAGTGAAGGAAAGTATGAAGTGGTGTGATGAGCAGTTGTTATAGAGCCAAATAACAAGGTTTCCAATCACAACTTTAAAGTTTACTATCAGGCTGGCCTCTGGCAAGTCAAATTACTGAACATCCTTGGGCCTCAGAGTCCCCATCTGTAAAATGGGAGAATTGGATTAAATCACAGCTTCTGAAACTTTTTCCACTCACAACCCTTTCAGTGCTTTCTTAACTGTGGGTCACAACCCCAAATGGGGACCCACAGTTTAAGCAGTGCTGGAGTAAATGGCTTCAGCGATTTCCTACAACTGTAGATCTGGGGACCTAACTGGAAGAGATCTTCGAGACCCTCTCCAACTTTCTCATTTTGTACATGGGGGAATTGTGGCCAAGAGTGGTTAAATGACTTCAAAAATGTCATGCCTCACAGTTAAGGAAATAAGTGTGCCAAAACATGAACTCAGATTTTCTGATGCTAAGTCCATTCTCCTTCAGCTCCTCCTAAGCTGCCTCTCAGCCATTTCACCTTTATGTACTTTAGCTTCCTCCTTTGTTAAAAGGAGAGTTGTACAAGATGATCTCTAATGTCCCTTCCTTCTGTGCAATTTGGTAATTCTATATGATTCTATAAATACTTGCACTCCCTACCACACTGTGCTGTTATGAGGAAAGTGTTTTAAACTCTAAATTGCTATATAAATGTTAGCTCTTATGCCATGGCTCTTTACTTGAGAAGACAAACCTGTGCATCTGGATGTGGGAGAGAACTGGAAGAACTTCACCTTTTTGAAGGTTGAGGTAGCACAGAGCTAGTTGGGAAACAACTCCAACTAGCTGAGTTCTAGATGTTCCTTTGAAATTTTCCCCACATATCATCACCTCTGTCAACATCATCTCCTTCTAACAAAATGCATGGACACTGCTCCAAAAGAAGTTGGGAAACAGCTATTCACTTTCAACCATATTGTAGAGTCTAAGCCTTGGGCCAAGGATGCACCATAATCTGAGTAATGCAACTCAGTGGTTTGTATTTATGATGAAGATAGAGTATGATATACTGGAATAAGCACTGGCTGTGGAGTTAGAGGAAAACCTGAACCAAGTGTGAGCAGGGCACACCACCTTGAATCAATACAATCCAATAGGTGAGAAAATAAGGAATTTGTATAAAAGGAAGCTAACTCAGAATCAAAGGAGAGAAATCCTGAGGATATGGAATCTGGATGTTGCAACAAGTGGGCCATTTCCAACACACCTTTGAGCTGTGGCAGAGAAGAGAGATATTGAGGAGAGTCAATGGCTCCATTAGATGTCTCAGACAAGACCTAGAATTAGGGAAGCCCAAGACAGGGTTGACTCTTTCCCCAACTTCCCTTCCATATACTTGTCTTCCAAAAACACTACTGTAAATTCTGTTTTGTTTCCCAGATACTTCCAATAAACCAAATTTCACCTCATCCATTAGAGGCCAGGGGTTGACTAGAGACAGATTCAAATGTAAAGTTAGTCAGAGAGCTGAAAATATGCCTAAATGTTAGGAAGTTTCCTAACTGGACCCTCCAATCCACAGATTGTGACTGGATTCAGAACTTATCATGTAAAATAAAATTCCTAAAGGCTAAGAGAAGGAAACCAAATGGATCATGGGAATCATCATATTAAGGATTAAAATGAGGTAATTATTATAACAGGATGATACACTGACTAGCTTTGTGACCTTGGACAAGTCACTTAAACTCCCTGGTCTTCAGTTTCTTGTTCTGTAATACGAGGGAGTTAGGCAAGATGGTCTGTGAAGTCCCTTCCTGCACTACATCTATGATCCATTTATTTGAATTTAATTGAAGAATGGCATCACCATGAAGACTGCAATGGAGGCAGAAGTTCCTGAATATAAATTCCCAGTCTTCCATATACTAGCTCTGTGAGGTGGGATAAGATGTTTAATGTCTCCAAATTTTAATTTCCTCAGATATGAACTGTTCATAGTAATGCTTGCCCTCCCTACCTTTAGGATCAAGGAAGAAGTGGAGCCCAGTTTCAGGGTCTTTAGCTGTTACTCTCCAACACTAGAGGAAGGAAAACCACAGGAAAAATACAGAAATATAGGCCATATAGGTCATAACAAGAACCACTCTGGAAAGAAAATATGGATGGATCATAATCTAGTCTGGTGGAGATAACCAGTAGGACCACAGATGATTTTGCTGTGGCCAGAGATCCTAAATAGCCCTTTGGGAAATCATGCCTATAAACAGTATCTCTGTCTCACCTGCACTAAATTATAGAAGTCTCAGAATTTATGTTTTTTTCTCCAGCATTGTTTCATGGCACTATCCTTCTGGTATTCTATGCATTCTATGAGCCAAATTCTATGCATTCTATGATTTTCCAGTATAATTCTACTCTATTCCAGCTCTGCATCTCTTACACACCATCCCTCATGCCTAAAATGGGCAACATCCATCCTAATTTCCATCTATTAACATAGGCAAAAGTTTCCTTCCCATCCTTTAAGGATCACCTCAAATGAAACCTTCTCTGTGAAACTTTCCTCAGATGCCACCTTGAATTGTCCCTTCCTATCTTTTCCCTCTGAGACTTCTCTGCTAGATCTCCTCTACATCCTTAATAGCTTTCTAACTTGTATTCTAGTTATGTATATGTACAACCCACACTCCCTACTGTATTGTTATCTTTATGAACATGGGCTATGATGTTATCACAGTGAACCTGAATTTGGGGGACTGGCATGCTTTCCCTCAAGCACCACATCTCCTAGAAGATTTGGGTGCAGAAAGGTGATTTCTTAGGTGCCTCTCAGGAAAGGTGGCATACATCACTGGGTACCTGGACCTCAAAGGTAAAGCTTAGAGAGATTGAGAGGGAAAGGCAGAGGAAGAGGAAGGTCACTGACATGGAGATCATTTGCATGGATCTAGGAAGGGGGAAATGAGCCCTGCATCCGGTAGATGTAGTTTATGGGGAAAAGTACTCAAGTCCCCAGACACAAGTTCCTTTCTAGATTTCAATTTCCAACACTCCAACCAGTGTTTCCAACGCTTTTCCAACATCTGCTTGAAAATTGAATTAAACAGAATGGTTCAATTTCAAATTGGCCTTCCTACTACGTCATGCTAGGGACGTGGCATCATTTGTAAATGCATTAAATCAGATATTTAGAGACGGAAAGATCTTGGAGGTCATAAACTCACAGGATTATTGATTTAGAGTTGGAAGGGAATTTAGAGTCCATTGAATTGAACCCTCTTATTTTATACATGGGGAAATCAGGTCCCTAAGAGATTAATTGACTTGTTCAGTCCACAAAGGGAATAAGTGTCAAAGGCAGGATTCAAACCCATGTCACTTAGTGGTCTTTTGCTATACTAAGTCATCTTTTTATTTCTTTCTTTGTGCTGCCTAATCTCCTGACCTTGGGTCCATTTATTTCTTCCTTCTAACTTTGAGTATTAACAAGCCTCCATTCTTAATTATTAATCATCTGACTTAATTGCATTTTTATGCCCCTCTTTTGTGTTTCTTCTTTTCCCTTCCTTCACAAAAGGTGAGCTGTTTCCAGAAAGTGTTGTTTGTGTACGTGTCTGTTCAAAGACCACAAATTATTGTGGATGGGAATGGGGAAACCCTTGGAATGGTTTCCTCTAACATGGTCTATGTCACCTGACATTAGTCCGTTATGCTTTAAAGTCATGGTGCATTTGAAAGGAAGGAGCTCTGAATTCTTAATGCAAGGGCTGAGGTTAGACTCATATCTCTGCTACTCTGTATGAGAATGTGGACAAATAATTTTGCCTCTCTGCTCTTCTCTTTCTTCCTCTGTTAAATGAAATCATTGGACTATATGATCTCAAAGTTCCCTTCCAATTTCAAATCTGATCATCTGGTGTGATCATGTGATAGAATCATGTGTTCCTATGATGCAGCATTGATGATATCCCATAATTCTTTGCACCTGACCCTCTATCTCTAGCATAACACTGCATAATTGACACTTAATGAATACTATTTCATCAAGATACTGATACTCTAAACTATCTCAGTCCCTGAAAGCACAGCTCTAATTATATGCCTGCCTTGATGAAAAATCTTCTTGGAGCCCAACCTTTTCAGCCTTATGTGGCCCTATCCAAGGGGGATAGGGATCTGGGTCACATCAATAAACCAGATTTGGCTATACCAAGATTTAGAGCTAGAAAGACTCTCTCAGGTTAGCTAGTCTACCCCTCCCCTCAACTATTTTACAGTTGAAGAAACTGAGGCCCAGATAGAGGAAGTAACTTTGCCAAAGGCCACACTCCTAATTAATGCCACAGCTGGGCTCCCAACCCAGGCTGCCTGACTCCCAGGCCAGCTCCCTCCTCAGTACACCATGACAGATAACGCAGAAGCCACGCTGTGCATGCACAGATGATGTACGCCTATTCCCCGTGTACACCCACCTACAGCCTCATTTTATAAATACTCATCTACAACAATTCCAGGGCGGTACAGTAATAACCCTAAACACGCACCCCACCCCACTGTTGCATATGAGCTAAAGCTGAAGAAAGGTGTAATTTTTTTTTATTGACTTTGTCAGGCTAGTGTTAGAACATGCTGTGTGTCTTACAGCCGTGGCATACCAACACTGGATTTGAGGTGCTTATAAGACTTCTCATCCCTTTTGTCGATCATTTATAACCTACTCAGTCCATCACTTACTCTAGCTGACGTTTCTTGTGCTCAGTCTCCAGCCAGGAGCTCATTGTTCTGGATGGCTTCATAACAAATCCATCTAGCCATTCCCTGGGCACTCAGCAATGGGGGGTTAGGTACCACAGTTTTTATGGGTTATTTAAAATAAATATCTTTTGACTTAATTTCCTTGGGGAGGAAAGAAAATAGATCTGGCATAAATACACTTGATGATTTCTTTCTAAGTGCTGAATAAGAATCATTCACCGCATATTAAAAATAAAAACAGTAAGCACCTGCTATGGATAGGACAATGTGCTAGGTGCTAGGACCAAATGAGATAATATAAGTATAGAGCTTTGCCAACATTAAAGTGCTTTATAAATGCTACCATTGTTGTTTTTGTTGCTGCTGCTATTCCTTTTAGGTGCTACGAATACTCAGATGTCCAAATGGATGTATGATTGTACCACCATGGGCATGCCTGCCCACTCTATGTGACTTGTCCATTTCCTCACAGATAACTGACCACAGGAGGCTACACGGTCCACTGGGGGGAGGGGCTGGCTCTTCCCTGTTTTCCCCTGACATTTCAGACATGGTGATTAGCATTTGACTTCAGTACAGACAAACCCATCTTTTTGGTTCATGCATTCCTTTGGTTTGTCTTTGAGAAATAGCAAAGCCCCTACTCCCCCCCCCCCGCCCCAATGATGTGGTGCAGTAGAAGGAACATTGCCTCTGGAATCCAAAGGCCTGGATTCAAATTCTGTCTCTTGATGCCTACTCCCTTTGTGACCTTGGAAAAGTCACTTCCGCACCATCACTCTCAGTTTCCTCTTCTGTAAAATGATATTGGACTTTATGGACTCCATGGTTCCTTCTGGCTCTAGATCTCTGTTCCTATATAGCCACTTCACCCCTTGGCCATCAGTTTTCCATCTGTAAAATGTCATTGGACTCGATGATCCCTGCTGGTTCTCCTATATCCATGATCCAGTCACCTGTTCAATACCAACATTCCATTAGTGTTCCAGTATGGCGGTGAGACGAGGAATAGGCCTGTCTCCAAAGAGGTAAACATTAACATACCACAGAGGGTAATGGACAGGTAGTTGATGGGTGTGAACCGCCTGTAATATAAAAACCCAATGAAGAACTCTGAAGAATAACAGAAGGAAAAGACATTGTCAAGAAAATAACTGATAGGAAGAGAAGATAGGTTAGAAGACCAGACATAGCAGGTGGCTAGCCAGTGTGTGAGTGTTAGCCTTATTATATTAGGGAAGATAAAGAAAATCTCCCAGTGCTTTGGGTAGACCCTGAGGAGAACTTCTGGGAGCCCAAGGGTAAGACTGATAAGATTCTCTAGACCTGAAAGTCCTCTATACAGTGACTGAGTTGGGGTAGATGAGCTATATGGTCCCTTATACTCCTAATATTCTGTGGCTTTGGGGTGTTTGAAGAAACTAGTTTGTGATTGAAAAAATGCCATCCCTGACAGGGGCTTCGGGGACCATTTTAGTCTAACTTCTTCATTTTACAACTGGGGGAACCGAAGCCATGAGAGAAGAGAATTTCTCGAGTTCTCAGTGAGTTAATGGTAGTTTATTTCAAAGGGGGAAAATCATTGGTGTAGATGTAAGATCTCATTTAGAATCAGAAGGCAACTATTTCAGAATCACATGGGATATTGATAGCTGTTTGACTTTGGGTAAGTCATACAGCCTACATGAGCCCAAATAACTTTATCTGCAAGATGAAGAAAATAATAATGCACTGCTTACCTCCTGGGCTGGTGTGGGTTACCTGTTTTGGAAACTCTGTTATCCACATAAATTGGACTACTAGCCATTCCCAGAACTTTGTACTCCATCTCTTACCTTCACATATGTATAAAAGGTCTACTTCATACCTGTAATAAATTTCTTCCTCATTTCCACTTCTTAGAATATTCCTGTTAATTTGAAATGATCCATCTCATGTGCCACCTCCTCTAAGAAGCCTTCCTTGATCTTTTCCCTCATTTGTTATTTCTCTCTCCTTCCTTAATTTTCCCTGGACTCCATTTATTTGTGTATTTCAAAATGTAGGATCTTGGAAGACCAGGGACATTTTGTTTTTGTCTTTTTTCAGGAGCCCAGATTCCATTGTCTCGCAGATAGCATATGCTTGCCACATATTTAGCGAGTTGTTGAATTGAGTGTTATTTCAGGCATGTTGTAGGTGTTAGAACTCTGATCAGTGAGTGCAGTGACTGCCCGTCTCTTTGGAGGACTGACCAAGAAGTATGTCTTCATGAGAGGTGGTAAACTATAGAGGTGGAATCAGGTAGATGGTGTCAGATATGGTCGCTGTGGTGATTTGTTTTACTTAGCTTTGCTGTTAATGGGAGGGATCAAAGGTATTGAGAAAGTTAAAAAAAACTACATAAAAAGAAAGGGAGGGCTTTCTAGCTAGAAAGCACTAGTTAATTGTAATGTGGCATTATGATGCTGCCTCAGATCCACTGATTCCCAATAATCAGAACTTTCCTCTGTACCACGATAGAAGCCCATTGGTACAGTCATAGGTAGGATTCAAGGTACGCCCTAAGAACTAGAAAATAGACATAAGAGAGCCATTACAAAGTCAGTGCTGCCCCTTCCCTGTATTGATGAGAAACAGAGAGAATAAGTGACTTGCTCAGTGTCACACAGCGTATTTGTGCAAGAACTGGCAGTGAAACACAAGAGTTTTCTTGCTCTTGCTTTCTTTCCCCTTCCTGAAAGCCAAGAAACGATAGTTTACTGGGATGCTGGAATCTTACAATGCCAGCACTGAAAATAACTTTAGAGATCTTTTAGTTCTTGGGGTGTACTGTAAATATTTAATAATTTGTTCTCTGGGAAAAGAAATGTACCCACTATATACTTTTAAGTTTTATATGCATTAGTGACTTTCTCTATCAGTTAAGTCTAGACAATCAACACAAGAAAAAATCAAGCCCTAGTTTGTAACATTGAGTAATTTCTGAGGTGTAAATGCTAACACTGAAAATTTAACAATCAGCTCTATCTAGCTGGGTTGTGCTACACTTCTGTATAGTACTCTAGGCCCATGACCATGCCTCCAAGACATTGCATGCCCTGTCTTTCCCCAGCCCCACTCAACTGTTCACCGTCCTTGGTATATGGGACCCAATTAACATGGAAGAGGAAAGAAAAACACCATGATACAGTGGCAAAAAGTGTTGTACTAAAGACATGGGGTCAAACCCTAGTTCTGCCTCTCACTACCTGTGAGACCTTAGGCAAGTGAACTTGTCTTTCTGGGTTACAGTTTCTATATCTGTTAAATGAAGGGATTGGGCTAGATGACCAGAAAGTTTCCTTCTAGTTCTAAATCTTACGAGGTCCAATCATTCCTCCAGGCCTCAGTTTCTTCTTCTTACTTAGCAGCTTAAATTTAATAGCTGTGTGACCCTGGGGAAGTCAGTAAACTTCTGTATGCCTCAGTTTCTTCATCTGAAAAATGTGAATAACAATAGTGTCTACCTGTCAGGGTTATTATGAAGATTAAATGAGCTAGTATCTGTACTTTACAAACCTTAAAGCTGTGTGTACATTGTAGCTATGTCAGCTAGATGGTGCTGTGCATAGAGTGTTGGGCTTGGAGTCAGAAAAACTGCTCTCTCTAAATTTGAATCTGGTCTCAGACATGTACTAGCTGTGTGACCCTGGGCAAGTCACTTCTTCCTGTTTGCCTCAGTTTCCTCATCTGTAAAATGAGCTGGAGAAGAAAATGGCAAACCATTCCAGTATCTTTGCTGACAAAACCTCACATGGGGTCTAAAAGAGACAGACAAGACTGAAAACGATTGAAGAAGAACAACAACAAACATTCTAGCTATTGCTGTTGCTGCTGCTGCTATTATTATTGTTCTTAGACAGCCTTTAAGAACCCACCCACTCTAAATCTATGATCCTATGAAGTCATTTTACCCTTATGGGCCTCAGTTTCTTCTTCTGTAAAATAAGGGGGCTGGAAGAGATGCTCTCTAAAGCCTGTTCTAGGATTGATGCACCTTGAGGCAGATATATAGTCCAAAAGGGGTCTCATGTTGTAGCCTGACTCCTTGTTACCCATCATGCATGTGGTCCCAGAGTGTCTAGGATGGACAAACAAGGAATGCTTATTCGCATCTGCATACACAAGCAAACCCAGATTCTGAATATATGATGGGCCTATGATTTTGATCAGATCCATAAAGAATATTTTTTAGACCTTGTCAAAACCATCATTTGCCTTTTTACTATGTATGCAGCAATAAAATCCCTTACTTCTTTTTCTGTCCAAGATTGATGAAGAGTCTTTAAAACCCCTTTGACAGAACCAGGCCGTTTAGATAGCCACCAGTAGCTGGAGAGCCATAACTGAAGTGGGTGACCCCTGACCCTCTGCTACTGCTATTCCTGAAGTCAAGGGACCCAGAGAGATCGACAGAGACATCTCTGACAGTAACGGGCTATAATTGAGTTCTCGTCTTCATTTTAACTGCCCAGACGCGATTGCCTGTGAAAATGGCTTGGTTTTTTTACGTTCTTTGTTAGGGTCTGTCAAGCCCCATTTGAAATAATGAAAGCCTTTCATTGGCTCGCTTCTCTTCAATGTGGGGAGAACCACAGAGAAAACTTTCTGGGGAAGAGTGAAACACTGTCATGTGTGGAAAACAGTGAGCAGCAGGGAGAGTTGGCCTCATAAACCTGCTATTCGTTGACCCAAAACTGTGATAGAGGACAAATGGAGTCATGATTATAAAGCATAGGTCCTCTCTTCCAATCATCGGTGGATCCCAGGAGGGCCACTAGATGGGAACTGCTGCATATCCAGGGGCAGAGGGAGAATCACAGTGTTAGAAAACCCTCAGAATTTGCCTACCCAACCCCCAAACTCTTTTTCTACCCAGAGGGAAATGATTTCATGGGAGAGGAGGCTGAGCATCTTTCCATTCCAATGAGTGTTTATTAAACATTTACAATGGGCCACATACACTTAAGATTGTATATCTGCTCCTTTAGGATAGAGACAACTTCTCTTTTGTCCTTGTATCTGCATAGTATCTGGTACACAGTAGGTGTTTTTTTTTATCAATGCGTGTTGATTGATTTTCAAAAATTGTCCTGGGTACTTCAGATAAAATGCCCTACCTTCAAGGAAATTACATCTTATTACACCACTTTGATAATCATAACTCTGTGATTTTATAGTGCTTTAAGGTTTACATAGAGCTTTACTTATCTCATTTGATTCTCACAATCCTGGGAGGGAGGTGCTCTTAACCCCATTTTACATATAAGGAAGTAGAAGGTAAGTTAATTATGCAGAGTCACACGGGTAGTAAATGTCTGAGGCCAGATTTATATTCTGGCCTTCCTGACTCCAAGCCAGTTCTTGATTCCATTTCCCAGGCTCACTATACTAGGGTTCACTTAGGTGGTTCAGGAAAGATGATATTTCCAAAGAGCAAAGAAGATGCAGAACCATTTTTAATCTATCAGTAATGATTTAACGATAGGGGCTCTGTACCTAGCTGGATATTAGGCACTATGAGAGAAATGGCAAGGTTCAGAGAGAGGGGTGTTAGGCATGGAGTTTAGATACCAGAATTCAAATCTCACTTAATGACTGAGTGACCTTAAACAAGTGTTTGGATTCTTTTAGTCTTAGGTTGATTTAATGTCCATCCAAATTTGACCCTTACTACTTGTGTGACTTCGGACAAATCACATTATCTCTCCATCACATGAGCTGCTAATCGTGAAGGGTAGATTTTAAAGCCTCTGAGGTCCCTGCATGTTCTCAATCTATGATTCTTTGATCCTAAGATGGGTTGAAGAGTGTTTTGAGTGTTTAGTTTGGATAAGAAGAGGCTTAAGGGAAACTTGACAATGGTCTTCTGGTATTTGAATGGCCATCATGTGAAAGAGAGTTTAGATGTTTTCTTATCTCAGGGAACAGCATGAAGAATTATATGTGGAAGTTTCAAGGAGATCAATTGCAGCTTGATATAAAGGATTTCTTTTTTTTTAAATAATGGATTTATTTATTTTTAGTTTTCAACCTTCACTTCCATAAGATTTTGAGTTTTAAATTTTCTGTCTCTCCCTCTACTCTCCCAAGTTGGCATGCAGCCTGATATAGGCTCTACTAATACATCCATATTAAGCATATTTTCCCATTAGTCATGATGTAAAGAAGAATTAGAACTAATAGGGGGAACCACAAGAATGAAGCAATAAAACAAAACAACAAAAGAAAAGGAGAGCAAATAGTGTGTTTCCATCTGTATTCAGAATCCATAGTTCTTTCTCTGGATGTGGATAGCATTTTCCATTGTGAGTCTCTTAGAGTTGTCTTAGATCCTTGCATTGCTGAGAAGAGGCAAGTCTATCAAAGTCAGTCATTCTCTCAATATGGCTATTACTGTGTGTAATATTCTCCCGTTCTTCTCATTTCACTTGGGATCAGTTCATATAAGTATTTCCAAGTTTTTCTGAAGTCTGCCAGCTCATCATTTCTTATAGCACAATAGTATTCCATTACATTCATATACCATAACTTGTTCAGCCATTCCCCAATTGATAGGCATCCCCTCAATTTCCAATTCTAAGCCACCACAAAAAGAGCTATTATAAACATTTTTGTACATGTGGGTCCTTTTCCCATTTGTATGATCTCTTTGGGAAACAGCCCTAGAAGTGCTATTGCTGGGCCAAAGGGTATGCACAATTTTATAGCCCTTTGGGCATAATTCCAAATTGCACTCCAGAATGGTTGCATTCATTCACAACTCCACCAACAATGCATTAGTGTTCCAATTTTCCCACATCTTCTCCAATGGTTTTCATTGCCCTGTTTTGTCATGTTAGCAAATCTGATAGGTGTGATGTGGTACTTCAGAGTTGTTTTGATTTGCATTTCTCTAATCAATAGTGATTTAGAGCATTTTTTTTGGTATGACTATAGATAGCTTTAATTTCTTCCTCTGAAAACCACCTGTTCATATTGTTTAACCATTTATCAATTGGGGAATGACTTGTATTCTTCTAAATTTGGCTCACTTCTCTATATATTTTAGAAATGAGGCCTTTATCAGAGACACTGTTTGCAAATATTCTTTCCCAATTTTCTGCTTCCCTACTAATCTTGGTTGCATTGGCTTTGTGCAAAAACTTTTCAATTTAACTTAATCGAAATTATCCATTTTTAATTTCATAATGTTCTCTGTCTCTGGTTTGGTCATGCATTCTTCCCTTCTCCATAGATCTGAAAGATAAACTATTCCTTGCTGTACTAGTTTGCTTATAGTATAAGTCTTTATATTTAAATCCTGTACCCATTTTGACTTTATCTTGGTATAGGGTGTAAGATGTTGGTCTCTGTCTAGTTTCTGCCATACTATTGCCATACTACTTTTCCCAGTAGTTTTTGTTAAATAGTGATTTCTTATCCCAGAAGCTGGAGTCTTTGGATTTATCAAATAGTAGATCAATATAGTCATTGACTGTTGTGTCTTGTTTTCCTAACTTATTCCCCTGATCCTCCACTCTATTTCTTAGCCAGTACCAAGTAGTTTTGATGATTGCTGCTTTACAATACAATTTAAGATCTGGTATAGCTAGGCCACCTTCCTTTGCATTTCTTTTCATTAGGTCCCTTGGTATTCTGTCTTCCAGGCTGTTTTATTCATCATGGTTTTTAGGTAGACCATTAATTTTTAAATTTTCTCTCCTGGATCTATTTTTCAGATCAGTTGTTATACCAATGAGGTATTTTACATTTTCTTCTAATTTTTCATTCTTTTGTTTCTGTTTGACTGATTTTTGATCTCTCATAGAGTCATTAGCTTCCACTTGCCCCATTCTAATTTTTAATGAGTTATTTCCTTCTATTAGATTTTCTACCTCCTTTTCCATTTGGCCCATTTTACTTTTAAATGATTTCTTCTGTTCAGTGAGTTTTGGTGCCTCCTTTTCCATTTGTCCAATTCTGCTTTTTAAGGACTTGTTTTCTTCAGTGTCCTTTTTTTTTTTTTTGCATTTGGTCAATTGTATTTTTTTAGAACTTGTTTTCTTCAATAATTTTTGTCCTTCCTTTTTCAAGCTATTGATTCTCTCTTTTATGCCTCTCATTTCTTTTCCCAATTTTTCTTCTGCCTCTCTTATTTGACTTTTAAAATCCTTCTTGAGCTCTTCCAAGAAGGCTTTTTGGCCTTGAGACCAGTTAATATTCCCCTTTGAGGTTTCAGATGTAGGTACATTGACAATGTTGTCCCCTTCTGAATTTGTGCCTTGATCTTCCCTCTCCTCAGTAATCAGAACCTACGGTCATTGTCCATTTCAGCTTTTTGCTCATGGTGTTTACCTATTTCCTAACTTAAAAAAAAGAGTTGAGCTCTCTTGCTGGATCAAAGTGGGTACTTACCCAAGCTTATTCTCCTGCTCACCCAAGCCTTGCACTTGAATGTTTGGCTCCTGCTCACTTGGACCTTACATAGTGATGTTTTGCTGCTGGAAGATGTCTGTCAGCCTGGAGCTTTGCCTCTTGGAGTTCTGCTTCCCAAGAGTTGTACTGAGGCACCAGGTGAGTGGCTGCTGGAGAATACCATTGCCCATGATGGTTTTTCAAGCTGGTGTCTACTGGTTCCCTGCCTGTATTGAAGGTCTCAGTGGGGTCCTGGTGTTGACACTTGCCTACTCCACCACCCTGGATCTCAGGATTTCCCCCTGGTATGCTGTGGTGGGGCTTATTGCTGGCTTGCTGGTATACCTCCTGTCCTGTACTGCTCCCCCTCATCCAGAGTGAGAAGGGCCTTTCTTGTTAATCCCCCAAGCTTCCTAGGCTATGAGATTATTGTGCCCCATCTTTCTGCTGGCTCAGAGTTTTCCCTGGGTCTATATTTTCTGGGCTTTCAGAGGTCAATAAGGGAGAGTGAGAGCAACTTACTTCTTATTCCACCATCTTAGCTCCTAGAAGAAAAATTTCTTAACAATTAGAACTTTCCTAGAGGCAATAGGGCTGCCTCAGCTCTGAGGTAGTTGGTTCCCCACTGTGTGTCTTTAAGCAAAGTCTAAATGGGCATTTAAAAAAAATTGTATCGATTGGAATAGATGTCCTTTAAGTTCTCTTCCAACTTAAAAATTTGAGCCTCATGTAAAATAAATCCACTTGTCCTCTCTTAAAGTTCTGGGTCACCAAATAGGTGATTTATGGGGTATACACTCCTCCACACTAGAGTTTTTAACTCATCCCCTAATGTGTATGGGGGAGATGTGAAGTTTTCTCAGTGGTTCCCCCTTTCCAACATGAAGCAAGCCAATTAAATATCCTTCTTATTTCAAAGAGGTTTGACATTTATAAACAACCTCTAAGGCCCTTTAGGGATATCAATTTCTCTCCTTGGGTCCACCTTTCAGAATCCCTTTCTTTATCTAAAGTTCAGAAGAGGTGCTGCATCCTCCACATGAGAGAGTTCTCTTTCTCCTCATATTTTCTTTGGTCACTGTTTGTGGATCTCTGCTTTGTCCTTCATTATTCGTACCTTCCAGTGTGATGTAGGGCCATCTCTCCTCCCCCAGTGGAAAGTATGTTCTTTGAGGTCAGGGGCTCTATTTTTAAAAATCTTCAGTACGTAGCACAATGTCTTGTCCATAGAAGATGCTTTATAAATGTGTTGAATTGAATTGAATTGATTTTCAAATGCTATGTAATGACTTGCACTGCTTACCCCATAGAACTGTGAAGGAAAGGTTTTTTAAATATCAAAGGATTACAGAAATGTAAATTCTTATTAATAAATTAAGAGAGTATCAGACACAATTCCTGACCTCCAGGAACTAAGAATATAGTTGAGAAAACAAGATGTTATCATTTTTATAATCCTCCTCATTGCTAGTATTTATATGTTGCTTTAAGGTTTGCAAAGTACTTTATAAATAATATCTCATTTTATCTTTGCAACAACCCAGGAAGGTAGGTGCTGTTGTTTTTACAGATGAGAAAACTGAGGCAGAGAGAGATTAAATGACACACCCAGGTGCACCTTTCCTAGGATCACACCACCTTGGAAGAACCAAAAATTCACAGAAACCCAGAACTACAATAATAAAGAAGGGGGGCTTATTAAAATGCTTTTCAACTTGTGAATTCATTAGCAGAGCTTAAGGATCCTATGGCAGAGCTGCTTTTCTGGCTGGTCCTCTAGTCTCAGAGTCCCGAGCATTCCAACAAGGGTAAGCCTGCTGAAATCTCCATATTGGCCCCTTTCCTCTCTGCCAACTCTCTGTCTCTCTCTCTGTCTCTCTCTCTGTCTCTCTCTCTGTCTGTCTCTGTCTGTCTCTCTCTGTCTCTGTCTCTCTCTCTCTCTCTCTCTCTCTCTCTCTCTCTCTCTCTCTCTTTCTACCTCTCTCTCTCTCTCTCCCTCCCTCCCTCCCTCCTTCCTTCCTTCCTTCCTTCCTTCCTTCCTTCCTTCCTTCCTCCTTCTTCCTTCCTTCCTTCCTTCCCCTCCCCTTCCTTTCCCTTCCTCCTTTTTTTTGGTTGAACTTAGTTGAACTTGAGCTGCAGACTGCAGCAGTAGTCTGGGATTACCCACAGGGAGGAACAGAACCCTTACAGTGAGGAGGAAAACAGCATTTCACTATCTTCTATTGACTTGCACTTGAGAAGGTTTTGCTTTTTCAACATTTATTTTGTTGTGTGGTTTGTTTGGCTTTATTTAGTCCTGGGAGCCTGCTGTGCCTGGTGCAGTGTTAATCATATCATGGCATGATTAGCATGGCTGGGGGACCCCCAATAGGAGGTCTTGTGGGGTCTCAGGTTCTGGGGCATTGAATCCCTGCATAGATATTTATCTTTTCTGAATCTTTCCTAGGGCAGGAATTCATGGGCCAGATCTTTTAATATGCTACTTTAATGAATCATGCACCAGAATCAATGAGATCTTACCTTTCCCATATTTTCTTTTATCTCTGAGTCCCAGCAAAGCTCAGTGGCCATAAGAGACCAGAAGAAGCCCTATTTGGGTCTGAATCATGCACTATTCCCCATGCTGGAGAGAGTGTTCTCTAAATTCTCTTGTCTTCTGCTATGCTCAATCTCCCAAACACTACAGACACATCTCACTTTGAAGTGGCCTTTTAAGGATGGCAAAATTCAACAGACAAAGAGAGGGAAGGAGAACATTTCAGGCATAGGGAACAGCTTGGCCAACAGGGTGGAGGTGGGAAAGTGCATGGCAGATTCAGAGAGCAGAGAACTTGTCCCATTTGGTTGAAACATTGAGAGCATGGAGGGAGTAGTGTGTACTAAAACTAGAAAGGTAGGTTGGAGTCATATTGGGGAGGGCCTTGTATGCCAGATCCAGGAGTTGTGCTTTATTTAGCAGGCAAGATGGGAACCACTGAAGAGTTTTCTTTTTTCTTTTTCTTTCTTTGTTTCTTTTTTTTTTTTAAAGCAAGGATCATGGCTGTGCTTCTCCCAAAATGTTTGCTGCTAAATATGCTACTAAGATCAGTGAAGACCTTTTCTGTATGAAGGCACAGACCCAGTCCCCATTTCTTTTGCCTTCATTTCCTAGGGGCCAGACCTCTACTCTTCATCTAGCCATCTTCTCATCATGCCACCTGATCTCCACCATCAGCCTTGTCTCCCTCTAACTGTAAACTTATACTCAGATCCTGGGTCTCCTCGTTCTGATTGGCCAGAATTAGACTCATTGTGGCAAGGCCAAGGCTTCCATATCACTACCTGGCCATCTCTTTACCTTGCAACTCCACTTTCTCCCTATTTCTATTTATATGGTGTTTCTCCCAGTTAGAATATAAGCTCCTTGAAGATAGGGGCCATCTTACTTCTTTGTATTTTTAGTCCCAGAACTTAGCACAGTGTCTGCCATGCAGTGAGTCCTTCATCAAATTTTTTTAAAAAAGTATCTATCCATCTATCTATCTGTCCATCCAACCATCTTTCTATCCATCCATTTGTCTACCTGCCTAGCAATTGACCCATCTATTTATCTATTGCCCTAGAAAAGTCCATGCTAGAATGATAAAATTTCACATGGCATAAAATCAATACTTTATATTGGATTTATGATTAATGTAGCTCTACCACTTTCTACAACTATGGCTTTGGGCAAATCAGTGAACTCTAAACAAACCTCAGTTTCCTTGTACAAAAATAGGTAGCAAGATATAAGTCACTAGTCAGATATAAGTTACAAGCATGCTGGTCCCTAGATGTGGCTGTTTCATCCTGGGTCTCTGCCCATTGCCACCCCTTGAGACCTAACTCCAGTGCTATCTCTTACATGAACCCTTATGTAATTCTATCAGATGGAAGATGTTCTTCCCTCTACCTCCCAGACCAGATTTGTCAATTCTGAGGGATGCCTCTAAAATGTCTGCCTCTGCTAGGGAGAAGTGAGTTCCTTAAATGTCCAATGCAGTGGAAGCCAAACACTCAAACGAATGGAGTAATGTCATGGGCCTTTATGAATCAGTTCATATTTACTAGGATCAGAGAGCCTCTGAGCTCAGTAGCATATTAAAGATCACCTAGTCTTGTTTTTACAGGGAAGAAATCTACAATCTAAGGCAGATGTGAAGACTAGCTAAAGGTCATGCAACAAGTCTGTCAGAGTCAGAGTCAATACTGGAATCCAAACCCCTTGGCACACGAGAAAATGTTTCTTCCAATGCAAGCTGCTCTTGGGATTTAATATAGTAGTGAGTATACAGGAAACTGACGTTTGTGTCTTAAACAGGGACGACCCTATCTTTTCTACCCATGTATGTGTGTGGGGGTATTAGTTTATAATGCTAATACTAATAATGCTTTATATAGTACTTTAAGCTTTCTAAAGCATTTCATGAATGTTATATCATTTGGTCCATAAGATAGTTCTTCTAAGCAAGCCTGAGCACAAATATTATTAGATTCATTTTACAAAGAAGTTAGCTGAAGCTCAGAAAGGTAACATGACTTGCCTGAAGCCACATGCCAAAGAAGT
The DNA here is from genome assembly GCF_003287225.1 of Phascolarctos cinereus. Lineage (NCBI taxonomy): Eukaryota > Metazoa > Chordata > Mammalia > Diprotodontia > Phascolarctidae > Phascolarctos > Phascolarctos cinereus. The sequence goes on along the minus strand of NW_027555514.1, from coordinate 278,274,090 downwards.
ACCAAGGAAGCCTCGAGCCCAGGGGTCCAGTTTAAGATCTCTTAACTCTGCCAACCATGCTCTCCTATAGCCCTATGCCAGCTCCTTCCCATACATAGCATTCCATTTTGTGCCTGCTTTCCTGTGCAACAGTAGGTGCCCCCTTCCCTCTACTCCTGCTCAGTGTGGAAGGTCCTCCCACCTCAGCTCTACCTTAAAGAATCCATGGACACCATCAAGTTCAGCATAGGTTCCACCTTCTACACGAGTTTTTTCTCAGTCCATAAGAGTTCTTGTTCTTGTTCTGTCTCTCTCTCTCTCTCTCCCTCTCTCTCTCTCTCTCTCTCTCTCTCTCTCTCAATTTCTTTGGGTAACTTTATAACATACTTCTCTTTATTTCTCTCCTTATAAGTTGTATTCCCCAACTAGAATTTAAGCAGGATTATTTCATTTATGTCTCTCTATTCATAGCACCTAGCACACAGTTCCTGGCACATAGTAGGCGTTTGATGAAATTTGGTTGTAGTCATTGGCAGGGATGGGACTCAGACACAGATCTCGAGTTCCCAGTTCAGTTTTCTTTATATTACCCTAGTTGAGGAGATGAGGGACAGCAGGTAAATGATTATAGGCAAGACTAGAGAAAGGGGGAAATCAACCCTTGCTCTGAGGAAGGCTTTCCAGGGCCCAGAGCTGGCCCTGCCTCTTCTCTTCCTCTTGTAACCCCTAGTTTCTTTGTCACAGGGTTTTCCATGCCAGATGAGAGCCTGCAGCCATGCAGCAATTAACAAGCTACTGGATTTGAAATGGAGCCCTTTAAAAAAAAAGAAATGGATCCCTTTCCTTGGTGTGGACAATGCCAAGTTAACTCCAAGATATGATTGACAACAGAGAGAGGCCTTGGAGGCCTTTTCAAAAGCAGTCAATTTAAGGCAGCTTTGACTGCAAAGATGTGGCTGCTGCCCTGGACCATAGGATCATAGATTTAGATCTGGAAGTGACCTTAGAAGCCATTGAGTTTAAACCCTTCATTAAATGGATGAAGAGCCTGAGTCTAGGACAGGCTAAGTGATTTGGTCAAGGTCACAAGGCAATAGATGACAGATGGAGGATTGGAAACCAGATCTACTAATCAAAGCCAGTGTTCTCTCCACTGTGCCATGTTACCTGGGAATCAGAAGGGTATTAGATTCACAATATTAGTCACTGGGTATTAGCTACTGGTAGCTAGATGACCTTGGGCAAGTTAATGAAAGTCTTCATTGAATTTTTTTCTTTTTTCTTTTATTTCACTTCTCTTTCTTTCTTCCCTTCCTTCCTTCTTTCCTTTTTCCCTCCTCCTTCCCTTCCCTTCCCTTCCCTCCTCCTTCCCTTCCCTTCCCTTCCCTTCCCTTCCCTTCCCTTCCCTTCCCTTCCCTTCCCTTCCCTTCCCTTCCCTTCCCTTCCCTTCCCTTCCCTTCCCTTCCCTTCCCTTCCCTTCCATCTTTCTAAAGTGGGTGGAAAAGCTGAAAGTGAAGAGTGTGCTTCATGATCTTGAATGTCTATTTCAACTTTGAATCCTGATGTCTCTAAAGTAGAGATAACACAAGCTACATAAGATCATATAGATCATATCCATACTACATAGATCATAAAATTTTAAGATATAATTAGACATCTTCCCATTCTCCCATTTTGCAGACCAGGAAACTTAGACATTGAGGGTTTAAATAACTTGCCTGAGGTCACACAGTTAGTAAGTAGGAGATCTGTGTAATTTTTGATGAGGAAAATTGGGAAAAGCTTCATGGAGGAAGTAACATTTGAACTGAACCTTGAAGCCTTGGTGGGATTTCAATAGACAATTGCAGAATGAGCCTCCTTGGTCTAGTTCAAGGCTGTACTAGAAATGGAACCAGATGATGTAGATTTGTGGCCAGCTCTGACACTTAGAAGTCATTTCATTTCTTTGGACCTCAGTTTCCTCTTCTGTAAATTGAGAATGATGATACCTTCCCCCTACTCTCCAAATTAGGATTGTGTAGAAAGCCCTTACAAGACTGAGAGAATTGTAAAGCCAGAAAGTGCCCCAACACAATGAGTTAGTCTTATTATGTCCTTGTTTTGTTCCTCATTTTCATCCGCTAGGGTGGGGCTCATATAGAAATGATGCTGGGACAAATTGCTTTCCTGCTATTATTCCATTATTATCATTCATAGGTAGTAGAAGCAGTGTAGACAAAAGCACAGAGGCAGTGTTTCAGAGGATGTATTCAGAGAATTAAGAATTACCTAGTTGGGAGCAGCTAGGTGGCACAGTGGATAGAGCACCAGTCCTGGAGTTAGGAGGACCTGAGTTCAAATCCGGCCTCAGACATTTGGCACTTACTACCTGTGTGACTGTGGGCAAGTCACTTAACCCCATTGCCTAGCCCCCCCCCAAAAAAAAAAATGATTACCTAGTTTAGTCAAAGCATGGGGAGGTTAAAGAGACAAAGGGGGAGATGATGTTGGGATAAACTTGTGAAAAATGCTGAATACAAAATTAAGGATGTTGGTTTTACTGAATAGGCAAAGGGGAGTGACTGAACAATATTCAGGCAGGGGAGCAACATGACCATCACAATGCATTAGAAAGGTTAGTCTGCCAGCATGGATGAGATAGATTGGAGAGAGACTAGAGTATCACCATTATTAAGAGTCCAGGGGAGACACAGTAAAGGCCTGGAGTGTGGTGACAGTGTGGGATTGGACAAGAGAGACTTGTAGAGGAAATAAAATGGTGGTAGAAGTTCCAGAACAGGCGGTTAGTTGAATGAAGAGGATGGGACTCGGCATGCAGAGTAGTGATATGTGATGGGAAGCTGCAAAAGCACAATAGTATTGTAGGTCAAGAATTGGTCCAACACTTTCCTTTCATAAATGAGAAATTGGAGCTTTAGGGAAGGTAAGGGACTTGCCCAAAGTCACACTAGTAGTTAGCATCAATCATCAAAGGTGGGATTTGAACTCAGACCCTTGAACTTGAGGGCAAGTACACTTTCCACAGTACCATATTGCCTCCCAAGTCCCTGACTTCCTGCCATGTGGGAATTAACACTTTTGTTGGGGAGGCACAACTAGAATATAAGGACCAAATGGATAGCTGTACAAGGCAACAGAAAGCCGGGGACCTGGTGTGGAAAGGCACTGAAAGGATGGAGAGGCCAATCTTGGTTGGAGCAGTTGGGAGGAAGTAAAGAATCTCAGAGAGGGAAGCACCTTCAGAGACCACTAAGTCTAACCTCTTCTTGAAAAAAGGATCCTTTCTACCACTTGCCCCTAACATCAAGCTAAATCTTTTGTTGTTCACTCATTTTCAGCCATATCTGACTCTTCATGACCTAATTTGGGGGTTTTCTTGGCAGATATACTGGTGTGGTTTGCCATGTCCTTCTCCAGCTCATTTTACAAATGAGGAAACTGAGGCAAACATTGTTAAGTGACTTGCCCAGGATCATAAAACTAGTAAGTGTCTGAGGCCAGATGTGAACTCACAAATATGAGTCTTCCTGCTTCCATGCCTAGCTTTCTTTCTATAGCACCACCTAGCTGCTCAAGCCTAAATCTATTTTTTTTGTAATTTCTACCTATCATTTCTAATTCTGTCATCCTAGGGTCAAGCAGAGCAAGAGTCTTCCCTCTTCCTATCTGTTTACTGGGGAATAGCTGCCATGTTCCCTTAAGACTTGATTTCTCTGGATTTAATTACTCCCAATCCTTTGGTATTCATTGGACATGAATTGAGGATTCTTCACCATATTGAGGGTCCCTTCTCCAGAACAGCCTTCTGAAATGTTGCATTTAGGACACACCATGCCCTAGATATTTGCTCACCTGGGAAGAGTTAAAGCATGAATATCTCTTCCCTAGTCCTGGGTGCTACACCTCTCTTGTAATGTCTGTGATGTAATTGATTTGAGAAATGTCATGTGCAGAGGACTCCCTCCATTGATGAAGATGCAGGAAATTCCCTCCACTCATACAGATTGACAATCTTTTTGTAACCTTCTAACCCCTGAAGCAATGAAATTAAGTGACTTGTCTACCTATGGTTACCCAGCCAGTATATGTCAGAAGTAAGATTTGAATCCAGGTCTTCCTGTCTCAAAAACTAAAACTCTGTCCATTATAGTATGATGCATCTTTTAATTTATTCAATGCATTCAGTGCCTATTGTATGACAAGTGACACTTCTATGTGTTAACAAAAGGCAAACATGAAATATTCCCTGCTTCCAGGGACCGTACATTTAACAAAGACAATATGTGTGTGCATGTGTGTGTATGTGTGTGTGTGTGTGTGTGTGTCTTTTCCTGTTCTTTTTTTTTTTAACCTGACCTGTAATTCCTGGTGTAGGAAGTTGCTCACGAGGAACCACCCAATGCAGACCAGAGCCTTCTCAGCTACTTATAAACAAGGTTTGTTGCCTGAAGGAGCTCAGAGGGTAAGGGACTTACCCAGGATTGAGACCTGAACCTGGCTCTCCCTGATAGTGAGGTCTGTTCTCTATCCCTTATATCATATTGCCTGGATATATAGAAATATACAAATGGTATGCAAAAACAAAAAGAAAAATTGGTCATTTTCCTTACGTGCAAAGTAATATTGTGCAAAGCAAATTACCATTAGGATTGTGATAACTGTATAGAGACCAAAACAGGCAGTAGAGCATGGTGGAGTTAATCAGTAATTGGAAGCAAGTGACCTGAATTCAAATCATGACTTAAATGCATAATAGCAGTGTGACCAGGAGCAAATCATTTAACCTCTCACAGCCTCTTTTTCCTCATCTGTAAAATGGAGAAAATAGTATTTATACTCCCTCCTCCCTATGCTTTTTCAAGGCCTTTTTCAACCCTGACACGCTGTATAAATATGAGCTATTAATATTATGCAGCCACATTGTTTTGTTAGGAACATAAGCTCAACACGCAGAGACATCCTCTTTTTCTTTCCCTCGTGCTGCCAACTTCTCTTGGCTCACTCAGTTATTATTATTATTATTATATTCTTACTTTACCTTTTTAGGATCACTTTCCCCTAGAAGCTTCAGACACTTCACAGCTCTGGGAAACCAGGCAAATTGGCATCTATTGCATTGTAGGAGCTCCCCAGGGACAGTGATTTCACAGCCTGCCTGGGTAAAGCCACTTCAGCACCTCACTGCTCTTACCATGGAGTTCTCCCTTACTCCCTCCCACTGCAGCTGAAGCCCATTAGGCAAGGACTCTTGGGCAGCCAGGACGTCTCCAAGGGCATGGGAGAAAGAAACCACAAGCTCACTCTCTTGAGCGCAGAGACCCAGAGAGAGGCCTTTACCAAGAATTGAAAGCAACTGAAGCCAAAGACAAATGAAGATGAAGGATGCTGAGGATACTGAGACAGGCCTGATGGAGGTGGGGCTCTCTTCTCTACTGCCACTCCAAGCTAGTGTCTGTCCAAGGGAGCTGGGAACACCAAAAGCCTACAAAGTGTGAAGAACCATTGTTTAAAGTAGAGATCAGACCTGGAAATGCAAAAGGGAAGAATTCACCCTGCACAGCGACATTTTAAGGTAGAGCTGTAGAATTGTCTATGTTTTAGAAAGAGGCTCTAGAACCTGGGGTTAATAGCTTTCAGTACTCAGAATCATTGAAGTGGTAAACAAAAAACAAGGTTTTGCTTAAGTTTCTTATGGAGCAGGAGCCCCTGGAACTTCAGGTTTTTACATTGTTTGGGGGAGGAGGGTGAATTACCTCTTAAAGGCATCCTAGTGCTTCTCCTCCCAATATCTCCCCAAGAACAGAAGTCTGCCTCCTCCAGGAGACAAGGACTACTTTTTTCCTTTTCCCCTAGCTCTGTTTTTCTGGGCAATTGTGTCTCCAGGGATCCGGCCAACTGAGACAGGCCCTCTTCGGGAGTGAGGCTTGGGAAGGCAGACAGAACTGTGCCTTGGCTCACCAGAAATGTCAGCAGGATTGCAGCATTTACCCTGGGAAGTCAAGAGTGATGGTTACACGAATCTAAATTAAGCTACATGCAGTCATGCTCCCAAGCAATCAACAAGCATTTATTAAGCATCTAATATGTGCCAAGCACAGTGCCATCTATAGCATGTGTATATAACATAGGTTTTCTCTAAAAAAAATTCTCTTTTTTTCTATCAATCATTTTCATTTTCTGATATATTCCTTCCCTGTTCTCTCCCCTTGGAGCCATCCCTTGTAACAAATAAAAAAGAAAAAGGAACAAAAATCAATTGGGAAAACTACCAAGCGTAACAGTGGAGTCAATATGGATAATGTCCTACACCCTCAGTGTACAGACACATGATCATGGAGTGAGGAAGACCTGGGTTCCAGTCCCACTTCTGACACATACTGGCTCTATGACCATGGCTGCTACCTACCCTCTCAGTATTCTAGGCAAATCTCTATAAGTTCCAAAGAAAGTGCTGATCTGGCTGGGTAGAAGCAGTCCCTAGAACAATGACATCACAAGACATCCATAGACTCCCTCTGTGCAAAGAAGGGAGAACACATAACATTCTCCAAAGTTCAGCTCTCAGTGCCCATGTCCTGTTGGAGACCTTTCCTGGTCTTCCATTTCCTTGGGTATTGACATCTCTTTCTCTCCATTGCCACCTCTTTGGACGACTCTGTACACAACTGGTATTTACTTCTTCATGTGCTCCTATCCCCAAAAGGGTGCCTGACTCTTTTGCCTTGATTCTGGTGCCATAATTCCCAAACCTAGAACAGTACTATCATCTCCCAGAGGCCTGAGACTGCTTTATTTGTGTCCCTATTGCCCATCACAGGGCCAGCTAGGGGGTAGGCATTAAACTAATGCTAACTGATGATCACAATCATTCTTCTTTCATAGCTGCCTGTACATATACCTTCCCCCCTTAGATGGACAGTTTCTTTACATCCCATAGTTTAGAACAAAGTCTATGGTATATAATAATAATAAACAATCCAATAGCACTTTGAGATTTGCAAAGGGCTCTGCATATACTATCTAATGTGATCCTTACCACAGCCCTAGGAGATAGGTGTTATTATCACGTCCATTTTATAGATATAGAAACTGAAGCTAAAAATGGTCACACAGGTAGCAAGTATTTGAGCTAGAGGGGTATATAGGGTATTTGTGGAGGACTAGCACGTCCGATGTGAGGGCTTGCCAAGCCCATTTCAGGGCTGTTTATCCGCCTTTGGTAGCCACCTTTACTCAACTCTCACCTGTCTCCAAGAAGCTATAGGATGCACAATGGCCATACCCCAGTAAGCTATACTGGCAAATAGGCTAAACCAGAATGTGGGTAACCTACAGGCCTCAAACCTATTGGTGAGTTGGGAGACATCTATCCCAAGCATGTGAAGATTTCCCCAGTGGAATGGGTAGGTGAGAGCAATTTGCTCCAATGGCCATGGAGATGGCTGTGGTAAGACATCGAGATCATCCATTGACCCCCGGGCCATCCCCAATCATCCTGACTTTTGTCTTGCCACAAGACTTCAATCACTCTGCGCAGAGAAAGTGAGGCTTATGACTTTGTGCAACACTGCCTCACTTAAATCCAATTCACAGGCAAGTCAAGACATCATTCCAGACTTCCAGTGGTCCTCTTAGAAAACAAAGGATGAGCAGCATTTGAGCTAGGACTCAGTGCCTTGCACATGTAGGCACTTAATAAATATTAACTCTGTTACTATCAGTGTGACTTTAATCAAGTCCTTTCCTCTCCTTAAACCATAGTTTTCTTATCCACAAATTAAGGGAGTTAGAGATGATCTCATGGTTCCATTCTAACTCTGAGATGGTATTTTTTTAATTATCAGTTTTTAATTGAGCAAATGAATGAATCCGTGAGCAGTTTGTTATCACTGACACAGCAAAATAGTGATCCTTAAGAACTATGATGGATTCACTGGAAATGGAAAATGACAGGCTAGTCAATCAGTGGTCAGGCGCTTCACTAAGTGCTGATAAACACAAACTTAATTTCCACTTTTGGAAAGGCTCTGTTGATTTCTAGCAGCTGGGAGGCACAGTGGATAGAGCCTTGGGCCTGGAGTCAGGAAGACCTGAGTTCAATCCAGCCTCAGACCAAAATCTTGACACTTACTAACTGTGTGACCCTAGGCAAGTCACTTAACCCCACTTGCCTAAAAAAAAAGAAAAGTACATATGCTTTAATTTGTGTCTCCTGAGAAAGTTGATGGGAGCAGAAACTTCAAGATGGCTGTGAGAATATGCCAGAAGAGAGAGTCAGACAATGTCAGAATCAGAAGAGAGCTTAGAGATCATCTGGGCCAACTCCCCTCTGTCTGATGCAGGACTCTCCACAGCAGCACCTTGGAAGCCTCTGCTTGGGCACCTCCAGAGGTCAGGAACCTGTTTGCATGGGCTCTCTGTCACTATTCTGACAACCATTCCTTTGATCTGTTGTAGTGGGGAATCTTGTTCATGTGTGGGCTGGGCTAGAAGGCCTCTGAGGCACTTCATTTCTGACTCCTGTGACTCCAGGATATATAAAGCAGCCCATGTGCAGGGATCTCATTGTCTGAAAAAAAGTTCGGATGTGAGAATGAACTTCAAAGCCTCGGAGACTTTGATTGGTTGGACACACACATAAAAATCCTGCAATTCAAAGCCTTCCTCTGTAACTCATTCGCTTCCTATCTTTCCAGTCTCCTTATTCTGTACTCTTCTCCAGCAACATTGGATTACCTAATGCAGGCCTCCAAAGCAGATCCTCCATTTCGTACCTCCAGGCCTTTTGTAGACTGCCTCCCATGCCTGGAAGGCTAATCCTTTCACCTCTGTTTCCAAGTATTTTTTTTTAAAATTCACTCAAGAGTCAGGACCAATCTTACCTATGGAAGGACACTCTTCCTGGTTTCTCCAGGTGCTAATGCCTTCCCCTCTCAGATTGCCTCTATTCCACTCTGTACATATCTTGTATGTATATATGTATGTGTGTATATATATATAAATTTTTTTTCCATACATGTAACCTGGCCATAGGTCTTCCCTAGGTTACATACCTTTTCATGCAAGTCCTCTATGTATATGCATTTTTTTTCCTCTGATGGTGCATGTACAAATAGGAAACTATTCCTAAGTTCAATGGGGAAATATTTTATTCTTCTTCTTCTTACTATGTCATTTCCTTACTTTGCCAATTCCTTTTATTTGAATAAATTGAGTACTCTGAGTGATTATTAACAGTAAACACACAGGTGGGGGCCTGTAATCTACTGTGAGAGATTCTGTACGTATAAAGTTTCTGGAATATGAGTTGCGTTGTCTTTGGGACACATGTGGTGGGGGTGGGGGTGCTTATAGTTACTACAATGACACTAAACTCAAAATTTTCCTCCTTTTAATTCCCATGTGGTGTTCTCACTCCCTTTGGTGCTACATGAAACTAGCATATTCTCTCTTCTGCAAAAGCCCATTTGAGGTGATCTGCAGTCAGAAAGACCTGAGTTCAAATCTGGCCTGAGATGTTTACTAGCTGTGTGATCTTTGGCAAGTCCCTTAACTGATGTTTGCCTCAGTTTCCTTATCTGTAAAATGAGGGTAAGAATGGCATCTACCAAGGTTGTTGTGAGGATCAAATGAGATAATAATTGTAAAGAGCTTAGTACAGTGCCTGGCACATAGTAGGTGCTATATAAATGTCGTCGTCATCATCATCATCATCATTTATATTTACTACTTTCCTGAGCTTCACAGCAGAAGTATTTGGGCCAGTGACACATAGCAATAGCCTTTCGTTTTGCATGTTTTCACTCCCAATGGAAGGCTATGTAGCTTAAAACTAGAGACACCATAGTGCATGACAACAAGGGGAAATCCTGGAGGAGCAAGGTATACAGAAAACTGTCAGAGTCACTAGCAGAATGAAGGTACAGGACAAAGATATAGCCAGAATTTGGACTGTGAAGGGCACCGTGTCAGATCATATGCATTGTGGGAACAAGGAACATACAGAATCGGCTCTAAAAGATGATCTCATCAGAGGCTACCCCTAGGATCTTTGCATCATTTCACAGCATTCTGCTCTTTCCTCCCATCATCACTCCATCTCTCAAGGCAACCCCAGGATGCTGGGGAAGACAGGTGTTTGATAGAGGAAATTCTACCTGCTCACATTTCTATTTTTGGTGTAACAGGTAGAGAGGCACCAATCATGAAGATTGTATGGGAGATGGAATTTTCTAACATGGAAGATGCCAGTCTGGAGATGGGTATGTCTAAAAAAGAAAAAGCCTTTTCCAATAACTACATCATTAGGTCCCCTCCTAGCTACATTACCTTCCAATACTTTTATTAAATTTTAAAGTAATTTCATTGATTTTTTATATCACTTAAATGTACCAATGCAGCTCTCCCTCCTTCCATTCTCAGAAACTCATCTTTTGTAATAAAGTATAGAAATGAGAGAAAGGAATAGTTCTCCAAAATTAACACAACAAAGCTTGACATTATATACAATGTTCCTTATCAATGGGTCCCCTCCCACCTGTGCAAAGAAGAAGGAGAAATTGTCTTCTCATATCTCTTCTTTGGGGCCTATACTTATCCATTATAAAACTGCAGCATTCAGTTTCAATCATTTTTTTTAAAATTATGCTTTCTATTTCTCCTGTAGTAGTAATTATGCACAGTGTTTTCCTGGTTCTACTTACTCCACTTTGTATCAGTTAATATGTCTTCCCATACTTCCCTGGCTGCATCATACAAATCATTTCTTACAGCATGGTCACAGTCCATTAAATTCAATATCACAAATTGTTTAGCCATTCTCTAGTCAATGGGCAGCTATTCTGTTTCCATGTCTTTTTTTTTTACTACAAAAAGGTGCCTTAAAATTCTTACATATGATGGCTTTTGATTTTTTTCAACACTCAAAAACATCTTACACCCTCTTCCCAAGTCTTTTTCTTCTCAAATCGAAACAACTCCCTTCCAGCCAACTGATTTCCATGTGAAATCACTTCAAGTCCTTTGCCTACCCTGGTTGCCCTTCTCGGAAAATGTTGATATTTTCCTTCTGAAGCATAGTGGCAAGAACTACATGGGTGTGGCTAGGGAGAAGGCTCCTTCAGTTGAGATCTGGCCAGTGTAGAGTACACTGAATCTATTATGATCCAACTGTGTTTGATCCCTGGGTCTCTATTACTTAGCATAGTGCCTGACAGTGCCTTATTAAGCCAGCTGCTTAATAAGATTGTTGATTGATTAATTTGGTTAAATCAGGGTAATAAGGGAATTTGGGCAGCTGGGTCATGCAGTGGATAGAACACCAAGCCTGTAGTCAGGAAGATCTGAATTCAAATCCAGCCTCAGACACTTATTAGCTGTGTAACCCTGGGCTAGTCACTTAACCCTGTTTGCCTCAGTTTCCTCATCTGTAAAATGAGCTGGAGAAGGAAATGGCAAACCATTGCAGTATCTCTGCCAAGAAAACTCCAAAAAGGGTCCTGAAGAGTTGGACATGACTGAAAAATGACTCAATTACAACAAAAGGGAAGTTTATTATTAGGACGGTGTGAGGGCAGCCGGCTCTTCCTTAATATTTTCCTTCCCTGTTAGTCTGTTCTCTTCTGCCCCTTTAACTACTTCTCATGACTCCTTCCCCCTTGATGTTTCCTCCCTTCTAATACTTGGAGAATTCATATATTGCTGCTTTGTCTTCATTTACACTCATTAGATAGATCCAGTGCCTTTCATTTTTCCTCATCAAACAGCTGCAGCAGGCCTGCTCCTCCCACTTGACTCTCTGCTTCTCAGATGTTGCTTTCACAGAGTCAGAGAACCTGCTAGGTCAACTGTCTGGCCTTCTGCTCATGTCTGGGGGTGGGAGGTAGAGAGACTTTGAAGCTCAGAAAAGCCTCATGGAGATAAGACTGTTCACACTAGAAACCATTGATCTGAGGATATGGTAACTAGCACAGGGACAGGCTTTAATTCCTCTTTCCCTCTCCCCTTCCTGACCCAGTAGGATCCCCACATTCACCAAGGTGCATGATCCCTCCTTGGTCTTTCTAGGGGTGGCTAGACTAGGTTTCTGCATAGAGGGGTGAACCATTAGCACAAGAAAGGAATCACAACTGATTTGTGATACTAGGGAAATGAATTCGCTTTGTAAGCCAAATTGCCCTTCCTCCTTTTCCTCATACATGGCACTTCATCTCTCATCTTTGTGACTTTTCATTACTTGTGTCCCATGGCTGACATGACTCCCTTCTAGCCTCTACTTCTTACAGGCCTTAGTTTCCTTTAAATTCCTTTTTTTTTTTTGGTGAGGCAATCAGGGTTAAGTGACTCACCCAGGGTCACACAGTGAGGAAGTGTCAAATGTCTGAGACCAGATTTGAACTCATGTCCTCCTGACTCCAAGGCTGGTGTTCTATCCATCTAGTTGCCATTCTGCCTTTAAATTCAATGTAAGTACCATCTTCTACATGAAGTTATTTGTATCCTTCCAACTGTGTGTCTTCGCTCTCCAAATAAACATATGTATTTTGTACAAATTTTGTTTCTACATATTTATATAGAACATGTATGTAGAATATATATATTACATGTATATGTGTGTGTGTGTGTGTGTGTACACAGAAACAGACACAGTTATAGAGATTGAGAGTGAGAGACAGAGATAGAAAGAGTCAAGGAGTCAGAGTTGGAATATGAACATGAACTTCAATATTCTTATTCTTTAATTCATATTATTTAATAGACTGTGAACTACTTGAAAGCAAATTACTTGTTTGGTTTTTGTATTTGTATCCTTTGTGTCTCACATAGTGTCTGACACATACTGGATGCTTTAAAAAAATATATCATTGATTGACTGATTCCATTGCTGGAGTTTCTCCAAGTAGCATTTTCTGAGAATTGCTATATACTACCTTGGACAGCGACTTAAGGAAGATCTGTTGACTCATAACTATAGTTTCTTCCCTACTGCTGTCAGAATCTTGGTTAGGAGAGGTTTTAAAGATTGTACAATCTAGACTCGTAGAATTTTAGGCCCAGAAGGGACAATGTTAGACAGAAACAGGAAACTGCATTCACTTAAATCAATGCTGTGCCCTCTAGAATATCGTTGTTGAATATCCTTCCCCTGCTAAGGCTAAATTTCCATTTGTTAACTGTAAAACAAAATGCCCACATGCATGTACACATGTGCACAAACACACACACACACACGTATCTGTAAGATATCTTAGAAGCTTATCTTCCAAATGTCAGAACTGGGAGGGACCTTACAAGAGAGAATGTCAGAGCTGGGAGGGACTTGAAGACCAGAATGTCAGAATTGAAATGAGTTTTTGAGCATAGGATGTCAGAACTGGGAATGATAGAACACAGAATGAAGTAGCTGAGAGGGGCTTTAGAACACTGAATGACAGACTGAGGAGACATTTCAGAATACAGATCATCACAGCTGAGAAGGAACTTAGAGAGCATGTAAAGAAAGAAGTAGGAGAGATTCTAGAACAGGAAATGTCCAAGCGTAGAGGGACCTTAGAATATACAGATTGTTGAAACTAGAAAACACTATGAAATGTTAGACCTGGAAGGAATATTAGACCATAGAAAATAATAACTGGAAAGGACCTTATTAAATAAAATGTCAGAATTAGGAGGGAATTTAGAATGTGTAATGCCAGAGTTTTCCAAGGACCTTAAAATTTAGAATATTGGCGCTAGAAGGAAATTGGATAATAGAAGCTTAAAACATAGAATACAGCTCTTAACCTCTTTTTGTGTCATGGATTCTTCTTTGTCAGTTTGGTGAGGTTTATGAGCCCCTTCTCAAGATTAATGTTTTTAAATACATAAAAACATATATATATATATATATATATATATATATATATATATATATACATGCATACATGTATATAGGTGTCTATATTTGACAAGGAATCCAATTATACTTATGTACAGTTATCAAAGCTAGTTCATGGACCTCAGTATAAGAATCTCTAGTATAGAATATTCTAAACTTCTTTAAGAAACCTTTAAAAGCATCTAGTCCAATCATTTCATTTTTAATATAAGCAAACTAAGTCCCAAAGAGAAATGACTTGACCAGGGTCACATAGCTTGTTAATGGTGGGGAATTTAGCTTCTTGAATTCCTTCCATGTTTCTTAGATAGTGAATTGGCCCCCAATCTAATGTAGAACATCTGAACCACACTATCATACGTTACTCTGAGTCCATGCTGGGAGACTGTTGGCTGCCAATCTCCTTCGGCTACTTCAGTTGCCATCAGCCCAAATTTGAGTGAATACCACTCTATAAAGAAGATTATTAGAGCCAGGTTGTTGTGGCATCTAGTAAGCATTCTGGGGGAATCTTAGTCTTACTACAGAAGCCAAATCTCCCACCATACCTTTCCATAAGGTACCAGAAAACCATGGTTGCACCACCCAATAGTCCTGCCCTTTCCATAGCCTTATCTTGGGAAATGACAACTTAAGAATCTATCATAAACTATGCTTTTTCTGAGACTGACACTCATTCTAAGATTTTCTATGGAGTCTGGGGTTATTTTCTTCTCCAAGATGTAGGAAAAGTGTTTTTTCACTCTCACATTGCTAGCATCTCTACTGTCTCTACTCTCTCTGTTATTTTTGTGCTTTCATAATTTAGTGACACTTGGTCATTTCCTCCTCTCAAGGCCATGCATGTTTCCTGGCCCAATTTGGATTATCCTTCAATTCTTGTCTCCAAATGTTTTTTCACCATTCTCAGTGAGGTGGTATAGTGGAATAGAAGGAGCAATGGAATAGGAAGCAGGAACCCTGGCTTCTGTCCTTGACCCTGACCTCTAAGCTCCTTTAGCCTCAGTTTCTTTTTTGGGAAAATAAGAATAGTTGTACTCATTCCATCCACCTAAAAGGATTATTATGGAGGTCAAATAATATCCTAGAAAGTTTTAGCTAAAAAGGAGCTTGGAGAGCATTTAATCTAATGTGTCATAGTTTATAGGGAAGGAAACTGAGACAGAGTTGATAAGTGACTTTGCTTAAAGCCACATACAACTATTGAGTGACAGAGCTAAAGCTATGACACAGGTCTTCTAGTGCCATGCTCTTCCCATTAAAACTCTGAAAAGTTTAATGTCTAACAAAACTGAGCTTGCTGTTACCACCATACAGTTATTTCTTCCACAATACAGGGCTAAGGAACATGAGGCCCCTGTGATCTGGAAAATCTATGTAAAATTTTGGCCCTCCCTTTGTACCAGAGAAGTCTGATTTTTTTATGAGGTGTTTGCAGTACCTTAATCTGGGTTGATATTATACAATACTATACACATATTTTATGCATTTCTGAGTTTCTAAACTTTTTCTGTATTGTTTATAGGCTTTTATATGTCATCTGCAGCTTCTGCAATACTTCTCCAAAATTCTCACTTAATTTCTTACACTGATCCCTGTGATACATCAAAAGTCATGATGTGGAAAGAATAACTGTACTTTAAAGAATAATGATTTCATTGGTGTAGTTACATAGCCTCAGCTGGGACTCAACTGTTGTGTGGCTATTCTTCTACAGTGCTTTATGGATTCTTGATCTCACTTGCACAGAGATTCTCTCAAATTTTTTTTTTATTTCTGCTATCATCATCAAACATATCCTCAGTTCTCCAGGTCCGCCCAAAACACTGGGCAAATAACTTAGCCTCATACTTCACTGAGAAGACAGAAATTTCTAAACACTATCACGTGTATGTTTCCAAAGGAACTAGCTTGTATTTATTTGCATGAATTCTCTGTATGTTTACATATGGACAAATCAAATGAGATAATAAATAGAAATCACTTTGAAAGCCTCTAAACACTACATAAATATCAGTAGTGCTGAGTAATTTTTTTTTTAAAAGGGGAATGGTAAGCCAAATAACTTTGGGAACCTCTGCTTCTAAGTGCTTGAAAAATGCTTACTTCCTAGATGGCCTTGAAGGATATGTAGGACTCAGAGGTAGAGAGAAAGGGAGAGGGTATTGCAGACAGAAGCACATCCTGAATAAAAGGATGGACACTGGAAAGATCGTCCTGTGTTCAGAGGTCTCTGAGTAGATCGATTGAATGGCAAAGAAGCTTTATATACTTGCAGCTGAGTTCTCAAAACAGAATCACCAGCAAGGGCTATCATAATTACTCATTCAGTTTTCCACTCTGACTTCTTTTAGCCCAGGGCAGGGTGCAGAGTAATGGGAAGGGAGACTAAATTAAGCACCCCTTCAAAACAGAAGAAGACAGCAATAGCAATTATCCCAGTCTTTTAGCTTGTGAAATATCTCCACTTTCCCCTATGCCTTTCTTTCACTATTTCATAACAGTTATATGAGGAATGGGGAGATTTATCAAACAGTCAAACTCTTGAGTTATGATCTCTCTGCTGCAGCTGCAGAGCCCAATAGATCACCAAGCCCAGGCTGTTTGAGTTTCCAGAAAGCTCTTTACCCTGGATGTATGGTAGGGAATATTTTTCCTAACAAGCCACTTCATGAATTTTTTTTTTACCATCACATGACTTGAAGACATCTCTTCCTCACTAGCCCCTTTATTAGCAGGAAAATGCACAGGCTTTGTGGGGATGTGCAGACATGGTTTAGAGCCTATGTCTGTGTTATGTAGATAAGTGGTTTGACCAGGTACATGGTGTGAGTGTAACAGAACATACCGGGTTACTTCAGAAACCAAGTATCTTCCTATATTTGGGTGTGTACCCTCATTGGGAATTCCATATTATTCATTCTTTGAGTTAAAAAGTGAGGACTTTGGGGCTTTATCAGCCAGCTTGAGTTAATAAGTAGCTAGGTGATTTAATGGATAGAGTGGCAGGCTTGGAATCCCACACACCTGAGTTTACACCTTGCCTTATATAAATACCATCTGTGGAACCCTGGACAAATTACTTACTTACCCTCTCTCAGCCTCAGTTTCCTCATCTATAAAATGAGGAGGTTGGAGTCAATAGCTTCTAAAATCTCTTCCAGCTCCAAATCTATGATCTTATAGTCTTATAGACTCCCATTCCAGAGATATGATGCAGCTTAAGAGGCAGTAAGAAGACCCTGTTACCAGCCATTGATGCATTATATATTAAGGGTGTTGCAGCAGCTAGGTGGGGTACTGGATAGACTGCTGGACCTGGTGTCAGGAAGATTCATCTTACTGAGTTCAAATAAAGCCTTAGGCACTTACTAGCTGCGTGACACCTGGCAAGTCACTTAACCCTGTTTGTCTCAGTTTCCTCGACTGTAAAATGAACTGGAGAGAGAAAGGGCAAACTACTCCAGTATCTTTGCCAAGAAAACCCCAAATGGGGTCATGAAGAGTTGGGCATGACTGAAACAATACAACAAAAGCACCTACTAATTTAAAGGGTCAGGCAAAATAATTCATTATTTCTTCCCAACCTCAGTTTAGCTCAGCACAAGAGGTCTAGGGGGGAAAAAGGCAGGAGTGGGTCATCTGACTGGGTGGAGGAGCAGCTTTCAGCTGTTAACAGGGAAAAACTGTCTTGATATAAATTGACCAGTTATTTAAAAGGAGGCAGTATCCCATAACACTTCCTCCACTGCTAAGAACAACTTGATCTGAAATGGGAAAGCAGAGAATGGATTATTTTCAGTTTTAACCCAGAGGGAAAACTGAAAAGCAAGCTAAAGAGACTCTAGATCAGGGATGGGGAACCTGCAGCCTCAAGGCCACATGTGGCCCTCTAGGTCCTTGGGTGTGGCCTTTTGACTGAGTCCAAGTTTCATAGAACAAATCCTTTTATGAAGGGGATTTGTTCTTTGAAGTTTGGTTTCAGTCAAAGGGCCACACTAGAGAACCTAGAGGGCCACATGTGGCCTCAAGGCTGCAGGCTCCCCATCCCTGCTCTAGATGTTGGGAAATAGGATTAATAGAGAGAAGGTGCAGAGAGCCTGATTTCTGACTCAATCTGCAGAGCTCAATCTAACTACAACAATTGGTGCTGAACAAAAGTAAAAACGAGCTGACCCATCACGTTGAGTCTTCCTCCTCTTGCCTCCATCACTACAAGTGTTCACTAAAATCTAGGCTATCCATTTGGTAGAACATGATAGGGAGGAGGTGATGGTGATGAACCACACGGAGTATAAGATCCCTTCCAACTCTTGAATTTTGTGAAAATATCACTTTCATCTCTAAAATGTTACCATTTTATAATCTTATAATTGGGGAAACTCAAGATGAGGTGGGGGGAGACATTAGAACTCATATAATCCAATGTTCTCATTTATAAGAGAGGGAAACTGAGGCATAGGGAAGCTCTATGATTTTCCCTATATCAAATTAGCTAGTGTTACTAATTACTCTTAGCCAGGAAAGCAAATCCTAGAGTTCATGGCTCCCTGTCCCATACTCTTCTTGC
Source organism: Phascolarctos cinereus (assembly GCF_003287225.1). Classification (NCBI taxonomy): domain Eukaryota; kingdom Metazoa; phylum Chordata; class Mammalia; order Diprotodontia; family Phascolarctidae; genus Phascolarctos; species Phascolarctos cinereus. Next base: position 278,255,662 of record NW_027555514.1, on the reverse strand, counting down.
TACATTAGGTTATTCCCTGAACTACTTCAGAGTATCATAAATGAAGGGACTTTAGAGGTCATCCAATTCATTTATTTTATAGTTGAGGAAACTGAGGTCTGGAGATAGAAGGTGACTTGCCTTGGATGACCCCATTAATACATGTGTGAAGCAGAATTTGAAACCATGCCTTTTTAGCTCCAAGTGTAGTAACGTAAGCACTCCACTGGGCTGCTTCAAGTGATGTACTAATTTGCATCTAATTAATCTCCTGTTTTACATGATTTATATGCCTTATTCCTTTCATTCCCCCAAAGATTATAAGTTCCATAAGAGTGATCGCTGAGTCTAATACTTTTATAGCCTTTGAAACATTTATCACAAGGCTGAGTGCACAGTGGAAAAGAGAGGATAAAGCATGTATGAGCCCTGGCTAGGGTTAGATAACCAACCATAGGTCACTGTCCATTGGAAGCTCCAATGAGGTGCCATTGTAGCACATAAGACTACTGTGTGACCTTAGGGAAGTTATTAAACCTCTCTGAACCTCAGTTGTTCACCTATAAAATGAGGGTTATACCAGGTGAAATTTCTAGTTATTATGTCATGACAAATATGTTCATGGCATAGTAAATATTATTAAATATGTAAACATAAATACCATTATCCCTATTTTACCAATGAGGAAACTGAGGTTCATATGGGCATAGCAACTTACCCAAGGCCATCTAGCCATTTCATTTGAGAACTTGGATTTAAGCCCAAAGAATTCTAATTCCAGCGTTCTTTCCACTGTACACTAGGGTCCGCTACTAAAGAATATCTGAATATTTTTTTACCTAGAATGTTGAAATTTTTCCAGCATGAAGGCTGGAGGAAAAAAATGAGAAGTAATAATTTTGGGAAATAATGTTACCTAGCATCAAACATTACAAGGTGAAAATGTACTTGTCAACCTCATTTAGGCATGTGGGTTATACAGAAATTGATTTTAATACACAGTGCTGAGAGCCATCCAATGTGCATGCTTGATGTCAGCAGCAAATTCATTATCCCCAAAGTATTCCAATTCAACTTGGGGTAGGTGACTGTTCCTCCCATCCAGCTGGCTAAGAGGTAGTTAGGAAGCCCTGGAAATAAAGCCTCACTGGTCTGTCCATTTCAGCTCTAGGCATGTTGGCCCACTGACAATGACTCCACCTTGAGGCTGATGATTGGTTAGTTCTTGCCCACAACCAGCATATCATCATAAATCCTAGCCATGTGGGTCACTTCCTCCAAGCTTGCTCTGCAGTCAGCTTCAGTGGTCGGATTGGATCTCAGGTGTATTTCCTTTATTATCTAAAGCTTTTGCATTTATGTAGAAATGTCCAAGGCCATGGCTCTTCTTTATCATTTTTATGGTTCCTTTCTTGAATTTAGTCCCCCCCCCCAAATTCTGGGATATGTATGCTACTATTCTCTTTCTACATTGTGTTTTACTTAGATTTATCTTCAAGTATATGTGTGCAATCATGCAAAACATATTTTCATATTGGTCATGTTGTAAAAGGAAACACAGACAAAAAAAACCATGAAAAAAATAAAGTGAAAAATAGTATGCTTTGATCTGCATTCAGATTCCATCAGTTCTTTCTTTGGAGGTGTCTAGAAAAGACGGAACAATTCAGATGAAAAGGAGAAGGGGCGGAGTTATCTAAAGAGAACAATGTGGATACATAGGAAAATCATCATCAGTCACCTTAACTTTTAAAAGGTATGTACAAAGTGTTAAAGGCTGAGCAGGTAAAGGACAAATAGGGACTAGATGTGTGAATGCCCTGATGACTGACAATGGCTTTAATAGTTAAAGTGTGAATGTCCCAGGTGGTATTCAGCATAAGGAACTCAGAAGTGGGAAAACCCCCTCTTCCAAGGCTGGCTAGGACCTTCTTTGCAACCGAAGGTCTTAGAGAATTGCCTAGATCACTGAAAGGTTAAGGGATTTCTCCAGGGCCATTAAGCTAAGATTTATTAAGGGTGGGGCTTAACCCTAGGATGAGTCCTAAAGTATGACATAGTCCTGTCAGAATAGTGCCAGGATTCTCAACAATTTCAATGAGCAGAAGTTGGTGAAGAAAGTTAAGGACAACAAAAATCAGGTTAAAAACCATTTGAGGGGAAGGAGGGAGAGACCTCAATTAAGGTGAAATACGACAGATTATTAAATACAAGGTAATCCAAGGAGGGCAAGATCATGAATAATGAGGGTAAATAACATAAAATTTCACAGAGAGGGTGATATTTAAACTTAGTCTTGAAGGAAGAAGATTCTGAAAGTGGTAGAGGACAAGAAAATCTCTTTCTATGAGGGGAAGCTGGAGTAAAGAGATAGAATAAAACTTTAAGAAGCAACCAGCTAGGGGGCCACAGAACTTAGAGGATGTGAAAGCTTCCAGTTTGGCTAAGGGTAGCTTTGCAAAAAGGATTGAGATGAAATAATGCTAGAAAGGTAAGTAATCATTAGCTAGATTCTCCAGGGCCTCAAGTTTCCAGCTGACGAGTTTCTCTTTTATTCTGGCACATTGGAGAGCTGTGAAGTATTTTTGAATAATGTAGCAATATGGTTAGACCTGTTTTTCAGGAAAAAACAATATTGACAGCTGCATAAGGTATAGGATAGAGAAAAGTAAGGCATGAAAAACCACTTGGGACATTCACATATTAAGTAGGTGTGCTGATCTATTAAGCCATTATCAACCATCAGCATTTGAACTCTGATTAATTTATCAAATTAGCTCTTATCTTCTCTAAGGCTCAAAAGGAAAAAGATATAGGCCAGTTAAATCTGTGTATAAGGCAGGTGCTCAGAAAAAAATGGGTTAGGTAAGCTGGCAGGGATAGAGGGATAAAGCATTTAGAGCAACAAGAGACCTTATAGGCCATGTAATGAATCACTATCACTTGATGAAAAAAATTGAGGTTCATAGAGGGTAAGTCACCTGTCCAAGGCCACATCACTAGTAAGTTGGGGAGCTAGCATGTGGATAGAAGTCTTCTTATACAAAGTTCAGTAAATGTTTCTTGAATTTAAATAGGAAAAACCATGAAAACAATATATATATATTGGTCAGAACAATGTAAATGGAAAAGTACAACAATGGTAAAACAATCAAAACAGAATGCCACTAGATAACAATTACCAAGATTGGCCTCCAAAAAGAGGTGTTAGAAGGTACATGTTCCTTCTTTGGAGAAGGGAGGGACCATGGGTGTGGCCAACTGTAGATAATGTCAGGATTTTTCATGCTATGGATGACTTTGTTCTACTGTTTTTCACTCTCTTTTTATTCCCTATTATAAGGGATGTCTTGCTAAGAGGAAGAAGGGAGAAAGATACATTTAGAAATGTAGGTGACAGAAAGAAAAAAAAATATATCAATGAAAGTTATATTTTAAAGTGTTACTTTAAATGAATTTTTAAAATCTACTTCATAATTTTAGCCAAGTTTCAATGGTACATTGAAGAAATAGGACCCAAAATGGCAAATGACAACCCAAGAAAGAGTGGAGTCAATAGATCTATTTTTAAAGAGGGTGTGGAGTATCAGGGGGCTCTGGGTGTGTAATTTCATCAGTACAGAAAATTCCTGGTATATCAATCATCAGTCAACCCATAAACATGTATCTAGTGCCTAATATGCCAGGCTTTGTGTTAAGTGTCAGGGATACAAAAAGAGGCAAAAGACAGCTCCTGCCATCAAGGAGCTTGCAATCTAATGGGGGAGATGATGTGTAAATGAATGTGTACAAACAATCCATATACAGGATAATAGGAAGTCATTGATGGAGAGAAGGCACTACAAATAAGAGGGGTTGGGAAAGCCTTCCTGTAAAAGATGGTCTTGTTACTGGGACTGAAAGGAAGCCAAGGAAGCCATGAGGCAGAGTCAAGGAGGGAGAGTATTCTAGGCAAGGAGGACAAAGAAAATGCCTGGAGCCAAGAGGTGGTGTCTCTTGTTTGTGGAAAAGCCTGAAGGCCAGTGTCTCTGGATAGAAGAATATGTAGTAGGGAATAAGATATAAAAAGACTGGAAAAGTAGGTGGGGGCTAGCTTATCAAGGGCTTTGAATGCCAAACAGAGCATTTTGTATGTGATTCTAGAGGACAGAGAGAGAGAGAGAAAGAGAGAGAGAGAAAGAGAGAGAGAGAGAGAGAGAGAGAGAGAGAGAGAGAGAGAGAGAGAGAGAGAGAGAGTGTATGTATGTGTGTGCATGCACATGTGTAACATGATTGGATTTATACTTCAGGAAAATCACTCTGCTGGCTGAATGGAGACTGGCCAAGAGTGGGGGAAGACTTAAAACAGACAGAGCAGCTATTGCCATAGTCCAGGTGTGAGGTGATGAGGGTCTGCAGAAGGTGGTAGGAGTGTCAGAGGAGAGAGGAGGGCATATATGAGAGGTGGTGCAGAGATGAAGGTGACAAGCTTGGCAGCAACTTAAGATACAGGGGAGTGAAAGATCATGAGGGATCAAGGATGAATCCTGGGTTGTGAGCCTGAGGGACTGGGAGGGGGTGGTGCCCTCTACACTCATAGGGAAGGTAGGGAGGGGGAGGGTTTAGAGGGAAACATAATGAGCTCTGCTTTGGACAGTTGAATTGAAGATGTCTACTGGACATCCGGTTTGAGACATCTGAAAGGCAGTTGGAGATGTGAGATTGGAAGTTAGCAGAGTTGAGAATAGGATAGCTAGATATGAACTCCCATCACAAGCTGGCATTTTTGTTTTTTGTAACTATGGTCTCAGAGGCCTATGGGTACAATGTCCAGTGACTTGCCCCAGGTCACATAGCTAGTATATATCAAAAGTGATGTTTAAACCCAAGTCTTTCTGTCATCAAGCCTGACAGTCTGTCCACTACGCATCACTTCTTATCTGCTGGGCCATCTCCAGTCATTCTGGCTCTGGAGGAGAAAGTGAGGCTGGTAACTTTGCATAGCCCTGCCTCACTCAAATCCAATTCACTCTGCAGTTATGGCATCACCACCCTGATGTCACGGTCCTCTTTGAGAACGAAGGATAAACCACAACCATACAACTTCCTCTCCAATGAATCTAGTGAATCAGAGAGCTAGGCAATTATCAGCATAATATACTGTATAAAGATCCAGATTTGAATCCTGCCAACTTGCTATGTGTGTGACCTTAAGCAAGTCATTTTTTTTCTAAGCCTCAGTTTCTTTGTAAAATGAGGGGGTGGTGTTAGGTGAACTGTTTCCTTGAGCTCTAAAGCTATGCTCCTTTGATCTAGCCTGGTTCTCCCCTCCCCTATTTTACATCTGAGAAATCTGAGAATCAGAAGACTTCTGAGAGGAACAGTCTCTCACTTCTCCCTAGCTCTGTTCCAAATGTGCAGTATGGGCAGCCATCACATTTCAGTTTTTTTCTGCCTCTGTTCTCCTATCAACCAAATAAGCATCACATACCTGCTCTGATTGCTCTTCAGAGAAGGGAGGAGAGTGAGGTACATGAAATTAGAGAGGGTTATCCAGCACTCTGAGCCCTTCCAGAGAGAAGTGCTAATCAGTCTGAATAGTGATGCTTATGATCTTCATAAAGGGTGGGTGAGAATGTACCTGGCTACCCAACTCAGCAGATGGTGAGAGCCATAACCCCCAGTCCTAAGTCTTTCTTTGAGCACCCATGGTAAGCATCTGTTTCTATAAGCCTGAAATGCTAACTCACCCACATTGCACATAAGAAAAACAGATTGCTACATAAGCTATTAAAAGTGAGATCTCATCACATTTGGAATGAATGGAACAGATGAGTTCGACTCATTGCTGAGAATGGGAACTTGAGATTTCCTTGGTTTGATTGGCCATGTGGGCGGCACCTTCAGGATTCTTTCTACTTACAGCCTCAGGGAATAGGTAACTCACTGTTAGGGTTAGTACCTAGGACTCCTCATCTGACATGGTCATACATTTAGAGAATGTTAAAAGGGAAGGGATTTCAGAACACAGAATGTGAGAATTAGGAGGAACCTTAGAACACATGATGTCAGAGCTGGGAGGGACTGCAGACATGGATAGAATATTAGATTGGGAAAGGACCTTAGAATAGTAAAGGTCAGAATTGGAAAAGACTTGAGAATGATTTAAGAACTGAGAGGGCCCTTAGAACATGGAATGTCAGAACTACAAGGGGTATTAGAACCTAAAATGTCAGAACTGGGATGGGCCTTAGAACAGAGGATGTCAGAGCTGGGAGGAGCCTTGTGTGACCTTAGAACAGGGAATATCAGAGTTGGGAGGAACCTTGGGACAGAGAAGGTCAGAGATAGGAGGTGCCTTAATGTCAGAGCTGGGAGGGATCTTAGAATGTGGAATGTCAGAGCTGAGAAGGGCCTAAGGATAGAGAATGTTAGAAGCAAAAGGGACCTTTGAGACTGAGCTAATATAGTCACTCCAATGGTAGAAGATTGAGGCTGAGAGTAGAAGAGCCTTTCCTGAGGTTATCCATGCAGTCAGTGTCCTAGGTGAAAATTCCATTTTCCCTGACTCCTGACCTGTGCTCTCACCCCTACATTACACAGTTATTTTGACGTTGGGATTGGCTGCATCCACACACTATCTGCTCTGCTAAGTTCCTTGAGTACAAGGACCACCCCTGCCCCTTGCTTTGTCCAGAGTATGCATCACCTCCTGTTCTTTCAAATGTGCTGACATCTTTCAGCAGCTGGAGGAAAAAGGATGTGGAGCTGGGAGCTAAAGGAAAATGATTTTTATCCCAAGTTTGCTGCTGCACTGCCAGATGACCTGGGGCAAGTCATTTGAAATCTCTAAACCTTCTAACCCTAAAGCCTCCATCTTTGCAATGAGGTGAACCACCATGTCTCTCTAAGAATACTGATGGTTTCAGATACAGGAAAGAACGTGATGACATTTTCACAGCAGAATGACATGTAAGGAGGTGACTCACAAGGGAGCAGGATTTGGTGGAGAGAACACTGTCTCTGGAGTCAGATGACCTGGGTTCAAATCCTTCCTCTGCCACCAATTCCCTGTGTGACCTTGTGCAGGTTACTTAACAAACTCCCCCAGCCTCTGTTTCCTCATCAATCAAATGAAAGGTTTTGGACTTGATGACTTTTAAGCTCTATTCTGACTGTCAATCTATGGTCCTATGACCCATGAAGTCACTTATTTCCTGTAGGCTTCAGTTTTTATCAATTTGTAAAATGAAGTTTTGGGACTAGATGGGTCCAGAACTGCAGCAAAGGTTGAACCACGTGGTCTCAGAGGCCCCTTCCAGCCCTAGAACCAAGATCCTATGATCATTACAACTACTGGGTAGTAAATTCTTTTTTTTGGGGGGGAGGGGTAGTAAATTCTTAAGAGAGGGTGTTGTGACATGGGAAGAACACGAGCCTGGGGGCTAAGAAGCTTGTTGTATAGTTCTGGCACTGCCTCTTTCTGCCTGTGTGTCCTAGAAGAAGCTGCTTGAATTCTCTGAACCTCAATTTTCTCATCTGTCAAATGAAGGGTTGGGCCAGATAACTTCCAAGTTCCCTTCCAGTTCTTATATTTCATGGTTCTGAAGGAGTCATTAGAAATCAACCTTCTCATTGAGCTGATCACTGCCACAGAGTTCGATCTGGAGGAAATCCAAGAAGCCATCTCATAGAGCATTTTATTTTAAGTATTCCATTCTGTTATGATAAATAATTTGTTTCATGCTTGGGACAATATAATGACCCCCTTGGTCCACAACTCTACACGGTTCTCTTCCCTTGTGTTTTAGGAAATTTACTTCAGAAGAAAATTTAGGAACAGAATTGCTCTGAGCCCCCTGATACTGAGGTGGGTGTCTGCCTCTCTGCTTTAGATCTGTCATCGTTGAGTTGTTTCAGTCATGTTCATCTTTTTGGGTTGTCTTGGCAAAGATACTGGAGTGGCTTGCCATTTCCTTTTCTGGATCATTTTTGCAGATGAGGAAACCGAGGCAAACAGGGTTAAGTGACTTGTCCAGGGTCACCCATCTATTAAGTATCTGAGGCCAGGTTTGAACTCAGGAAGATGAGTCTTCCTGATTCCAGGTCCAACTCTCTATCCACTGTACCATCTAGCTGCCTGCACATTTATATCTACCCTGACCTTTTTTTTTAAATCTTTAAGGCAAAATTCAATTTACTAGAAATATTTCTGTAAAGAAACAGTAGAGAATATTTCAGTATCTGTTCATAGTTAGGCATGCAGAGGGCAAATTGGAGAAAGACTTCCCAAGTTTGGATTCAGTCAAGGGCCACACTTGAGGACCTAGAGGGCCACATGTGGCCTTGAAGCCTCAGGTTCCCCACCCCTGGACTAGACCTTTTCTTTGAATTTCTCTCTATCCTTGAAGAGGAAGGTAGAATTAGTAGCCCCAGCTCAAATCTTCTGCTCTAAGATCCCCATGGGGTCCATGGCCTTCACTGATCTCTTCTTTCTCTGCTCTAGCTCAGTCCCACTGCCCCCTCTTTAGTCCACTTGTATCACCACGGCTGTTGATTCTTTTCGGCTCTGCCCTTTATGGCCCAAATCCCTCCTCACTTATGCCGGAACCTCAACATCTCTCTTCCACAAGATCCTCAAGCAACTTGGGTTCTAAACCGGTCTTCTATTTTTTAGGTGACCTGTAAAGGTGACCAACTCTTCTTTGCTTATCTGAACAATTTTCCTATGAACATCACTCCAGGTCATGCAAGAACTATTTCCACTTAAAGTCAGTGATGGACTGATTGAGTCTCACTATCACATGGCAAATTCATCATGGCATTTATTCTAAGTGAGGGTGAGATAATCCAAGTGCTCCCCTAGCCCACATCCTTCCATAGAAATGAGGAAACTGAAGCACAGATTAATGTTGCAGACATTAAGTAGAAGGTCTAGGATTCAATCCCAGGGCCTCAGACTCCAAATGCAGCTTTCTTGACACTGCTATTTCTTCTTTGACAATAATGGAGTGTCTGGTGAACAACAATAATGGTTGATACAAAGGCAGATAGAGCGTTGGGCCTAGAGGCAGCAAGAACTAAGTTAAAATCCAACTTCAGATACTTACTAGCTGTATGACCTTAGGTAAGTCATTTAACCTCAGTTTGCCTCAGTTTCCTTAACTGTCAAATGGGGATAATAATGCTGCCTTCCTCAAAGGGTTGTAGTGAGGATATAATGAGATAATATTTGTAAAGTGCCTGGCACATGGTAAACACTATATAAATTCTAGCTCTCATCATCATCATTTTTATCATCGTCATTTTTATCAACACCATCATCATTTTTAAGGAGTATTTTAAAGTTTATAAATCATTTTCTTTAGAGCCATCCTATGAGATAGGCTATGAAAGCATTATTATACCCATTTTATAGATGAAAAAACTGAGTTCAGAAAGATGACTTGGCCATCAAAAAGCTAGTATGTCCTGAAACCAGGATTTGAACTTAGGTATTCTTCCTCTCCTACCAGGTCTTTTTCCTGGCATACCACCCTGCTGTCAGGTGACAACTTCCCACCCCAATCTCCATGCAAAGCTGCCAGACCAGGCCATCCTGAGTCAATGCTAGATGCTGCAGAAGGCAAAAGATAGCTGCCTTCAGGCTGAACTTTCTCAGCAGCTTCTCCCCAGCTCAGCTTTCTCTCTTTGTCTTTGTATTTTGCTTCATGAAAATTAAAATGATGAAAAGGAAGGCAGCCCCCGTGTTCAATTAAGTGGGTTGTTAGGGGGCTCAGGAGGTAAATTAGCAAGTGTGCATTATGATGATAACATCTAGTTAAGCCTGGGAAATGGTTTCTCTGACTCCAGCAAAGGAACTGGTGGGTGGGAGCTTCACAGTAGCTGGGAAAGGGGTGGGCATCCATTTGGAACATGCCAGTTAGGTGTGTGGTGTGGTGTGGTGCAGAGAGCCCTGCCTTTTGAGCATTCCATGCTCCTCAGAAGCTGTCTTACAATGTTCGTGAGCCAACTTCTGGGTCCTGCGGCTGGCACAGGTTTTACAGGACAGCAGGAACCTCACGCATATGCCTCCCAAGTTGCTGATGGGAGGCAGGCCTCACTGAGACTCCTAAGGAGCCCAACTTTTCCTCATTGTTTCTCTTATTTTCTCATTGATTTGGTTTCCCATCTTGTTCAAAGGATATTACTTTGTGTGTTTCTGATTTTAAATGTTCATTCATTTTCTTTCAACTAGCAAGTATTTATTTTCTCTCCCTCCCACTTTTGTTTTCAAAGCTATCCTGTCACTGTCCCCTGTCCAAAGAGCCATGTGGGTCACAAAGAATTTTATATGAACACATGTATATGTAGATACAGATCTATAAGTATATAACTATACACACACACAGAGACACACACTCACACATGTATATATATTCACTTATCTCATAGGAATGCTCTGAAGAAAATGCTTTGTCAACTTGAAACTATCCCTTGAAAATAATGATGATGTTGATAATATCAATAATAAAAATGATGACAATAGCTACTATTTATGTAGTGCTTACCACGTACCAGGCACTTTACAAGTAGTATCTCATTTGATCCTCACAACATTTTAAGGAAGGCTTCTCTCTCTCTGTCCCTCATTGTCTGTCTTTCTGTCTCTGTTTCTGTCTGTCTGTCTGTACACACACACACACACACACACACACACACACACCTATATACACACACACATATATACACACACACATATATACATATATATACACACACACATATATACACACACACATATACACATATATACACACATATAGCAATATATGATCAGTTATCTATCTAGTTAAGAATCTATATTTATATATCTATTTCTGTCCATGTATTTATATCTAGACATCTAGACCTAGATATATATTATATATGATATCTCTATTTAGACATCTATCAATATACTATATCTAGATATCAGACCCTTCATTTTGCATTTAAGGGAACTGAGGCACAGGAAGGTTAAGTGACTTGTCCAGGTAGGTAAGGTCTAATTTGAAGCCAGGCCTTCTTGACCCCACAGACAGTGTCCTCTGCACTGTCCCATGCTTCCTGGCAAAGTGGCACCTGAGGTGAAACCTGAAAGGAGATTGGAATCTCTGTTTTGCTCTTTGTGATAGGAAGCATCATGGAATCATTAATGTTGCTGTTGGAAGGAACTCTACACCATGTAGGGTTTGGGATGAAACAACATCAAAGGTCCCTTCTTAGTTAAAAATCTTATGCTTATATATGACTCTAATGTGGTCAGTGGCAATTATTTTGGAGAATGAACTAAGGCAGTGGGTTGGTCTCTGGCTTCCCATATTCTGTTGTTTATATTTGCTTATGATGTAATAGATCCATGATCTCATCCTGGTAGATATTGCTTCACGCATGCATATCATAACCCATCTTCTCCTTAATCTGTGCTCCTGTTGTCTAATTTCTCCAAAGATCCTGTATAGAGAAAAAACCAATTTGCTACTAGTACCTTAAAATGAAAGACTTCATCAATTTCCTCACAAGAAATTCACAGAAACATAGACTCTGAGAGACGGAAGGGGCTCAGCACACATCTAGTCAAGTTGAGATAGGATTTAAAGACCACCAAGGAGGGAGAATCCACCACTTCTCTATGCAAGCCAATCCACTTTTTGGGTAACTCTGATTGATAAGAAGGTGTTACATTTTGTTTTCATAGTATTGAGCCTAAATTTATCACTTTGCAAATTCCAATGTATTTCTCATGGTTCTGCCATCTGGAGCTGAGCAGAGTGAGCCTAACCCCTCATCTATGAGACATCCCTCCAGATCTTTGAAGATAGTTATCCTATCCCCACCCCCACAATCTCATCTTCTCTTCTCTAGATTTCTCCTAAAGATTAGTTTCTTTGGGTATAATTGTGTCATGTTTGCTAAGGCATTTGTTAATAATACCCAATATGTGATCTAGCCCATGGCCTTTCCACACAGAATGGCCCTACTGAACTCAGAGAGCAATTCAGATCAAAACCAGGAAATATTGGAAATGTCACATGTTAAGGAAATACAATTGGAAGGTCAGCAAATTATTTAAATCCTCAAAATCCAATAATCTCTTAAACCATTAAACAACTAACAATTTCATACTGCTTAGGAATTTAAAAATAATCCTCTTGGCTTAATTATTATTATTTCACTCAATCATAAACTAGCCAGGTGGCAAATCTTCTCCTCTGTGGATCTCAGTTTCCCCACTTGTAAATGAGATGAGATTTTTGAGAACCATCTCAGATCTAAATTTGAATTCCTGTAACTGAACCAAAGTGTCACACTTTATATTTATCCCTCTTAAATTTCATCTTATTAAATTCAGCCCAATGTTTCAAAACAGTCATGTTAAATTCAAATAGACATAGGGGCCACTAAATTGTACATAAGTATCCCTGCAGGCTGCCTATTGACAGAAAACTATGCGTTATTATTATCTACGTCTTATTGTGTTTTTAGTTATTTTGGTAAACATTTTCTAATTATATTTCATTTTGGTTCAGGCTGGACTTGGGAGTGTTGTGGGTGGCCCGTGGGCCATGAGTTTGACACCACTGTTTTAACCTATTGAGGAATTTTAAATTTGTGAACCCTACCATGCCAGCTCTCAGCTGTATCAAGTGTTGTGCCACCTGCCAACTTGATGAGCTTGTTAGAAATGCTTTCATAAAAAGTCGTTCAAAATCATTTATACCAGTCATTGGTACAAATGTGTAACACTGCATAACATTTTGTATTTGTACTCCCTTTGCCTAGGACAGTGCTTGGCCAATGTTGTTGTTTGGTCATTTCAGTTGTGTCTGACTCTTCATGACCCCATTTGGGATTTTCTTGGTAAGATACTAGAATGGTTTGCCATTTCTTACTCCAGCTCATTTTACAGATGGGGACATTGAGGCAAACAAGGTGAAGTGACTTGCCCAGGGTCACACAGTTAGGAAGTGCCTGAGGCTGGATTTGAACTCAGGAACATGAATCTTCCTGACTCCAGGCTGGAGTACTCTTTCCACCACGCCACCAGGCTGCCTCTTGGCAAATAGTAAATGCTTAATAAATACCTTCTCAACTAAGCTAATTACAAGTCACCAATGCAAATTAGACTTCATTTCAAGAAGGTTAAAGTCCAACAGGCACTGGGCCATGACATACTTAAAGTCCTTCTCCAATTGATATAATCTCATCTGGGTCGTCTGGGTGGGAAGAGTTTCCCGGTGAAGCAGCATACCATCTTGCACTCCACTCCTGCCCTGTTGCAGGCTGCCTAGAAGACATGGGGTAGATGGTCAAGAAGACTTTGACAAATTGAACTTCCCACTGAGGTCGAAGACCACTAGGCTTTGTCACTTGCCTTCCTATCACATCCTAAAGTCCTCAAGGTTCTACCAGCTTCCCCACTACTATTCCCTCCAGATCCCTTAGTTCTGCCATCTAATCTGCTGGTGCAGCTTAAACGCCCCTGGACCTTGCCATTCATCCTACTGTTGCACCTTTAGACCTTTCTGATATTTCCGTCTACCTACAGATGAGACCTTTTATAGGCAGCTAGATGGCATAATGGATAAAGCACTGAACTGGGACTTAAAATGACCTTATTTTGAATCCTGCCTCGAAATTAGTGGTAGTGTCATCCTGGTTCAGCCACTTAACCTCTGTGAGTCTCAATTTCCTCATCTGGAAAATGAGGATAATAACAGCAACTACCTCCTGGGATTGTTATGAGGATTAAATAGGATGATGTAAGTAAAATGCTTTACCAACCATAAAGCCCTATGTAAATGCTATTATTATTTATTATTATTATTATTATTATTGTTATTATTCTATCCCAATTAGAATGTGAGTTCTTTTTTTAAGAGTAAGAACTGCCTCTTTTTTTGTATTTTTTTTTTATTCCTAGCACTTAGCACAGTTTGGCAAGAGTTGAATAATGTTTTGTTTTGTTTTGTTTTTCATTCATTTTGACAGAAGGAAGAGCTTCCAGGCAATGGAAGCTATTTGCCCACATAACAGGCTTGTGACAGAATGAGCCCCCCATTGACGGAGGGATCTAAGCAGAGACGTTATAAAGGTGATTCAGCCTTTGGTAGGGGGTTAGATATAATGACCTCTGAGTTCCCTTGGAACCTAAAGATTCTATGGAGACAGATGCAGAGGTGGATCTTGAAGGATGGATAGAATGTGGAGACGCTATTTTGAGAGTCCTGCCATGGATATGGATAACACCTCGGAGAGCCTCCTAGTGCTTCGCATATGTTACCTAATTAAGCCTGATAACCCCCTTGAGATGCAGGTAGTTGCTTGCTAGTTATACTCTTCTAGCAAGACAGCCTAGTCTAGGCACGGAGCTCTCATCAGGGCCAGCCATCACTAAGTAGGTCTTTAAATACCTCTGTTCACCAAAGCCCAAATAACCCATCCAGCAATATGTGCTCCTGTTTCTATTGTGTTTGAAGGTTTATTAATAGTAATAACAATCATTGGCATTTATAAAGAACTTTAAAGGTTATAAATCCCTTTCTTCCCAGCAACCCTTTGAGGGGGAGAGGGAAGCCATGATTACTCTCATTTAGAGGTAGGAAGAAACTTCCTTGCTAGCAGGTGGCTGAATTGGAGCTTCTGCCAAGGGACCCTTATTCCTAATTCAGCCTTCTTTTCCACTATGCCCAATAAACCCTCAATTTTTGGGGAACATATAACATAGATTCAGTCCTATCCTATGTAGTATTAGAAGTGGTGGATAAAGAAACGTCCTCCATACAGGAGACCTGACTGTAAGTTCTGGTTCTAACATGCCCTGATTGTGTGACCTAGGGTAAGTCACTTCCCCTGTTAGTGTGCCAGGCTACTTTCTAGGATTATAAGCTACTATTGTAAGGTACTGATTCACATTTGTGGAGGTGGAGAGAGTTCCTAGAATGTATACAATCACAGGTCAAGACCCTTTCAGAAGCAAATCCTAGGCATCGAGAGACCATCAAGGATATCATAAACACCTTACCATTTAGGAACTTGCAGTTCAACTGGGGAAAGGAGACCCAGCAGGGATGCGGAACCTGTGGCCTTGAGGCCAGGTCCTCAAGTGTGGCCCTTGGACAAATCCTTTGGATTTGTTCTGTGAAGTTTGGATTCAATCCAAAGGCCACACTTAAGGACCTAGAGGGCCATGTAGGACATCAAGGCCTCAGGTTCCCTACCCCCATGGAACAGAATTATTTATATAATGATTTCAGATTTCCAAAATGCTCTCTCTACAATGACTCTGTGAGAGTAATGCTGGCAGCATCACCCTCCCCAGTGTAGAACTGAGGCTCAGAGAGGGGAAATGATTTGCCCCCTGGGAATAATTCCATCTAATTTGTGATCATTATTCAATAACTAAGAGTTTATTTGCTAGAGAAGTTCACAGAAAGGGATGATGCCTAATAGTCGAGGTATAATACTTGAGCTGGTATCCAAGGTTGGCATGGCAGGTGAAGACAAAGAGATGGACATTCTAGTAGAGGTAGGTGTGTCAGTACTGAAACCAAGATGAGAATGAGGGTCTACACATCAAGTTCTACAGGGCTAAAGGCAGATTTTTCTTTCATTCAGAATCTCCTTCTCCTGATATCCTCAGGACTGTCAATGGCACCACCACCAAGGTGCTAGGGCTGGAAACCTCAATTGTCTTAAGGTCTTCCATTTTTCTTTCACAATGAGTGACCATGCTCTGTTAATTGTCTCTGAAGTATAACTCCAAAGTGTCACTTACTGTGATCACAACTAGAACCTTAGGTCAAGCCCTTATTATCCCTTTCCTAGACTCTTGGTAATAGCCTGCTAATAAGACTCCTTGCCTCTGGTTTCTACAATCCATTCAGTACATGCTCTTAGATTAATCTTCCCAATATAGAAGTCTGCACACATCCGTGTCCTTCTCACAAGCTTTGAGTGACTCCCGATTGCCTCTTGATTCCAGTTTAGAATCTTTAGATTGTCATTCAGAGATGTATTGGGTAGATCTAGAAACCAATAAAAAACATTTATTAAGCACTCACCAGACATTGCCAGAAACTGTGTTAAATGTGGAAATATGAAGACAAAAATGAAAGAGCCCAAGTTCTCAAGAAGCTCACATTCCATCAGGGGAGAAAACATGCAACTATATTAGTATGAACAAAATAAATACTAGAGAATTTGTAGATAGAAGGCTCAAGCATCTGGGAAAGGCTGTCAAGGTCTCAAATATATAGTGTCATTTGAGCTAAGTTTGGAAGGAGATGAAGGATTCTAGGAGGTAGAAGTGAAGACAGTAGAGGCATGAGGGGCAGCCAAAGCAAAGGTGCAGAGGTGGGAGGTGAACTTCAATGCGTGAGGACCAGTAAGAAGAACAGGAAATAACATATAACAATGCTGGCAAGGGAGTCAGGTCATGTAAAGACTTAGATGCCCCACACAGGACATTTTATCATTGAGGCAATTGATGCTTACTGATCAGGAGAGTGACATGATATGACCTTCACTTTAGGAAAATCATCATTTGGAAGATGGATTGGAGAGGGGACGGAATGGAGGCAGGGGTATCAATTAGGAGGCCATTACAATAATCCAAGGAAGAGGTGATAAAAGCCAAAAGTGGAGATAAGTTACGATGTTTCAAAGGAAAAATGCTCCCTAGTAGTCTAGACCAATGCTCGAGTAGAGATCCCTGAATTATTTGACATCTGGCCAAAGGTTTCAGGCCATTTGAACTTGATTATTTACCATGTATCAGAATCCTGAGGCAACTAGGTGGCACAGTGGATAGAATGTCAGGCCTGATGTAAGACTCATCTTTCTGAGTTGAAATCTGGCCTCAGATATTTACTAACTATATGACTCTGGGCAAGTCACTTAACCCTGTTTGCCTTAGTTTCCGCATCTGTAAAATGTGCTAAAGAAGGAAATGGCAAACAATTCCAATATATTTGCCAAGAAAACCCCAAATGGGGTCACAAAGAATTGGACACAATTGGAAAAAAATCACTGAACAACAACCAGAATCTATCTAGTACCTTCACCTCAATCATGGATCCAGAGGCAAGACCATCTGCATTACAGTGTCAACAGAGCAGTATCCCTGCAGCATCCATACAACTTTGTAAGCCCCCTAATAAATGCATTTGGATTTCGAAAGCCAGTCTGGTCATTAATTTCAATATCAGGAACCTAAATAAGAGTTAATGAACTGAACCGAGGGCCCTTGGCAGGGGATTAAACTCTCCAGACTTATTTCACAGTGCTTTAGCCTGGCCTTACTTAGACCAGTCCCTTGGTAGTTCATGTTCAAAATTGGAATGAAATGAGATACTCCTTGGTCATGTAACAGTTAAGAAAGGGAGATTTCCTTATCCATAGCAGGAGAAGGCTATTCAATGAGCATATGCACCGAGGATACTGGGATTGATTTAACTGAGCCAAGCTCCCTCATCTCTCCAGGAGCACCTGGATCTCTTCACAGCTATTTTGTACTCAGGCAACCAGGGAGGGATGTCAACAATTTCTCCTGAGACAATTAAATCGTGAGGATGGTTTCAATACCTTTTAAGGAAACACTAGGCTTAGTAGGGGGCTACGATCTGGCTCCTACCACACATGGCAACCAGCCCCATCCAAGTTCTCTTGTTTAGTCTGATTATCCACGATTGAGTCCTCATTGTCCCCAGGTTTCCGACCTCTGTTTCTCTGTTCATGTCATTTCAATTGCTTGCTATCATCTTCCCATTCCTTCATTATGCTTGTTGAAATAATACCATTCCTGTAAGGTCAAAGTCAAATTTCATCTCTTCCATGGAGGCTTCTCAGATGCCCCCCAGCTGAACATGATCTCTTACCCTATGAATTTCCTCAGAACTTTGTTTGCTCCCCTCATGAAATTATTATAGTTGATTTTTATATTTTGTAGTATTGTAAGGTGTTTTCTTTATCTTTTCTACTAGATTGTAAGGGCCACAAAAGCACACCTGTATCTCCTCTAGCCCCTAGACTGTGGCTGGGCATAGTGTGGAATATGGCATAGGAGCTGGACTGAGAGTCAAGTAGACCTGCATTGAAATGTTACCTCAGATATCTACTAGCTGTATGACCCTGGGCAGATCGCTTCACCTCTCTTGGCTTTAGTTTTGCGTTTTAATCCATAAAAGAGGGGTTTGGAATCATTGGCTTCTAAGGTTTCGTCCAGCTCTAGTTCTATAATCCTCCAATAAGGTGGAGAAGGTTAGGCTTGAAGGAGTAGGCAATAGTGAGCCTATGATGGTTCTTGAGAAGGAGAGTACCATGATGATGATATTAGTTATAGCTAACATGTCTGTAGCTCCTAAGCACATGTCTAAAGCACTCCCCTGAAAACAAACCTGTGAATGAGGCCATGCACCTATTATTATCATCCTCATTTTATAGTTGCATAAACTAAGCATGTGACCCTGAGGTTACAACCTCTGAGTGACCTCAGGCAACCCTGTAAGACAACAGCTACAGCAACTTTGCCAATGTGAATTGGCAGAGAGGATTTCCTCCCCAGGAGTTCCCTACATCAATGAAATCATAGGCCAGGTCAGAAGAAAACAAAACAACAACACTGAGGCTAAGGGAGGTAACGTTACTTGCCCACGGACACATAGGTAGTAATACAGGATTCCTATTTCAAGAACATCATGCTAGTCATGATGCAAATTTGCCCCAGTGTTGCTCTGGGCTGAGATTGGGAGCCAGTTGATCTGTTGCTACATCTTCCCACGATTATCACTGCCACAGCTGTAGTGAACTGAAGGGAAATGAAGAGAAATTGGGGCCCCAGGAAGCACCAACAGACCCTCCTGTCACTGATTTTATCTGCCAAGGACATTTGGCCAAGCTGTTTTCTACCAGGGCCTTCAAATGGTTCACTGAAAAGACTGGCGAGCCAAGGAAAAAAGGCCAGGAATGATGAGTAGGTAGATATGGGACTGTTTTGTACCCAGGGAATTTATAGAGGCAGAAGGTCAAGCTGGAGTACTTGATCAGAGCAGGATAAGTAGCCATGACAACAGAAGAAGACACTAGACGTCAAAGACAAAGGGACCTTGAAAGTGAAACAAAGCCTATCTCAGAGAGAACGGTCATACAATCTTCCTGCTAACCAAGGACTTATTCCCCAATTTATCACTGTCCTTAGTCCTGAAGTTCCACAGCCTGTTATAATAAACCAATTCACTCTAAGTAGCAGGTCCATATACTTAGTCCATAATCTATTCAAGAGGATCTCTGCTTCATGTAAGAATGGGGCTATTGATCTCTGACAAACCTTCCAACTTTTTAGAACTTTGAAGACCCATAAGGAACTTTGCGCCCAGGAACTGATTCACTAAATGAGTTGACGATGAAAAGGAATAAGTGTCACAATCATTCTCATGCACGTGAATTTGAACATGCAATATTTACATGTGCATAAAAGTACATGTATGCACAATAAATATAAGTTGTACATGTGCAAATAAGTGAGGGCCCTACATATTAGCCCACAGAGGCATGCATTCATGCAGATGTAAAGACCCACACAAGTGGATACATGCATACATAAACATGTGAATATGCATACCTGTATGTGCTCACACTGCATATCACAACCTCATGACAGGTGGTTGGGTGGTACATGTGTAGAGCATTGAACTTGAGTTCAATGACCTGAGTTCCAATCCTATCTCAGATCTGTACTAGCTGTGTAACCACAGGTAAGTCAATTTTAATTTGGGTCGTCTTATTATTGACTGAAGATCATAGGGTTATACACCTAGACCCAGAAGGGACCTCAGAGTCTATCTCTTTAAGCCATCCTAACTACTTCTTCTGCCCTACTCCACTTTCCATACCCTCCTATTGGAACCCTTCGGAGAATGCCTCCCTTGCCTTGGAACTGGCCGGATCATCAGCTCTCTTCCTAGCACTCACTGCTTGGCTTAGATACCAACAAGGGCCCTGGTGACATCATATTCCTTCCTGAAGGACCAGGACAGGATCAGAGCCCCGTGTTCAGCCATAGGACTCCCATTCGGGCTGTGTCATAACCCAACGTGGTGAATAAGGGATTCTATGTACTACAGCCTAACTTCAAATCTGTTTCATTCCAGCAGTGTCCTGGGGCTTTATCTCTTTCCTAAAGACCTTTGGTCAGAGCCCGAATAGGAGATGGTGGGATTTTCCTCTCGAAAGTCAAAGAATCCCCTTCCCCAAAACCCCATAATCATTCTCATGTGCATGAATATGAATACATACATTTACTTGTGCATATAAGCAAAAATGTATACAATAAAGACAAATACATGCAAATATATATGAAAGCATACATATTAGTGCATGAATGCATGTGTGCATATGTATATACCTATATAAGTTGATGTATGCACACATACACACAGCTTATGTCATATGTTAATGTGCACGTGTGTATAGGTTCATAATGTATGTGATAGCATATTGAGAGGCAATTGGGTGGCACAGTGGGTAGAGTACTAGACTTGAGTAAGGAAGACCTGAATTCTGATCTTGCTTAGCCCCTTATTGTCTGTGTAACCATGGGTAAGTCAGCGAAGTTCTCTTGACCTTGGTTTTCTCATCTGCAAAATGGGAGTGATATTAGCCTCACAAGGTTGTTGTGAGGATGAAATGAGATGAAATAGAAAGTGTTTTTCAAATCTTGGAACTCAATGTAAATGCTAGCTGTTATTGCTGTTGCTAAATGCTAGCTATTATTGTCCTCATCACCACCATCATTGTTGTCGTCGTCATCATCATCATTGTCATCATCATCATCTAACTGAAAGAGTTCTCAATGGCCTTCTAGCCCTCTTATTTTACTGAGGAGGAAACTGACGCATGGGAAAGGGAAATAGTGTCATAGGGTCATGGGGTCATAGATAAAGAGCCAGCAGAGACCTCGGAAAACACCTAGTCCAGTCCCCTCATTTCCTAGTTAAAGAGGCTGGGTGGTTTACTAAGAGTCACACAGGTAGTAGGAGTCAAAGGAATTATTTGAGCCCAGAACTTCTGATTCCAGATTTTTGTTCTTTCTTTTCCACCTAGGCAATGTAGTGCAGTGGAAAGAGCGCTAGATTTGGAGTCTAAGGACCTCAGTTTGAATCCTTTCTCCAGTACTTGCTATGTATGTGATATGATTAGGGACTCTCCCAGTGATTTCTGGGTAAGAAACCCCTCCTGCCAGGACAGATCAGCTTCTGAGCTGAAACTTAGAGCCTTAGCCAGTTGTCTAAAGTACTGAAAACAACAACATCCTCAGGGGCACACAGCCAACTTATGTCAGAGGTGATATTGGAACCCAAATCTTGCCGGTGTCAAGCCAACATTTCCCGTTACTGGCAAATGTTCTCTTTCAGCCACCTATGTGACCTTGGGAAAAAGTCTCTTCTATTGTAGCCACCTGTAAAATGTGGAAGTGTGACTGGATGACCTTTCAAATTCCTTTCATATCTATCTACCAACCAATGTTTGCATACTTTTCTATGCAAGCACTTCCACCTATGTGCTGACATACACATACACAACTCCCATTGCCAAACTGTCCCCAGCTCACACGATTTCCACGTCACATGGGTACAGATTGAAAGCAGGCTTCACCCCATCCCCTTTTGCCAAGGGGAACAGATGGCATTCATTGTGCATGCATGTCAAATGTGTGCGTTCTCTTCTGAAGAGCATTATCTATAAATATGTGTAACAAGCACACCCATCCCTCCACCCCCAGGGTCCATTGCTGTGGATTAGTTAGAAAACATGCCTAGTATTCTTCAGACAAATGATTCCTGATGGTTTCCAAAGTGGAAAGCAAGTAATATGCACTCAGGATGCTAAAGGTATGTGCCGAAAGAACTTCCCCTTGGCCCAGAGCACAAAGTGCATGGACTCTCTTCACAGAGACATCAGGCAAGATGGCAAGGGATAAGAAACAAATGTCTAGGTTTTAATTCCTTTTGAAAAGACTTCAAATTTTTTCCACTTATTTTTCACAGAACTGGCTAATGGAATATTTAATCATTTTAAAGCCCAAGAACAATAGGAGGAGCAGCCAGATGATGCTTATTTCATGGAGTTATCTTATTGTCTCATCCCATAGCTACTGCTAACACACTCTATGACCTTAGATAAGCTTCCCTGAGCAGCAGTTTCCTCATTTGTAAAATAAAGACAATAGTGGTTTGACCTGTCTCCTTCCAAAAATTGCAATGAGGATCCAAAGAAACAGAATATATGAAAAATACTTTGAATATAAAGTTCTACCTACATGTGTAAGATTTTATCTTGTTTTGGTCCTGATCTGTAATTTCTTTGGTGTTGAGAACTCCCAGTATGGAAGTTCTCCCCATCAATTCAGATGGACAACTTACCATTTGAAGAATCACAGGACTAGCATTTTTGAGTTGGAAAGGCTTTCAACATTCATCTACTCCAACACATACTTGAAAAAGAATTTCTACTATAACCTGCCCAGACAATTGACTATTTGCACTCCATTTGAACACCTGAAGACCACGCTGCCTTTCCCGCTTTTGGAAAGCTCTAATTCTTAGGTCCCCTCCCCAAATTGGTGAGTTTCTTCCAGAACCTCCATTCTGAGGAAGTAGTCACACTGGCCTTCCTTTTTCCTCTGCCTTTCTGCTCTCACTGCTGGTTCTCCAGACTCCTCTGCAATGCCTCAATGTGGGCATCTTCTCCTCCCTCAGGCTTTCTTTAAGTGTTGTCTTCTCCCACTAGAATGTCAACTCCCTGGGGTCAAGGGGTATCTAACTTTTTGCTTGCATTTGCATTCCTGGGAGCTAGTATGGTGGTTGTCCTATAGTAAGTGGTGAATAAATGATTGTTGACCTGCAGCTGAACACAGTACCCTGAGTATGATCTGACTAGGTGTGATGAGGTGTGGGTAATAGTGCTTCCTTTTTCTGAGAAGCTATGTCTCTCTTAGCTGCCTGGTGTATTGGAGAAGTATCAGAGGCAGGATTCAAACCCAACACTGGCTGTTTCTAATGCTGTCCTACTATACACTACACCATCTTGTCTCTCATGGTGTCATTACTGTATTTCTTTGACCAGTTATTGGAAAGTCTTGCACGTGCCCATTGCAGGAGTGGGTGCTTGGTCAATATGGTTGGCTCGTTGCCTGACTGATTAGATGACTGAATTCATTTATCTGGTTGGCTGGTTGACTGTCTGAATGACTTGGATGGCCAGAGAAAGATAACTCTTAGCACTCCCCACCCCAATCTACTTCCTCCTGCCTTGAAAACTTCAATGTCTTTGCCCCACCTTCCCCTACAGACTCCAGGCCACATTTCAGAGTGGGAGGTTTTCGCGATTTCCCAGAGCTTTATTTTTCAAATCCAAGTCTCTGGGCTGTGTGTTCTCCCTCTGATGAGAGGGCCTCTTTGGGGGCCCTGGGCCACCAACATTGCAGGCTGTTATTGGTCTGCCTTCAAAATGACATCACTCTGCTGTGCGTGGCATGTACCATGCACAATAGCCAACAATGCAAGTGGGCCTCTTTATGCTAATTATGGAAGGTACTTCTGTTTAGGAGACAGGAGAGTTTGAACCAAATGCCAGGAATCCCCCAAGGACCGTCAGCTTTGAAAGATGGGACAGTGTTATCCATACTATGCAAATGGTGTTTGGGTTGGAGTATGCGTTTTCTTTGCCTGACTTGAGCACCCGCAGAGAAAATATTGGTAATATTGTAAAACACAATGACACATGGACACACAGGCATTATGCATGCAGGCCTCCAAGAAGACAATGTAGAATGAGCTGGCCTCTCTTAGTCTTTTCTTCAACATCGTTGCTGATCTAATAATAAATCTGTTCCTCCAGAAAAAGATGCTGGATGAGTGCAAAGCCTCATCTTGTGTTGTGAGATTTTTCCTTTTCAAACAATGCTTTGTATTCTTGTACTATGGTCAGTTTTAGGAACTGGCTGCCTCTGATGAACACACACTCATTTATTATCAAGACCGTTTAAGAGCTGTGAATTCTGAGCTTTCTGCTTCCTCAGGAGGGAAACTGAGGCAAAATGAAAGATAAGATTCTAGGATCTCTCAGGAGAGTGGACATGAACATAGAATATTAAGGCCATGAGGGACCTGGTGTTTTGTATGGAATTTGAAATATAGAATGTTAGAGTGGGAAGGAACCTTAGAATATAGAAAATTAAAACAAAGAAAAGTCTAACTTGGAACATAGACTTTCAGAGGTTGGAAGAACCTTAGTACATAGAAAGTTAGAACACAGAATAATAACAGAATTTTATAATGGGAGCATCTTAGAACATAGAATTTTTCATCAGGGAAGAACCTTAAATTATTGAATGTTATATCAAGGAGAGACCTCAGAACACAGAATATTAGACCTTAAATATGAGCCAAGAAGTGGCCTCAAAGCTTAGAATGCTGGAGGAGGAAGGAACCTTAAAATACATAATGCTAGAACATAGACTATTAAGACAGAATATTAGAAAAGGGAAGGCACTTTAAACATAGGAGGATGTTTAAACATAGAACATTCAGGAAGATCTTGGCTATAACATATTCCAAATTCCTCACTTTATAGATGGAGAGACTGAGGCCTGGAAATGTTAAGAGGTCTGAGGTACCACAGAAAGGTGCTTAAGGTCACACAGAAAGATGCCAGTAGAGATGAGATAAACACCAATGTCCTTTGACTGTCGGTCCATTGTGTCTTCCACCATACCATATAATTCAACCAAGAACCAAAAAACAGGGCTGTCGTTGCCAGTACCATTCTGTACACCATGATAACTCCTGTATCAAAAGTTCCTTTACCCATTTTGGGTCCCTTTTCTCTCTCATTTCTGAATTGTGTTTCCAGTTTTTTTGAACTTTATAGAGGTAGAAACTAAAGGCCAGAAAACTGATAATATAATGAGATATTTAATAGAGAAGCAGGACAAGAACCCAAGTCTCCTCACACCTAACCCAGTGCCCTTTTCACCGACAGATCCCATGGACCCTGTCTTACCCATATTTGCTTTTTCCCTGCATTCGGTGTTTCTGGACTGTTGCTCAATAATCATTAAGAAAAAATGATGGCGTGCCTAAAACCCATATTTATACTGCAATATGATTGCCAGTCAACCTACAAACTTTGTGAGGGCTTACTATGTGCCAGGAACTGTGCTGTGTTGGAGATACAAATACAAGCAGAAACAACTATCCTACATTCTAATGGAGGAGAGATAACATAAACAACCCTTTTTATTAGATTATGTATGTATATGTATATATGTATACACACATACATTATGAGATATAACATGTTAAAAACCCTTTATGTAGGGTGTTTGTATAAGCATATACACGTGTTTATAAGTATAGATATATACACACATACATGCATACATACGTAGTAGATGGAAAGTAATTTCAATGGTGAAGCATGAACTACTTCTGATTTATTTTCTGAAAGTAGAGTGAACATTAGCTCTCATATACAAGCATATGTCACATTAAGCAAAATCCATCTCTATGAAAATATGCATTTAACCACAGAATTTTAGATCTGGGATCTCAGAGAACTGCTAATCAAATGCCCTTATTTTACACATGAGGAAACTGACACCTACAAGAGTCATGTCTTGCGTACAAGTAATAAGTAGTGAAGCAGGTATTTGGGCCCAGCTCCTCTGTTTCCATTTCCAGCCTTCTTTATACTACACTATACTGAAAAAATCTGAGACTCAGGAGCCCTGATTCTAGCCCCAGTTCTGATCCTAACATACTGCATGATCCTGTGCCTATGTCTCCTTCCTGCACTCCTCCGCTCACTGACCCATTTGCTTACATGCAACACTCTGTCTTCCATTTCTATGTCTTTGAACTGGCTGCTCCCTATGACCAGAATACATTTCCTCCCCTTATCTCTACCATCTTGAATCCTTAGTTTTCTTTAAGGTTAAGCTTAATTTCATCTTCTACATGAAACTTTTCCTATTCTCAACAGCAGTCAGTACCTCCCTCTCAAGACAACAACAACAGTAACCTCATATTTATTTTGCACTTACAAATATACACACCCTGTTCTCCAATTGAATATAAGTTCCTTGAGAGCAAGGACCATTTCAGTCTTTTCTTCATGGTTCCAGAGCCATGCATAGTGCCTGGAATGAAGTAGGCACTTAATAAATGATGGGCGATTGATTGATTATGTAAGGCATCTCATCTCTCTGACATTAAGTTTCCTCATCTTTGAATGAGGGGAGCTAAGTGATGGGGCAAATGATCTTTGCATTCCTTCCAGCTCTATAATTCTGCAATTTGTTGTTTCAATCCATATTTTCATAGGTTGTTTGCTTAAAGTGAGATATGTTGGAACAAGGTCTAATGAGGCAGAGAACCTGGGTTCAGATCCTTCTTGTGATGCTTACAACCTGTTTGACATTGGATAAGTCATTGAACATCCCTGGTTCAAAGTTCCCTCATCTGTAAAATGAAGAAGTTGAACTATGTTACCTCTAAGGTACCTTCCAGCTCTGGATCTATGAACATATCATTCTTGGACAAAGCCTGCCTCTGCAATGCAACCTGTGTTATCTTGGGTAGTTGACTTAACCTCCCTATGTCTCAGTTTCCTTACTTATAAAATGAGGAGTTGTCCTAGAAGTTCACTAAAGTTCATTTATGCTCTATTTTCATGATCCCATGATCTTCACAATAAGGCTAAGATTCTTTCTATCTTTCTTTCCAATTCCAAACATTATTCTAAATTAGAATGCAGGATTCTGTGCTCAAGAGGAGCTCACATTCCTTCACTCAGAGTGAAAACAATCAAGGTTATAGTCCAAACTGAATTGCTGGATTACCTGAATTGCTAGAATTTCTAAGAGTTTTGGCATTTTCTAGTGACCCAACTGTTCCCACCTGTGTTTATTTGTGTCTCCAGAAGCAACACATTTAGCTGTCTCTATGATGTACTTTAGAAATACATACATGCACCCAAAGTCATCTCACATACAGGGTCACAAACACATACAGCCTCTGCAAAACTTGCTATCTTCTAGATCATTTTCCATTAGACCAGACAAAACAGACTTCCAGCTGAAATTGAAACTGCCTGAGGCTATTCTTGGAAAGCCTAAGTCCTAGTCATACGTTCTACACAAGTACCATGGACAGTTCCCTAGGGCTTCTCAGTCATAGATTTCAGAGGCCCTGGGCTCCTGCACCCTTCTCAGGGCTTCTGCTGCCACCCAATAGGCACCCAAGGAACATCATCTCTTACATGGAAGGTATTTCCATTCCAAGGCAGGGTTGATGCTGGGAGTCTACAGTGAACTTCACACAAGCATTTCAATTCACCCAAACTCAAAATTAATGTTTAAACTAGAGCTTGGTTTTTTATTTGAATTATAGACTCATAGAGCCAGAGATAGAAAGCATGTTAGAGGCCACTCTGATTCAGTCTCTTCATTTCACATATTAAGAAACTGAGGCTCCTAGATGTAACGTGTCTTGCCCAAAGTCATACAGCTAGTAAATGCCAGAGGTGGATTTCAAATTCGGCCCTGATTCCAGACAATTTCCAGACTCTGTTGCTCATCTTTCCTCCTTAAAATTTTATCTTTCCTCACTAATAGCTAGAGAAATGCAAATTAAAATGACCCTGGGGTACCACTTCGCACCCATCAGATTGGCTAATATGACAGAAAAGGAAAAAGACAAATGCTGGAGAGAATGTGAAAAAATAGATACATCAACACACTGTTGGTGGAGCTGTGAACTGGTCAACCATTCTGAAGAACAGTGTGTGTTATATTCAAAAGGCTATGCAATTCTATATATCCTTTGACTCAGCAAAACCACCACTAGATCTATAGCACATAGAGATGAGAATAAAAGGAGCAGGACTCATATGTCCAAAAATATTTATAGCAACTCTTTTTGTGGTTGTAAAGAATCAGAATTCAAGGAAATGTCCATCAGTTGGGGAATGGCTGAATGAGTTGTGGTATATGATTGTGATGGAATACAATTGTGTTATAAGAAACGATGAAGGGATGATTTTAGAAAAACTTGGGAAGACTTATATGAACTGATGCAAAGTGAAGTGAGCAAAACTAGAAGAGCACTCTACATAGTAACAGCAATAATTGTAATAATCATCAACTGCGAAAGATTTAGCTATTCTGAGCAATATGGTGATCCATAGCAATTCTAAAGGACTCATGATAAAAAATGCTATTTACCTCTAGAAAGAAAACTGATGAATTCTGAGGTCAGATTAATGCATTTTTTTTCATTTTCCTAATTTTTATTGCTTTGTCCTGCAACATGTTAGTGTGGAAATGTATTTTGCATGACTTCATATGTATAATGGGCATCATATTTCTTGCTTTCTAAGTGTGGGGAAAGGGGTGAAGGTTAGGGAAGGAATTTGGAAGTAAAGAATAAAAATATTAACAAAACAAAACAAAATTTTGTCTTTCCAAGCTACCACTTTTAAGAACATAGGATCATAGAATTATTTCATTATGAGTTAAAAGACACCTCAGAACACTTTCAGTTACAGAAGTGCCATATGGAAGAAGAATTAGGCTCATTCTTCTTGACCTGTCATGGAGAGATAGAGGCAATGATGAAAGTCACAGAAACATGAAATATCAGGAAAATGAAACATTTAAGCAATAATTACTATCCCAAAATATATTAGATTACCTTGAAAGGAAATGAGTTACTCATGCCTAGAAATGTTCAAGCAAAGGCTATTTATTACATACTGGGTATCTTATAAAGGTGATTCTTTCAAGAGTATGGTGTTCAGCTAGATGACCTTTGAATTCCCTTCCACATCTGTGTCAACATAGTTCTTTCATGAAGTAGTCTCTGTCCTTCTACTCCACCTATCCCTCCTCCCTGGATCCTTTGACTTCTCTGAGCCTATTCTTTCTAAGCCTCAGGCTAGGACTCTTTTTCAGGATTTTTTGAAGCATTTTAACAGCTTTGTCTGTGAAGATGTAGAGGCTCTGAGGGGTACAGAAGGGAGTGAGAGGAGAGGACGGGAAGGTGGTCTGATTCCTGAAGTTTAATCATAAACCCTGTGGATTTACAAGTCTGAACTCAATGTGGGCTTGGGGGGTAGAAGGGAGGAAATGACTGATGAGGACAAGACATCCAGGAGAGATGAGCTACATATTGGAGAAGGGTAGATGAAGCCATAAATCCTTCTGCCTGGAGCCAGTCCATCTTTGCTGGAGATGCGCCAGCCTTTGCCTGACACCAGAGCCAGGTAGGAAGAGGGGCCTTTACAACACCATCAGGCCTGAAAGTGACAGAGGCCTGGAACCTGCAGCTCCCACTGAAGATCTGGTCCAACATAAGAGCAGGAGGGATTGTCCAGGTGATCCCTTATCCTGTGATCTCATCACCATCTGATGCCCCACTCTTCCTTTTCTGCCCCTAATCCCTACTCACTGGACCCCAACATATGTCAGCTCTGTGATCCTAGGGAAGTCACTTAACCTCTCAGGCTCATCTTCCTCCCCTATAATATGAGCACAATGGTACTTGCATTTTGTACCTTGCAGAACTGTTGTAAGGCTCAAATGAGATAATATATCAAAATATTTTGGAAAACTCTCAAACTCTGAACATGTTAATTGTTATTTTTGTTGTTGTTGTTAATTATATCCTTTGAATGAGTCTTGCACTTAATCTCATACAAATACAAATTTGGAGCTGAACGGGATCATTCAGTTAACCCCTTCTTTCATAGAAGAGGAAGCTGAAGTCTAGGTGAGGAAGTACTTTGCCCCCAAGTCACTCATCAGGAAAACAGAGCCAAGTTTAAAAGATAGGTCCTGTGATTTTTTTCTACTACAATCTACTGCTTCCTCAATCCAACCTCAGAGCCAAGGAATATTTTAAAAGCCATTTTAAATGTCCCTGACATTAGGGATCAAGTTGTTGGGTTCAGAAAGGACCAAGTCCCAGGGCCATGTCCACCTTTTGTCTCCCTTCTCCTTATTCTGAACATTACCCAAACTCCCCCAACATATGGCCATGCTACCCCCTGATATTTTACTATCAGCTTTCCTGTTTTTGCACCTGTAGGTAAAAGATCATAACCCAAAGGAATTAACCCCAGAGGAATTAACCCTTTCATTTCCTTCCCTAGGATCTCCTTTGTCCTAAGCCTCACGTGGCTTGCTATATTGAGGTGGACTCAGTCATACCCGTCTTTGACTACCCTTTCCCATTGTACTGTCTCTTCCACTGACATTGTAAGCTCCTGTTCCTTCAGTTTCTAGCCCTCCCTCGCTCTTATGCCTGTTGGTGTTGCAGGAACTATCTTTTTTATCTATTCCTAATCCTTAGAATTGAGCTTGGCACAGGGCAAGCAATAAATGCTTTCCATTCATTCACACCTAAGCAATAATAAATATGGAAAAAGTAGGGCATCGTTGGGGGCTGCCAAGAGCATCATTGCTGATGGGTAGCCTTCCTTCCCCAACATCCCTCCCTCACTTCCCCAGAAGCAGCCAGTCCTTCAGTATCATAGAGTCTCCTGGTTTCCTTTGGCCCACTGTAGTCTCTCATGAACCACTCCACTTTACCCCACTCTGTTCCCTTCCTTTTCTTTAGGCAAGAACAAATTCCTAGTCATGACTCTGGATCATATAATTTTTCACATAGCCCATAACGGCGACATCTGCCAATAGTATCATTTCCATAGCAAGCATGGACACCTCCCAAGAACCTCTATCAGCTAGAAGTTAATAGCTAGGTGATAGCTAGAAATAATTCCCACCCACTCATCCAAGGGAAGAAAAAAAAAAACATTTGGCACTATCTAACAAGCTAAGGGTTAGCCAGATGTCTCTCTTCTCTCCTTCTGTTTTAGTGGCAAATAGAATGGTAAGTTTTAAGAAAGATCACTTATTGTTTGATTGGCAAATATTATAAACCTCACTTCTCAGCACACAGTAGGTTTTCAGCAAATGCTACCTGGCCCTTTGATGTAAGTTGTAGACTTATCAAAAGATTGTAGCTCTAGATATTGAAGAGGCTTCTGAGGAAATCTCATCATATAGTGTAGATTTAGAACTATAAGGGACATTGGAGGCCATAAGGACCAGTCTCATCTTTTGATAGATGATGCCTAAAGAGGTTAAGTGACTTGGCTAAAGTTACACAAGTAAGAAGTGGCAGATCAAGAAATGGAAGCCAGGTGTTCAGATTTTTTTATTTCAATGTTCTTTTTACAACATTTTATTAAACAAAACTGAAAGCTACTTTTATAAAGAAAATTTGCTAGACAGGTTGGCAATGTCAGCAAATGAGATTGAAAAGAAAGAGAGAGGGAGAGACAGAGACTGACAAAGACAGACACAGACAGAGATAGACAGAGATTCAGACAAAGAGGGGAAGGGGAAGAGGGAAGTAAGAAATTGACAAACTGGACTCTCCAGGGGAGCTCTAGCAGGATGTCGAAAAGCCTCAAGTTTCTATCCTAGAGACATTTCCCTTGCCGTAGGAAATGGACACGTATAATCTGAAGAAAAGAGCACTTAGGAGACCTTTGATAGTTGTTGTCAAGAGTATGAAAGTTTGTCCCATAGCAGAATGGTTCACTTTGTTCTCCTAGAGAGATGAACTAGAAACAATGGGGAAAAGATCCAAAGAAAGCTATTTAGGCTTAAAGGAAAAAGCAAACAAGTCAAGTGCCTGATGATTGTAGTTACTCCAAAGTGGAAAGAGCTGCATCTGAAGTATCGTGTCCCCGCATTTGGGGTCTGTCATCAAAGGCTGGGTGATGATTTGCCAGGACTTCACAGGGTGCCCCGCATACAGGAATGAATTGGACTAGGCTGCCTGATACCTGAGCATATAATGCTCTGTGAAGCCTGTAGCATCTTAAGCTCCTCCCACCAAGTCTGATACTCACTAGCTATGTGCCCTTCATCTCTCTGAACCTCGATTTCCTCGTATATAAAAGGTCGGTAATAACCCGTTCCCTATTCACCTCACAACTGTGAGACTTCAGTTCAACGAGCTGGAAGTGCTCATTATGTGACGGACCCCATACTACATGCTGGAGACAGAAAGACAAGATGAAATGATCCCTGACTCTACGGAGCTTGTATTCTACTGGAGGGGTAGAGCATGTTCACATGGAAAACACACAAAACGTATCAAAAGCAGTGGCTAGAATTTTGGGCTTGGAGTCAGGAAGACCTGAGTTCAAATCCAGCCTCAGGTACTTACTATCTGTGTGACCCTGGGCAAGTCACTTAACCTTATTGGAATCAATTTCCTTCTCTATAAAATTGGAATAACAATAACATCTATTTTTCAAGGTTGTTGTGAGAATCAAATGAAATAATCTTGGTAAAGTTCTTAACTCAATGCCTGGCACATGGTATTATTGTCGTCATTGTTCAGTTGTTTCAGTCTTGTCTGATTCTCTGTGACCCCATTTGGGGTTTTCGTGGCAAAGATACTGGAATGATTTGCCATTTCCTTCTCCAGCTCATTTGACAGAAAGGGAAATTGAGGCAAACAGGGTGAAGTGACTTGCTCAGGGTCACACAGATAAGAAGTGTCTGCGGCCAGCTTTGAATTCAGGAAGATGAGTCTTCCTGACTCCAGGCCCTGCACTCTTTCCACTACTCCACCTAGCTGTCCCAAGCTACTAAGTCATAAATTGCTGGCTGGTTTCATGGAGGGAGTTCCTAGACAGGAATTCCTTATTCTAGGCTAACAGAATGACTGATGTTTGACAGTAAAAGTGATCCTTTGGTATTCAGTAACAGAATGCTGATGACAGCATGGGCCTGGCTGTCTCCAAGGCAATTCTGAGACTAGCTAGGGTTGAATCTGACCCTCTATCTCCTGGAATCTTTGCCATGACTAATTTTTCAGCATTCATTTGTCAGGTAACCAATAGTAAATGCTTATCAGCCATGTGGGAGCACCCATAAATCTCCCTAGCAAGCTGAGTGTCGGAGGAGTTAGGGAATGTATTCTCAAGATTCCCAGGTACCAATCTCCTGTCTCCTTTTGCCCAGAATCACATGATTGTAGATTCAGAACCAGAAAGGAACTCAAATGCTGTGTAGCTCCACCCTTACCTGAACAGGACTTCCTATGCCAACACACCCAAATGTCCGAACTTTGTATGAAGACCTCTAGTGAGGCAAAATCCACTGATTCTTGAGCCAGCCCATTGCACTTGTGAATAGCCCTGAATTTTTAGGAGATGGTGCACCACAGAGCAGCTGATAGAAGACTGACTTTGTAATCAGGAAAATCTGTGTTCAAGCTTGGCTTGTGACACAGAGTGTATGCCCTTGGGAAAGTCTATTCACTTTTCAGTGGCCCAGACACTTTAAACAAGTTCTCCACGTCCATGAAGAAAATGGAAGGCCTTAGTACAGGTAAGTTTATCAAAGAACTTCTGCCCTAACATACAGAGATGAGATAATCCCTGATGGAGAGCTGGAAGGAACCTTAGAGTTCAGCCTTTCACTTTATGGATGGAGAAATTGGCACATGGGGAGGGCAAGTATCTGCTCTAGGTTAAAACAGCCAGTAAGTGTCTGAGGCTGAATTTGAAGCCAGGCCTTCCTGCCTCCTATTCCAGTGTGCTACTCCCTCTACAGCTTGGTTCTACCCATCCTCACCCCACATTTTACAGGTGAAGGCACCAAAGCTCAGGGATGTTAAATGATTTAGGATTATGGAATGCGGTCCTAAATATAGAAACAGAAGGAACCTAGGGATTATATGGGTGATACTGTGGATAGAGCTCCAGGCCTGGAGTCAGGAAGACTTATCTTCCTGAGTTCAAATCTGGCCTCAGAACCTTACTAGCTGTGTGACTCTGGGCAAGTCACTTAACCCTGTTTGCCTCAGTTTCCTCATCTGTAAAATGAGCTAGAGAAGGAACGGCGAACCACTCGACCCCAGATGTGATCATGAAGAGTTGGGCACAACTGAAGAGACTGAGCAACAGCAGCAACAGCTATCCAATCTCTTCACATTTAAGATGAAGAAATTGAGGCCCTTAAAGGTTATGTGAGTTGCCCAAAGTAATAAAGGTAATATGTGTAAGAGTCTAGACTGAAATACAGATCCTCTAATTCAAAATCCAGCATGCCTTCTCCTTCACCATGGAGAAAGGCCAGAAGAAATAAGGGGGTGTTACAGCACTGGATGCCCTGAGATGAGGGAGTTAACTTGTCCAGCCTCCCAGGATATGATCACGTGACCCCTTCTGTGTCCTGAGCCTCCTGACCTACCCACAAGCCCCATGGAAGGGAGTCATAGGCAGGTAGCAAGCCAGGGCTCCAAAGTTTTGCAGGTAGACATTCTCAGCCAAAGCTTCCTTCTTCCTGTACCAGTCCCCATGCTGGGCATTTAGTACTGTGCACACTGTCTCCTACCCCTATCATTTATCCTTTTCTTGCCTGTTTCCAATTCATGGAGAGAGAAGCAACGATCTGACTTGTCATACATCTTCTGCTTTTCTTTAGGAGGGACCTGAAGGAAAGCTGAATGCAAACACAGTGTTCTGGGCACACCGGAGCCCTCCTGCCACTCTCTGCCCTCTCCCTCCCTCTCACCTCCTGCCCTCCCCATCCATCCTCATGCTTTCTGCTTCATTCTTTCCCCTCTCTACCCTTGTGTCCTCTCCTTGCATCCTTCCCTCAGCAAACTGCTTAAACAAGAGACTCCTTTAACTGCCTCCTTGAGGATAAGCTCCAGTCCTCAGGCCCAGGAGGACTAGCTTATATTTATTTCAGGGACCTTTGGCAGCTAAACCATGTCCAAGAACAGAGAGACATCCATAACCTCTGATTCCTGCTTTATTTGCCTTGGAACTGCATGCTTTCCAACCCCGTGTGCTTTTGTGCAGCACAGTAAACATTTAGAAACTGCATCAGAAATGAAATGAAGATTAGAAGAGATTTTCTAGCACCCGTATTGAAGGCTAGAAGCCAGTTTGGGTGTGGTAGAGAGAGGGCTGAAGCAAAGAGAAAAGGGTCTAACTAAGGGGGACAGATGAGGAGGGAGGCCCTCATTCCCCAGCATTCTTCTGGTCAGTAGGCCTCATGCCTCTCTGTCTCCAGACACCAGACTAAGGCCCTGGTCCTCTTCAGAACAACGTTCAGGGAAGGGTCTAGGGAGTCAGATTGCATGAGCTCTTTGGAATGACTGAATGCCTACTGGGGGAAAAGTAATGGCCCTCTGGGTTTTGAAAGCTGTGTATGCTTTTCAAGGCATTTTGGCCTACATTTTTCCATTTAAACCTCCCCTCTATCCTGTGAGGTAAGTAAAGCAAGTAGCTCCAAATAAGACAGTCCTACATTGGCAAAAAAGCTTTGAATTCATCAGGTCTAACTCCCTACCCAGTGTACCAGTCCCTTCAAATGATCATACAGCCAGCTTTCTACTTGAATATGCCTAATGATGGGGAGCTCATTATCCTGCAAGACAACTTACTGTGCTTTTAGGAGGTTCTATTCCTTGGGAAGTTCTTCCTTATATTAAGGTAATATCTCTCAATGTAACTTCTAAACCACTTTACAAATGATAAAAATAATCACACACACACACACACACACACACATTTTTATTGATGCCGTACATCTCTTCATCACAATTGTTTCCCATCACCCAGACCAATTTTATAGATGAGAGAATGAGGTTCAATCAATAAATTAATCAAGTTCAAAAGCATTTCTATTTATCAAGCACTTACTGCATAATAGGTCTGATCACTGGGGAGTAAAAGCAAAAGCAAAAGAAACTGACTTCAGGGAACTTCCGTTTGAATGTGGGAGACAATAGACTTTCTCATACAGGCAGCAGTAACAAAAACCAAGGGTGTTCTCAAAAAGCTTTGCTGACACTTACAGGAGGATGATTCTCAGCATTCCTGAATCCCTCTCCTGGGGGAATTTCAAGCACTAGGGTTGGCCAGTGTGGGTGTTATTTTTGGATCAGAACTTTAAGCTATTTCTAATAGTAGCTGCTGTCAAATATCAGCTCTCCTTCTACAGATAAACCCAGACAGTTTCTATCAGAACCAAATCTTTGAAATCCTGGGGCCCAAATAGCCCAAGCAAAAGAGATGGAAATACAGATAAATAGGACCAAGTGCTGGCCCAAACAGCAAAAAGTCAGCACTCAGTTGTCACCTGTCCCCCATGCTTCTGACAAGATACATTACGCTGAGGCCCAGAGGAGAACAACTTCCAGCAGACACAGCTGCTTAATGCCCTCCTGATGTAATAGAGATAAACTTCCGTGTCTGTATCAGTTAAGAAAAATGGCCCTTACAACATCCTTGGGAGGTAAGCAGTGCAAACTTTCGAGCCCTCTTCACTTCTCTCTCACACACAACTTTACAAATGAGGAAATCAAGGCTGAGATGGAATGATTTATGGTGTCACATAATTCATAAGTGTTTGAGCCACAATTTCAGCTCAAATCTCAAAGGATCATGTCCAGAAGATAAATATGCAACTCATTGCCACACTCATTGTCATCAGCACAATGACTAGAAAAGAGTAAATGAGGAAAAAAAAAAGACATGGCCTTGGTTTCAAGAGACCTGGACTCAAAGCTTGGCTCTGTCCTTTCTCAGATGTGAGACCATGATTAAGTCATTTCACTTCTGTGATTCTTAGGGTTCTTATCTGCAAAATGGGACTGTACATGTAGATCAAGGTTGAAATGAGGATCAAATGAGATAAGGAAGCTAAAGCATTTTGTAATCCTAACTTCCTATGTGAAAATACTAATTATAGAGATGGGAATTGGACTTATGATTTCAGTGTCATACAGAAATTCCAGATAGGGAAACTTCCACTGCCAATGTTGATCAATGTCTTCTTTGCAACTCATATTCTTAAGGAGTTGCATTAAGGCACTGAGAGAGTAGATTCCATGCCTAGGATCAAACAGTCAGTATATATCAGAGGGACTTGAACTCAGGACTTTCTGGTTCTCAGGACACCTGTCTTTCTATTAAGCTACATTGTATATCATGAATTGTAGTAGTAGTACTAGCAACAGCAGCAGCAGCAGTAGCAATAGTAGTAGTAGTAGTAGTAGTAGTAGTAGTAGTAGTAGTAGTAGTAGTAGTAGTAGTAATGGTAGTGGTTATGGTGGTAGTGATGGTAGTGGTGGTGGTGATGGTGGTGGTATTAGTAGTAATCTTAGTGGTGGTGGTGGTAGTAGTATTATTAGTACTAGTAGTGGTGGTGGTGGTGGTGATAATAATAGTATAGACCTACTATGATATCTCAGCATGGTATAGGAGCTGTTCTTGTTCTTCACAGTTGTGATGAGGGATCGAAAACTCTAGTAGGAACCACCAATCTAGGAGTGTTAGAATAAAGATTTTACCTCTCCTCATCTCAACTTAATTCAATCCAACCCAGCCCAACTCAACTCAATTAAATAATTGAATGAGCATTTGCTATGTTCCAGGGACTATGATGGTTACTAGGGCTATACAGACTTTAAAGAAAAACTATATCTGCCCTCAAGGAGCTTACATTCTACCAGGGAACATAATGTGCACATGGATAAGAATAAGTAAAGTATATGCAGAGAAAATACAACATGATTGGGAGGGAGAGAGCACTGATAACTGGGGAAACCAGCCAAGGTCTTCTGTAAGATGTGGCCCCTGAGCTGGCCTTTGAAAGGAGCTAGGGATTCTGGGAAGCAGAGAAGCAAGTAGAAAGAAAACTTTGGAGTCATTGGGAAGAGATGAGATATGTAACTTCATGCATAGAGAACAGCATGCCAGCCAGATTGATGAATATAGAAGTCACAAAGGAAATATTTTGAGATCAGTCTGCAAGAGGTTGGAGCTAGATTGTGAAGGGATTTATTTGCCAAACTGGAATTTGCATGTTATTCTAGAAGCAATAGGGAGCCACTGAAGCTTCTGGAGTGGGGGAGTCATAGGGTTGGGATTGTGTTTTACAAATAATAATTTGATAGTTGTGTGGAGGGTGGACTTGAGAAGGGGAGAGAGTAGAGTGAGGGAGACCAATTAGGTTATTACTGTAATTAAGGTGAGAAAGGCCTGGACTGGGGCAGTGGTTGTGTGAGTGTGGAGAAGATGGATATGACAGGGATTGTGGAGAGCAAATCAATAGTACTCATAAATGGAATGGATATGAGATAGGTGAATGAGAGTGAGAAGGTGGGGATGGCTCAAGCTCTGTGAGCTGGAGTGTTTGGAAGGATGGCAGGGCATTTGTTACAAACAGGAAATAGAGGAAAAGTAGTGTTCAGGTGGGGGTGGACTTGGGTAGGGCATCAGATTGCGAGTTATGTTTTGCATGCGTTGAGTTTGAGGGGTCTCTGGGATAGCCAGTTGGAAGGATCTAGCAGGCAGTTGGTTATGGAGAATTTAAGTTTAGGAGATGAACACAAGCTTCATGGGTAGATTTGGAAGTCATCTACATAGAAATTTGAAATGGTAACTGAATCTGTGGGAGCTGATGAGATGACCAAAAGAAAGCCCAGAGAGAGACAACAGAAGAGAGCCCAGGACAGCTCAGGAGTTCATGTGCCTGAAGGAAGCAGGTCTTAGATGATGATCCAATGGGATATGAGGACAGGAAAATATCTAGGAGGACAGAGTGGTCAAAGGCATCAAAATCCACTGAGAGATAAAGAAGGATGAGAACTCCAAAAGGACCATTGGATTCATAAGTCAGGAAATCATTAATAACCTTGAGGAGAGAGAGAGGGAGATAGAGAGGGGGAGAGAGAGAAAAAGAGAGAGAGAGAGAGAGAGAGAGAGAGAGAGAGAGAGAGAGAGAGAGAGAGAGAGAGAGAGAGAGAGAGAGAGAGAGAGAGATTCAGTTGAGTGATGAAGTTGGAAGAAGCCACATTAGAAAGGGTTGAGGCATTCGAGAAAGATTTACCAGGATTGTCCTGGAGTAAGCTCCTATAGGTTCAGAGAGTCAATTGTTAAATTTTCAATGTGAACATTTATGCCTTAGCAAAAGTTTGTTATGATGTGATTTATTGTTTTTGTTGATTATTTACATTTTAAAAAGTGATGGGCTTAAAAGTATGCCATGTATATATAGAGATATACAAATGCATACGTGTATATATATGGTAGGGAAAGGTTGTTAAACATTTACTAGTGCAACCTTGGATTTACTTCTACTCAACATGTATTTCTACTCAAAAAAACCCCCTTAAAAATCAATGCTATCCTAAAGAAAGATTATAATCACTGTTGGAGAAGGAAATGGCAAATCACTCCAGTATCTTTGCCAAGAAAACTCCAAATAGGATCACAAAGAGTCAGATACAACCAAAAGGACTGATTGACAACAAATAATCTCTTTTAGTCACCAAGCAAAGGTGAAGTGAGTTTGATGAAATTAGTGTGAGATTAAGAAATGGAGGACATATATGTAGGTTACCTTTTCTGGGAGTTATGGTTTGTTTTGGTTTGGTGAAGGAAATGAAGGATGATAGCCTGAGGGAATAACAGGGTGAAATGACCTTTTTATTAAAGATGGAGGAGATTTAGGAATATTTTCACACTGTAGAGAAAGAGTCAGTGAATAGAGAAAGATTAAAGATTTCCAAGGAGAAAGAGATATTGAAGGGGCAAGATCGTAGAAGTGATGGGAAAGTCATCCTATAGTAAAGGGGATCAAGAACACAGGTTTAGGAGTTGGCCTAGGCAAGTGGGATCACCTCTTCCTCCAAGACTAGTGCAAAGGAGGATAGAATGGGGAAGATGAAGTCACTCAATACATGATTAATGGAATTTACACCAGGATATAAGAGCAGAGGAAGGTTCTGGCATGGTGCAAAGACTAGAGCATGCCATATATGGATCATCTGAAAGAACTCAAAATGTTTAGCCTAGAGAAGAGAAAAATTAGGGAAGATAAGTGACAGTTTTCAAGTATTTGAATGATAGACCTGTGGAAGAGAAATTAGACTTGATTTTTGGCCCCAAAGGGAAGAACTGAGAATGATCAGTTACAAAGAAATCTATTCTGGTTCAATATAATGAACAGTCAAGGTGTCATAAAGCAGAATGGTCCGTCTCCAAAATCAGGGTGATTGTAATCAGCACAGGTCATCAAAGAAAGGCTGGGTCTGCTTGATGACAGCTTATTCCCTGTGTTGTGGGGGGGGTGTTCTTGTTCAGGAAAATAATCTGCATTTGCATTCTCTGGCATTTAGTATGATGCTTGCCCTATAGCAAGCACTTCATAAATACTAGTTGACTGAATGACCAAACCAACACAATTGTTTGAACTTAGAACCCAGAACCTATTTAAAAAAAAACCCAGTGGAATTCAGGTCCCCACTTCCCTGGCTCTAAATTCAGGCTGCTGCCTGTGAAGCGGAGAGCTGGGGGGCAA
Organism: Phascolarctos cinereus; assembly: GCF_003287225.1. Classification (NCBI taxonomy): domain Eukaryota; kingdom Metazoa; phylum Chordata; class Mammalia; order Diprotodontia; family Phascolarctidae; genus Phascolarctos; species Phascolarctos cinereus. The sequence goes on along the minus strand of NW_027555514.1, from coordinate 278,215,215 downwards.
ATGACCAAGTAAGTAATTATTGTCCATGGACAAATCTCATTTCAAATTAACCAGTATTCAAGCCATGAGGGCTGATGAAGCAGAATTAAACAGGCTGATGCTTCAACTACTGAAAAGGAAGAACACAACAAGGGCCCAAACTTTTCAGTTTCTCTTCCTGTACTCAACCAAAGAGGGCTGACTACCAGGAAATATATGTTCCCCAGACTTTCCCTGTTTTAGTGCTGTGGTCAATGAATGTATAAAGTATATCACTTGATTCCAGATCCTGTCAGCTCTACCTTTCAACTCAGAGTTCAAAAGTTGCCTCAAATGTAAACACTTTGATGGCTATATAGGTATATATCCATCCATCAATCTATCCATCCATCCATCCATCCATCGAACTACCCATCTGTCCATTCATTATTTGTCCATCTATCCCTTATACATTAATTCTCTCTCTCTCTGTCTCTCTCTCTCTCTGTCTCTCTCTCTCTCTCTCTCTCTCTCTCTCTCTCTCTCCCACACACACACATATATATGTATATAGTATATTCACCTCATATATAAGTGTATATAGACATATATGTTGACAAGGATATTTATAGAGTATTGCATATATGTCTATATGTAGTACTGTACATCTGTCTATAGTAGTATTAGTATATCGCTGTATATAATGCTTATCTATCACTATCATCTGTCTGTCCGCCATCTATCATCTATTTCTATCGTCTCTCTGTCACTCTCTCCTCCCACCCTGCCTTTCTCCCTCCCTCCCTTCTTCTCTAATACTATGAAAAGTGCACTGGATGTGGAGTCAGATGTGCTTGGTTCAAGTTCTACCTCTGATACTTAATACCCAGGGTGACCTTGAATAAGTCACTTTGCCTCATCTGTAAAATGAAAGGGATGGCCTGCCAGGTCTCTCAGGTTCCTTCCAGCACAAGATCCATGGTCTTATGATGTTCTCATGCCAGTCCCCACTACAAAAGTTATTGGCTAAGCTGACCGATCGTTTCTCAGGTCACAGAACCACAGATCTCAAGCTAGACAGACTCTTTGATGACATCCAGTTTAACCCCCTCACTTTACAAGTGAGAAAACGGAGGTCCTGCCTACCCAGGCTTACCTAGTTCACAAGTGACAGAAGAAAGGCCTGGCCTTTAGTCTTCTTAACTGCAAATCTGAGGCTTTCCCCACTGCACCATTATGCTTCCAGAGCCGAGACTTGGGAAAAGTAACTTTATTTTAGATAGTCTACTTCAATACTATGGTGGACTGTGATGTCATTCACATGCCCACTCCCTTCAAAGGTGAAGATTGCAGCCCATTCACGGCTGCTCTTCCTGTATGACTCTTTGCACATCCCCATTCACTCTTCACATGGGGTCATACCCAACATGTAGTGGGGCTTTCTCTAGGTTTCTTGATATCTTGTGGGCACCAATGGATTAAACAGGTCATCTACTGCTCTTGATGCCTGCTCTAACATCATCTTCTCAGTTCAGACATCTGTTTGATAATATCCTTTACATCACTTCTCTCATTTGATTCTTTATTAGCAATGTGTTGCTGCCTACTCATACCCACCATCTACCTCTGCACTGCCCTTTGGGTGATGCTTAAATTATGTTTTTGAGTTAGACATACTAATGTAACTTAAATATAATTATGCATTCCAAGGAATCAAGTTATACAGTTTTCTTCACTTCTTATACTTTTGTAGACGGGAGAGAGAAAACAGCAGTAGATTAAGCATCACGACATTCTACCTCATGTTCTAACACCCTGGGAATTTCCCCAGTCTGCTTGAAGGAAGAGGATTATTCCCATTGGTCATGCAGCTAATCTAAGATAGAGCATTGAGCTGTTGCCAAGATGATGAAAAAGGAGAACTCATGTTCTGGTCTGAGCTCCAGACTCTATTGCCAAATCATACAGCAGTCTCCATGTTTGCAACAAATTAAAACTTCAGATAAAGCCAGATGAGATGACACAGCTCCGTTCCCAGCATCCAGATGGCTTTTCAGGTTTCCTGGAAGTTTCTTGACCTTAAAGTTAATTTTTCCTCGTGTTTAGGAATTGGCTTGAAATCGTTCACTCCGCTGCAAATGCCTCAAAGTGGGCTCCACCTCTTTCAACTTGAGTGACTTCTGAGCAAAGGATCATAAGATTTAGAGTTGGGGCAAGACCCAAAGGTTACCTACTCCAACCACTTCACTTTACAGATGAGGAAACTGTGGCTCAGAATGGCTCAGTCATTTATCTTGGGTCATGTAGCTAGCAGGTGGCAGTCAGGATTCAACACAAAGTTTCCTAACTCTAAACCTAGTTAGTAAGTGCCAGAGGCAGTACAGAAGTGGAGGTCTATTCTGTGAATGTTTGTGTGGTGTGTGGTAGAAGCAATGAGTCATGGAAAGGGCCATTGGATTTGAAATCAGGAAGACATGGGTTCAAGGTTTACATTGGGACTTCCTAGCTTTATGACCCTGGGCAAGTCACTGCAATTCTCTGTGATTCAGTTTTCTCATTTATAGAGGAATCAGACTAGCTGGGCTCTAAGGTCTCTCCAAGCTCTGAATTTATAATCCTGTGATCTTATGAGTGATGTTGAAAAAATCATGTCACCTCCCTGGGCCTGTTTCCTCATCTGTAAAATAAGGGGGTTAGACCTGATGGTTTCTAATGTCCTTTCGAATTCTGGATCTAGGATTCTTTCCCTTATTCCCCAGTGCCTCAAGATCTCTAGACACAAGTTGGAAATGTGCTTTCCCAATCAAACTCTAATCAGATCTGTCAGTCTTGCCCCTAAACAAATTGACTCAAAAAGTTGTAAACAACCACCCACTCTACCAACTGCACAAGGTCCCCATGAAATATGTATCTGCAGCCTGAAGAAATCAAGGGGAAATATGAATGAATGTCACAAACTGAAGGGGAACTCTGATCAATGGTTTCCTGAACACACAGGATGGCCAACCCTGCTGCTAAAGACCAATATGGAGTCCCTGATGGAGGTGCAGCACTGCCTTTAACCAGTACCAAAAAAAGAGAAATTGCTCAGAAATGATTTAGTTTCTAAGTGAAGGAATTGATCTTTCATCATAGCAAGCCAACTAGTTGTACTGACCAAGGGTTCTTAGTTCGGAATCACAGACTCTTAGAAGTAGAAGCTACCCTAGATGCTGCCTTGGCCAACCTGTCCCTTATTAGAAACTTCTGCTATGGAATTCTTAAATGGTCATCTAGTCTCTGCTTGAGGACCTCTAGTGATGGCAAGTTCACTACCTACCAAGATGGCTCATTCTACTCTAGGATAGCTCTGATTGTTGGGAAATGTTTCCTTACATTTTGTTGAAATTTGCCTCTCCACTCATAGCTATAGTTTGATTCTACTGGGTCAAAGTAGAATGCCACCAATCCTTCTACAAGGCAGTCTTTCAAATGTTGAAATACCGCTATCATCTCTCTCCCTCAAGTCTTCTCTTGTGGTGTTTAAAATGTTCAAGAGAGATATTTTCCGGGTAACTTAACCATTTTATTAATAAGGCCAGCATGTTTATTAAGGATGGTCATTTGGCCATCTCCCTTAGACCAAAGACCCATTATGACAGTGGGCTCGTAGTTCATATGTCCTTCGAAGAGTAGGCCATCAGCTCTTTTTGGTTAACAATTAATGAGAATGAATATTGCATTGAGGGAGTGGGCTATATTACAATGAGAGTCTTGAAGTATGTGACTAGGATCACTGAAATCTTGCTCAAAGAGACTTATCAATTTCCATATCACCTCTGTGACAAAAAGGAGGATGCACATTTTCCCACACCTCTCTGAGCAAACACAGTGAATAGAAATGCACCCAGTAGCCCAAACATAGAATTTCTTTTACTGTCTTTAATTAGATCTCAGCCATCCTGACTGGGTAAGTGTTTTAGAAATATTTCTGGATAAGGAAGTAGAAAAGAGAGAAAACCTTGGTCCTCATTCAATGATTAATTACTAATACAATAGAGAAATAATCATTTCTTATACTCTGGGGAAACTTTTTTGTAAAACTGAAGTTCCTTTGATTGATCTGTATACGGCATGCTTCCCAGTTCATTCACTGGTATGGTTCCCAAAGTATGAACACTCTCCACCTTGACAGTGACTTCCTGAAATGAACACAACACACCAGAAGTGGCTGGGCCAGCATAGAGCGGCTATCATTCGAATTGACGTCAAACAGTAATGGATCTCAGGTTGACTGTCTGTGTCTTGAGGCATTAAGCACTCTTGTAAAGTCTGTTTGATTGGGCAGTCTGAGTTATTCACAATGAAGCTTGGTAACAAGTGAACAGCAAAGAACCATGGCAGGATATGGGGATTTGAGAAAATTACTAGGACTTTTGCAGGGCAGCCTCATGAATTGGGGTCAAAGCTGTAGAAAACCTTTCTGATATTTGTGGAGTTATTAGACAAATCCTTGGGGGTAATAGGGTGAGCTCTCAAAGCAAGTATTGAACAAGAAATGTAGTTTGGGTTATAGCTGAGTGGCTTTATCATCACTGAATCAGCCCTTACTAGAAAACTTCTACTAGAATTGGTAGTAAGCAGTGACAGCACACGATATGCCCACAGATAGAATGTAAGCTCCTTGAGGACAAGATTGCATCCTTTATATTGTCGCATCCCCACTGCTTGGCACGTTTGGAGAAAAGAAAAGAACCTACTGTCCCATTAGTGTAGGGAACTCCCCCTATGAAAACTCCCTTCACCAAATCAGATCAGCAACTCTTCCTTAACTGATAGTGTTAGAGAGAGTTGCTTTGGGCATTGAGAACTTAAAATACTCCAAGGTCAAACATGTGTCAGAGGAGTCCAGGTTTGCCAAATGTAAAGGCTGGCTTTCTATCCATTATGCCATACTGCCTCTTCCCTCATCAGTAGCTTTAAAAATGTTTATTGAATTTACTTAACAGTTGGGGAAGAGGAATACTGACCTGGTGCATTGTGCCTCCTCCTCCTCCCCTCCTCCTTCTCCTCCTCCTCCTCCTTCTCTCCAGCTGTTTACTTGCCTTCAGCACATGGGAAAACTGATGTAATGACATACCTATACCAGGAACACTTCCCAGGAAACAGCAAAGAAAGTGATGCCCTCCAAGAGCCAAAGGGATTTACCTCAGTTAGGCTCTTTACAAACAACCCAATGCATGAAAAGACGTCAAAAAGCTGTGACTTGAATAATGATAATGATAATAAGGAACTTTATTAAAATTCTATTATTAAATTACATTAGAATCATATATTTATTTTTAATATTACTTAAATGTTTTACATTAATAATAACTTCTTGAAGGTTTGCAAAGTGCCTTACCTGTTATATCATCTGATCCTCACAGCAATCCCTTAAGATAGGGCCTATTATTACATCCATTGTACAGATGACGAAACTGAGGCTGATAATGGTTAAGCAACTCGCACAGGGTCACGCAGCAGGTAAATGTGATTAGAACTCCAGTTCTTCCTGTCTCCAAGTCTAGTACTCCATCCCCGGGGTGGGGAACTTGGGGCCTCAAGGCTACATATATCCTTCCAGGTGCTGGGGTGTGGCCCTTTGACTGAGTCCAAGTGGTTTTTAATTGTTGTTTGGTTTTGTATTTTTGTTTTTTGCTAGGCAATGGGGTTAAGTGACTTGCCTAGGGTCACACAGCTAGTAAGTGTCAAGTGTCTGAGGCTGGATTTGAATTCAGTTCCTTCCGACTCCAAGACCAGAGCTCTATCCACTGTGCCACCTAGCTGCCCTCAATCCAAGTTTTATAGAACAAATCCTTTTATTAAGGGGATTTGTTCATGAAACTTGGATTCAGTTGAAGGGGCACGCTTGAGGGAGTAGTGGCCCTCGAGGCTGCAGGTTCCCCTCCTCTGCTCTGTCCCCTGTGTCATCTTCCCATTTGTTGTTAGAAACTGGGGGTCACTCTCCCTGCCTGAAATATTCCAGCTATAGCTGCCTCCACTTGCCACAAGATCAGTACAAATACCCATAATGACCTGCCCTGGTCTCATTGTCTTGTTCTCCAATTTCAGGACTAATATTGTGCAATTATCAGCCAGGAGAAGTCAGTTACATTTTTTAAAAAGTGATGTAAATTGCAGCAAAGAGAGTCAAATCTGATTTTCCCAGGGAAACGATATTATAATAGGGTCTTATGTTCTTGCCCAAGGGCCTACAGCCAAATTTTTAAAAGCTATACCATGGTCATTATTACAAATGCAGAAGTTTCTCTAGTCTCTGCTAGTGGGGGTCTTTTCTCTGCCTTTAAGCATCAGGCCTGGACTGAGGAAGAGCTGAGTTCAAATCCAGCCTCGGATACTTACTAGCCATATGACTCTGGGCAAGTCACTTAACCCTCTTTGCCTCAGTTCCCTCATCTGTAAAATGAGCTGGAGAAGGAAATGGCAAACCACTCCTGTATCTTGGCCAAGAAAACCCCAAATAGGGGCAGCTAGGTGACATAGCGGATAAAGCACCGACTTTGGAGTCAGGAGGATCTGAGTTCAAAACTGGCCTCAGACACATAACACTTAGTAGCTGTGCTATTCTGGGCAAGTCACTTAACCTCAATTGCCTTCCCCCCCCCAAAAAAAAAAAACTGAGCTGGGTACGGCCTGGCTAATACCACTTAATTAAAAGGCCCTTTGCTTGTGTTTGACAGTATCTATCATAAAGAACATCTATCTAGTTAATTTGCATTGGACTAGAAGAGACGATTTCTGAGGTCATGGACCACAAATTTGTGATTTTGTCATTCTCATCAGAGACAGCAGGGTTGGGGGTGGGGCCCCAAAACCCTAGGACATGTTGTAACTGAACCTTTGCTCTGGATTTGGAATCAGAGGACCTTAGTTCAAATCTCCACTCTGTCACTATCTGTGTGAACTTAGAGTAATCCCCTAACTTTTCTGGCCCTCAGTTCTTCATGTGTAAAATAAGATTCCTGACCTACATGGCCTCTTAATTTCTTTCTGACTGTAAATAGATGATATGATCTGTCAAGTGAAGGAGTCGGATAAAATGTCCGCTAGAATTCCTTCGGTTCAAAATCTATGACTGTATGATCCTCCAAAGGCTAGGCACAGATTCCTTATTGGTCACAGAGATTTTGACAATCATGTTTTCAGATGGTCCAGGCACAATTGTATGGGGAAGCTGCCCAACTAACAACCTCGGGGAGACTGGCCATTAATTTACTTGACAATCTGCTCGTATAACTTAAGACAGGCTGAGGTGCCACAGAGAAATCAATGCCCCAAGTGAAAAGTTCTCTACATGGGAGAAAAGATGAAGAATCAATAGACACCAATTCTTACTGATGCATTCGATGAAAATAAAAACATAACCCAAGCCAGAGGACATGGCTGAGAACATCTGCTTCTGGAGTCTCTCAGATAAGTGAAGTGTGTGTAAGGAGACATTGATTTTGACTTTGACTGCCTTTAGACTCTCGTAAATGGATTTGCCAGGCTGCCTCTAGACACTAATTTCTTTCAGTTGATTTGAAAATTGTGAGAGATGTTGTCTTCTATGTTGACCTGTCTACCAAGTGGTGGTAGGGTCAATCTCAAATTCTCTTTCATGTAGATAAATTTGGCATTAGCTTCAATAAATCACCTTGTGTATGTCTCTTTCCTTCATCTATGAGTTGCTTTTGAAATCACAGGATTTATCTCCTGCTGACCTGAATAGATTCAGATGGGAAGCTGGCTTTGTGCCTGTTCAGCTCCTCTTTAGAGAGACTTAAATGCAAATGCTGTCCTGACACAGGCCTGTCTGCATGCTTCCCATCTATCTAAAGGGGTCATTGCTGTTGTTTACAAAGTAAATTTCCATTTAGAAAATAGAGAGACAGACAGATGGAGAAACAGAGACAGACAGAGACAGAGACGGAGACAGAGAGAGACACAGAGAGAGAGAGAGAGAGATGAAATGACATCAGGAAAGTATACAGTTTAAATTGACATAATCCTATGGCCCAGATTTTTTAAAAGGTACTCAGATTCAAGTATGAGAAGGACTCTGATTGTCTCAGCTAAGGAAAGAGGATCATATGCACCAGTTATGAAGGGAAATGACCAGGGCCGGGGCCAGAGGAAAGAACCCTCCAGAGGACAAGGGAGAAGGTGGGTGGTCCAAAGTGTGGCCTGAAGGAGAGTGAAGTAGAAGCTATGATGGATCAGCCAAAGTTCAGGAGCAAGAAGCCTGGCTGGGTGAGGCAATACCAAAGCCCTAAACTGGGGTCTAAAGGTAGGGATATTAGCATTGGGGCAGGAATAATGTGCCTCAGAGAGGAACAGTGTGGTTGAGATAAACAGTTTGTCATGTAGTCTTTTTGCCCAAGACAATTGTTTTATTTTGTTTTGTTTTTGTCATGGAAGTGGCATACAAGCCACCGTCAGAGTTATAATTAGCTCTTCTTATACCTCAGGCAGTGATGGTCTCGATGGAAAGTGTGGCCCCTGACATGGGCATCATACTCTTTCTGTTCTTTTGGAAGAGAGAAGCATGGATTACATATAGGAGCTTTATCTAAAAGGTTTTTGTTTTTCTGGAGAAGGGAGGGGCATGGGATGTGGGATTAGATCATCTGCTTAGAAAGGAGTTTGTTAAAACCCAACTGGATTTTGTGGGCCGCAAGCTCAACAGGAGTCAGTAGTGTGATATGGAAGAGGTGACACTCATAGCAAGAAGGAAATTGGTGAGAAGAGAGTCAGGGAGGAAATGAAACATGTTTCGACTCAGCCAAGATCTAGTGGGCCAAAGTAAGCCTTGCCAAACAGAACTGTGGGACCCCAGAAAGGTCTTCTGGGGCTGAAAAGGTTAAGCCCAGCGGGACATTGTTTCCAGTGGGGACATCAAGGTGGCAGTCTTGTTGAGGAGTAAAATTAAATTTGATTGGAGCTTGCTTAACTATTGGTGGATGGCCAGCTGTGGGAGTCTTTAAATGCTGGGCTAAAGATTTTTTAAAAAAATATTCCCCCAGATGAGATAGGGAACCACTGAAGATTGCTGAGTTAGGCGGTGATATAGTCACATCTGTGTGTTAGAAATACTGCTTTGGTGTCTGGGTGGAGGATAGATTGGAGAGAAGAAAGACTGGAAGAGTAGCCCAGGTGAGGTGATGGACTAGGGTAGCAGATTTGTGAATGGAGGGGAAGGGAATGGAATTGATAGATGGTGGAGAAGTATTAAAAAAACCCTCCACAAAATTGTGGCAGCAGAGCAGATCTATTACCTCATTCAGGTGTATACTGGATGTCTTTCTGGTACAGCATCATGCTGAGCAAGCATGCCTTCCTCCTTACCTCACTGAGCGTTCACTGAAATAGTGTAGCTGCACCTAGCCATTGTCTTCCAATATGGCAGTCCACTGCATCCAAAGATTCTTCTTACAATCCTCTCAAAACTGCATCTGGGACAGTACAACCCCTGGAAGTATTCTAGAACAAATTTAGTTAAAAGCTAGTGTGCTTGGCACCCAGTGCCTGAATAGGGCACCTAATGATTGTCTCCAAAGCCAAATTTAATCCTCATCAACCCAGGCAGTGTTGTCAGTCAAGGAGAGGCACTCTCTGCACTAAAGCTATGGCTCACAAAGCCAAGGAACCACTGTCAGATTCTTGCCAATTCAGGGATCTGCAGATTCAGAAGAGCTTCTCAATTCTGGGGATCTTTATGTGGTCCATTTCTACTTCTTCTCTGCACTCAGAAGTTGCATCTCTTCATCTTGAATGGGTACTACTCCAACCTGGCAAAGTGCTGCTGCTGTCCCAAGTACTAGAGAATGCACTGGATCAATTTTGCATGTTGAGGAAGATCTCTGGAGGAGATGAGGATGTCACCAAGAGAAATCATCATTTCTAGTCCAGCAGGGTCCTGAAATCCTGAATTTGTGGACCTCTGAAAAATTGCAGGCATTAACTGAGATGAATCACAATGACTGATCTTTGTCCCAAGGACCAATGCTTAAACTCACTTCCCTCCTCTTTGTAGACAGTTTTATTGTCGTTCAGTCTTTTTCAGTCCCGTCTTACTCTTTGTGACCTCATTTGGAGTTTTCTTGGCAAAAAGATGAGTAAAGTGAGGCAAACAGGGTTAAGTGACTTGCTCAGGGTCACACAGCACAGCTAGTAAGTTCGAAGGTCAGATCTGAACTCAAGTCTGCTTAATGCCAGGCCCAAGGCTTTATCCTTTGCATCACCAGCGACCTCTGTTGGGCTTCTAATGGCACTTTTTGTCTCTCGTCTTCCTGTAGTTAAATCAGTCTGCATGTTCCAGAGAGATGCAATTTTGTGACTGTTATTATTAATCCAGTTGCTCAGATACCAAAGTCAAAAGATGCAGATTGTAGATGTTGATGACATTCAGTTAGTGCTCCGTCTTCTTGGCAGGATGATAACTTCTTTCTTCTTCTTCCTTTCAAATTCAGCTGAGGTTTTAGCATGTTGGCTGCAGGGTCATATACCTTCAGCAGCAGCTGCTCTGTGTATATTTCCCTGGAAACTTCCATCGAGCAGCAGTCTCTGTTCAGGTCAGTGTGGAGATGGAGCTGGCTAGTCGAGGTTAACAATATACTTCTACAGTCGATATGAGGGCGGAGTAGTTTTTCTGCCTCCTTCTATTAAAGGCACTGTGGTAGTCCTGATGCTGTAGCCTAAATCTGCTCTAGGCTATGCTTCAGGCAGCACTTGAGGCTGAATGTCACTTCTCCAACAGCCCCATTCAATGGTTGGATGATATGCCCCCAGTCCAAGAAAAATGAAGAAGTAGGTTATTAAGTCCAGGCTGAGCACTTAACAAAAGCATGCCAAGCTTTGCTCTCCTGAGTCACAGACACATAATAAGGTGGATGTTGATCATTTACTCCCTCTGCTCAACTCAGGGCATTTAGTTTTCAATTATTATTTACTTACAACAATTTATTCTTTTTAAATTTTGGGTCTGAATTCGATCCCCCCCCCACCCTGCATTGAGCAGGCAAGCAAAATTATATCAATCACACATGTGAAATCATGCAGAACATTTCCATATTAGCCACATCACAAAAAAAGTGTGAGAAAATGATACTTCAGTTTGCACTCAGAGCCTATCACTTCTCTCTGATGGATAACCTTTGTTAATCATCAGTCATTTGGAATTGTCTTGGATCATTGTATTGATCTAAGTAGCCAAGTCTTTCACAGTTGCTCATTATTATAACATTGTTGCTACTCTGCACAAGAATTCCTTACTTTTTCATGCTTTCCTTTTCATACTTCTTTTGAATCTTGTGTTTGTCAAAATTTTTATTCGGCTCTGGTCTTTCCATAAAGAATGCTTGAAAGTCCTCTCTTTCAAAAAGTGTCCATTCCACCCAGCCCACCCCCCTCCCCCGAAGGATTATATTCAGTTTTGCTGGGTACATTATTCTTGGTCGTAATCATAGCTCCTTTGCTTTCCAGAATATTGTATTTCAAGCCCTCTGCTCCTTTAGCATGGAAGCCAATAAATCTTATGTGATTGGGACTGTAGCTCCATGATATTTAAATTGTTTCTTTCCAGCTACCTGTAATATTTTCTCCTTGACCTGGAAGCTGTAGAATTTGGCCATAATATTCCTGGTACATTCTTTCAATTTCTATTTTACTCTCTGTAGCTAAGGTATCGGGGGTAGACTTCCCATATAATTTCTTGAAATATGATGTCTAGACTTTATTTTTACCATGGCTTTCAAATGGTCTAATAGTTCTTAAATTATCTCTCTTTGAACATTGTATACAGTAACATCAATACTGTATGATGAATAACTATGAATGACTAAGCTATTCTTGGCAATACAGTAATCCAAGACAATCCCCAAGGGCCCGTGATGAAAAATGTTATCCACCTCCAGAGAAAGAAATGATGGAATCTGAACTTGCAGATTGAAGCATACCATTTTTAATTTTTTTATGGTTTCTTTATTTATTAGTCTTTGTTTTCTTTTACAACATGACTAATATAGAAATATGTTTTACATGATTGCCCTTGTATACTCTATATCAATTTGCTTGCAGTCCCAGGGAAGGGACAGGGAAGGGAGAGAGGGAGGAAATTTGGAACTCAAATTTTAAAAAAAATAGATGTTAAAATTGTTTTTACATGTGTCACTTTTTAAAAAAAAAATCTCTCGATCTATTTTCCAGGTTAGTTGTTTTTCTGATGAGATACTTCAAATTTTCTTGTTTTTTTCCATTCTTTTGACATTGTCTGATTATTTCTTGATGTCTGATAGAGTCATTAGCTTCTATTCATCCAGTTCTAAAATTTAAGGAATTATTTTCTTCAGTGAGTTTTTATACCTCTTTTTCCATTTGACCCATTCTGCTTTTTAAGGAGTTATTTTCTTCAGTGAATTTTTGTACCTCTTTTACTAAGCTGTTAATTCTCTTTTCATAATTTTCTCACGCATTTCTTTTCATTTCTTTTCATTGTTTTCCTCTACTATTATTATCTTTTTCTTTAACTCTTTTAGGAATTTTTGTTGGGCTTGCATCCAATTAGCATTTTTCTTTGAGGCTTTGCTTGTGGCTGTTTTCACATTGTTGTCTTTTTCTGAGTTTATATATTGGTCTTTCTTGCTACTTCCCTGATTTTTATGCTCAAGTTCTTTTTTTTCCCCTCAATTTTTTAGCTTATTTCTTGACTTTGAATCGTATGTTAAAGTTGGGTTCTGCTCACCTCGGGGGCAGAGAGACACTATCCCAAACTTCAGACTTTTTTGTGCTGCTGTTTTCTGAGCTAATTCTGGGAATCTAAAAGTTTTTGGGGCTTCCAAGGTGTTGTGATGTGGCGAGAGGTGTGGTCAGTTGTCTTCTGGTCTGAGCTCTGGTCTTTACCCAGGAGGATCTTTGTGTTCCTCTTTAGGCACAATTGCTAGCATGCCTCTTGGCCCTGGAATTGTGACCAGGTCCCCTGTTCTCCTGCATCCACTAGTGCTCATTTCTAAATTGGAATTTTTTTTCTTTTTTTCTTTTTTAATTTTTTTTCCATATGCTTTTGAGTTGAAAATTTTTTCTCCCTTTTCTCCCCCCCCCATTCTCCCCAAGACAGCGCTCAATCTGACATAGGCATTTACATACCCATTAAACATATTTTCACATTAGTGAAGTTGTAAGTACAAATTAAAATCAATAGGAGGAACCATCAGAAAGATGAAACAAAACTCAACAGAAGGTAAAAATAAGTGATAGCATTCGACTTCCATAGTTCTTTCTTTGGATGTGGACAGCATTTTCCATCCCGAGGCCTCTGGAGATGTCTTAGATCCTCAGAATGCTGAGAAGGGTTCAGTTTAACAATCTTAGTCATTGCATAACGTGGCTATTATTGTGTACAAAGTCTTCTTGGTTCTGCTCACTTCACTCAGCATCAGACTATATAAGTCTTTCCAGGTTTTTCTGAAGTCAGCCTGTTCATCATTTCTTATAGCACAATAGTATTCCATTACATTTCATACACCATAACTTGCTCAGCCATTCCCCAGTTGATGGGCATCCTATCAATTTCCAATTCTTTGCCAACACAAAAAGAGCTGCTATGAATATTTTTGTACATGTGGGTCCTTTTCCCATTTGTTTGATCTCTTTGGGATATAGCCCTAGAAGTGCTATTGCTGGATCAAAGGGTATGCACATTTTTGTAGCCCTTTGGGCATAGTTCCAAATTGTTCTCCAAAATGGTTGGATCATTTCACAACTCCACCAACAATGTATTAGTTCCAATTTTCCCACATCTCTCCAACATTTATCATTTTCCTGTTTTGTCATGTTGGCCAATCTGATAGGTGTGATGTGGTACCTCAGAGTTGTTTTGATTTGCATTTCTCTAATCAATAATGATTTAGAGCATTTTTTCATATGACTATAGATGGCTTTAATTTCTTCATCTGAGAACTGTCTGTTCATATCCTTTGACCATTTATCAATTGGGGAATGGCTTGTGTTCTTATAAATTTGTCTTAATTCTCTATATATTTTAGAAATGAGGCCTTTATCAGAGAGACTGGTTGTAAAAATTCTTTCCCAATTTTCTACCTTCCTTCTAATCTTAGTTGCATTGGCTTTGTTTGTGCAAAAACTTTTCAATTTAATGTAATCAAAATTATCCATTTTGCTTTTCATAATGTTCTCTATCTCCTGTTTGGTCATGAATTCTTCTGTTCTCCATAGATCTGATAGGTAAACTATTCCTTGTTCTCCCAGTTTACTTATGGTATCAGCCTTTATATCTAAGTCTGAACCCATTTTGACTTTATTTTGGTATATGGTGTGAGATTTGGGTCTATGCCTAGTTTCTGCCATACTCTTTTCCAGTTTTCCCAGCAGTTTTTTTTCAAAGAGTGGGTTCTTATCCCAGAAGCTGGGGTCTTTGGGTTTATCAAATAATAGATTACTATAGTCATTGACTACTGTGTCTTGCATATTTAAATTCCACTGATCCACCTCCCTATTTCTTAGCCAGTACCAAGCAGTTTTGATGATTGCTGCTTTATAATACAATTTAAGATCTGGAATTGCTAGGCCACCTTCCCCTGCATTTCTTTTCATTAGTTCCTTTGCTATTCTGGACATTTTGTTTTTCCAAACGAATCTTGTTATTATTTTTTCTAACTCTATAAAATAATTTTTGGTAGTTTGATTGGTATGGCACTGAATAAGTAAATTAGCTTAGGTAGGATTGTCATTTTTATTATATTAGCTCGGCCTACCCATGAGCAACTGATGTTTTTCCAATTATTTAGATCTGATTTTATTTGTGTGAAAAGTGTTTTGTAATTGTGTTCATAGAGTTCCTGGGTTTGTTTGGAGGTAGACTCCTAAATATTTTATAATGTCTACAGTAAGTTTAAATGGGATTTCTCTTTCTATCTCTTGCTGTTGGGCTTTGTTGGTAATATATAGAAATGCTGATGATTTATGTGGGTTTATTTTATAGCCTGCAACTTTGCTAAAGTTGTTTATTATTTCAAGTAGTTTTTTACTTGATTCTCTAGGATTCTCTAAGTATATCATCATGTCATCTGCAAAGAGTGATAGCTTTGTTTCTTCTTTGCCTATTCTAATGCCTTCAATTTCTTTTTCTTCTCTTATTGCTAAAGCTAACA
Source organism: Phascolarctos cinereus (assembly GCF_003287225.1). NCBI lineage: Eukaryota > Metazoa > Chordata > Mammalia > Diprotodontia > Phascolarctidae > Phascolarctos > Phascolarctos cinereus. The sequence goes on along the minus strand of NW_027555514.1, from coordinate 278,200,069 downwards.
TTTCCAGTACAATATTGAATAACAGTGGTGATAATGGACATCCTTGTTTCACCCCTGATCTTATTGGAAATGCTTCTAGCCTGTCCCCATTACATATAATGCTTGCTGAAGGTTTTAGATAAATGCTATTTATTATTTTAAGGAAGACTCCATTTATACCTGTGCTTTCTAGTGTTTTTAATAGGAATGGGTGTTGTATTTTATCAAAAGCTTTTTCTGCATCTATTGAGATGATCATGTGGTTTCTGTTGGTTTTGGTGTTGATATGCTCAATGATGCTGATAGTTTTCCTAATATTGAACCAACCCTGCATTCCTGGTATAAATCCTACCTGTTCATAGTGTATTATTCTTGTGATAAGTTGCTGTAATCTACTTGCTAATATTCTGTTTAAAATTTTTGCATCTATATTCATTAGAGAAATTGGTTTTATCATTTTCTTTCTCTATTTTGACTCTTCCTGGTTCAGGTATCAACACCATATTTGTATCATAAAAAGAATTTGGCAAGACTCCTTCTTCATCTATTTTCCAAATAGTCTATATAATATTGAAATTAATTGTTCTTTAAATGTTTGATAGAATTCGCATGTAAATCCATCTGGCCCTGGAGATTTTTTCCTAGGGAGTTCATCAATGGCTTGTTCAATTTCTTTTTCTTAAAATGGGGTTATATAAGTATTTTACTTCCTCTTCAGTTAATCTGGGCAATTTATATTTTTGTAAATATGTATCCATTTCACTAAGATTGTCAAATTTATTGGCATATAGTTTGGCAAAATAATTTCTAATTATTGTTTTAATTTCCTCTTCCTTGGTGGTAGCTTCACCCTTTTCATTCTTGATACTAGTAATTTGGTTTTCTTCTCTAACTTGGAACTTTAACCAGGGCCCTTGCTCCCTTGTAACAGACCACAAGCACTCCTCTTCATCCTAGAACTGCAGTCCAAAACTAGGCATGGGCAGTACAGTTACTAAGTACTTCCAGTTGTACCCAGGGTCAGCAAAGGTTCTCTCTAATCTCTCTTTCTGACCTGTTGTCTGACCACCATATCATCTCTGGGCTGAGAGTTCCCAAAGCTGCTGCTACCACCACTTTTGTGCCTGCCTCCAAGGTCTGCTGCTGTAGAAAAGATTAGCTTGTCCATGGATGGTCCCCATGCTTGGGTAGAGCTCAAGGGATGAGAAGTGGGGAGGAGGGATTCTGAACTAGATACCTCCTGAGTTTCACTGTCTTTTTCTCCTTTGAGCATCAATTTGCATGAAGCCAGGCCAGGAGAATGCTGGAAAATACTAAATGAAACTGAAGGAAAGCTAGGTGGTACAGTGGATAGAACTGTGACCCTAGAGTCAGGAAAACCTGAGTTCAAATCTGTCCTCAGACACTTACTAGCTGTGTGACCCTGGGTAAGTCACTTAACCCCATTGCCTCTCAAAAACAGAGAAAAAAAATAAATGAAGGTATTGTGAGGAATTTAGTACTCCATCTTTCAGCCATCTGATCAGAGGGGGAGAGAAGGTAGTGTCAGTCAGGGCTTCAGTTAGCAGCATAATAATGAGATGATGAGTTTAACCTGGAGGGGTATGTGTGGCATTGGAATCAGGGTAGCAGATGCAGCACAGCGTGAGCTACAAGATTCCTTGAAGAGTCATCAGTCCTGGGAAAAGGGGTGTGTGTGTGTGTGTGTGTGTGTATGTGTGATGTGGTGGGGGGGTAATATGCTGACATGCAGGTCAGTCATCATCTGAATGGTAGAGGAAGGTTTGTTTGGGTTCCTAATTAAGAAAATACTTTCTATTTCATCCATTAGAGGAAGCTGGTGGTGCAGTGGGTAGAGAACTTAGAACCAGGAAGAGCTGAATTCCAATGTGACCTCCCAAGACACTGTAAACTACTTAATTTCTATTTGCCTCAGTTTACTTAATTACAAAAATGGAAATAATAATAGCCCCTCCCTCCCAGTGTTGTTGTGAGGCTCAAATGAGATAGTATTTGTAAAAGCACTCAGCATTGTTTCTGGCACATAGCAGGTGCTATACAAATACTTGTCTCCTCCATCTCTCCCTCTCCATAAGAGCAGTCAATGGGCCCTGGTAAATGAGAGTAATCACAGGAACCTGACAGAGGACTTCTCTGAAGGAAAATTAAGTGAATAAGCCAAAGAGCATAGGTTAAGTGACAGTTCCCAATGAGCAATAAGGTCAAGGATCACGGAGGAGACAAGAATGGAATCCATGACAAGGGTCCAAATACTGGGAGGTTAACAAAGAGTCAGAGAGAACACACCAAGAACAAACCATCTAAATGGTCTCCCTGCTCCAGCCTCACCACTCCCCGTGCCACTCCAATCCATCCTTCCTCCAGCTGCCAAAGTGATTTTCCAAAACCATAGACCTGACCATTTCATCCTTCTTTTAAATAAATACCAATGGCTACCTGTTACCTCTACAATTAAATATAAACTCCTGTTTGTCATTTCAAATTCTTTCTGACTTGTTCACTTCCCGTCTTTCCAGTCTTCTTCTATGTCATAGCCTCCACATACTTTGTGATTCAACCCCAGTTGCCTACTTGCTTTGCTCACACGTTATGCTTTGTCTCCCTTTTCCATGCCTTTGCACTGGCTGCCCCCATGCCTCAGATGCTTTCCTTCCTCACCTCTACCTTTTACAATTCCTGGCTTTCTTCAAAACTCAGCTCAAGTGCCACCTTCTGCAGTGGGACTTTCTGCTCCATCCTCTCACCTTCTGTTCCAGCAGCTAAATCCTTTCCTCCTAATTTCACTCTTGTTGTTGTTGTTTGCACTTCATTCTCAGAGAGGACCATGATGTCAGGAAGGTGATTCCGTGACTTGCAAATGAATTGGATTTAAGTGAAAGAGGGCTGTTCAAGGTAACCAGCCTCCATTTCTCTTCTGGAGCCTTCTGGGCCCAGTGACCCAGTATAGATCAGGATGACTGGAAATGGCCCCAGATGCAGTGGGTGACCTTGGCCTTTTGAATCCAGCAGATACAGGTGAGGCCTGGGCTGGGACCTGTTGTTGATTGGCCAGCAGTAGGTTCCAAGCCCAAGCCCCTTCTGTATGTTCGGTGTATGTAGCATGCATGTATCTTATGTGAATTCCATCTTTCACCCATTAGAAACAAAGCTCCTTGAGAGCGGAAGCTACTTTTGCTTTTACTTTGTGTTCCCAGCATATAGCTCAGTGCCTGGAACATAACAAGCAATTAACAAATGATTGATTGATGAAAGAATGATTCAAACATGGAACTGGATGTGATGGAAGCTGATTGCTCTGTAAGAAATATGAAAAATCCAGAAAAACTTGAAGAGGGCTCCTAGGAACTGATGCAGAATGAAGGCAACAGAACCCAGAGGAAAATACATACACGATAATATCAAAGAAAAAAATAGCTTTGGAAGACATTATAATCTAGATTAAAGTAACAAACAATTTAGATTATGAAATGAATGTTTCCCTCTTCTCTATATAGCAGTAGAGGACTATGGATGCAGATTGTTACATAAACATATGACATATCAATTTTGCTTACAACAAAAGGAAGTTACAAAGAGGGTTTTACAGGGAGTGGCCTGGGGAATTGAGAGGAATGTAAAAAAAATTAAAAAATCAATAGAGAATTTTTAAAAAATGAACAAAAAGATCTTCTGGTAGTTGTAGAATGTTCTTTAAACCTGTTATGACTTCTGGGTCTCTGTGACTAAGGCCTTCTCCTGTTCCCCACACACACGTTGCCTGCTCCAGAATGAAGCACAACATCAGGAATCTCAGGGGCCAGTCTCTTTCTCCTAATGGGAGCAGTACATTATTTGGGCAGCACTGTCATCCCCTCCCTCAAGTCCAGAGTCAAATTCAATCCTTCCCTGAATTCTGGCGGAGGATGGCATCTTGGCCCAGCAGAAGCTTATGTTAACAAAGAAGAGTGAGGGGCTACCCACTGGGGGAAATAGATACATCTGCTTGGAGACTGGGACGGAGGGATTTCATTTAATCTGACATTCGAAGCAGAAACTGAAGATGTTGCAACAGGAAATCAGCAACCAGGCATGCGACCCTTAAATCTACCTCCAGCTGTCCGCCTGGGGAAGCGTATCAGCCTTGAATGAAAAACTGCCCCTGGGGAGGAAAGAGAGAAAGGAGACCAATGCAAGCTGACACTTGTCCCCTTCCTTCCTAGAAGTTGGACCTGCCTAGAGAATCTGAATTTTTGAGCCAGAATGGGTTGGTGACATTGCAAAAGAGTGAGAGAGAATTTGTAGGCAGAGGGCCTGAGATCAAACCTCTACCACTTACTGCCTCCCTTACATTATCTGTAAAATGGGGGGACTTGGCCTATATGGTCCGTGAGGTCCATCTGAGCTTCAAACCTGTGACTTTATGAAGGGGGCAGCATAGGTCAGTGCAGAATTTACTGTCTCAGGAGTCAAAGGACCTGTGTTCAAATCCCACCTCTGAAATTTGTTATGTTTGTGACATTTATCCTCTCTGGGCCTCAGGCATAAAATGAGAAAATTGGGCTGGCTGGCCTCTGAGGGTTCCTTCAAGCTCAATTTCTATGATTTTTAAATGTATAGACCCTGAAATTTGGATAATTCTAATGAAATAAAACAACCATCAGTTATTAAAGGCCTACTCTGGGCCAAACGCCGTGAAGGATGATGGATCCAGAGACGGATGGGAATTTAGAGGCCATCTCATCCAATGTCCTCATTTTACAGATGAGGAAACTGAGTCTCAAGAGTCATAGTGTCCAACGTCATGGAAGTAGTAGGCATTAAAGGTGTAATTTGAACTCAGGTCCCCTGACTCTAGAGCTAAGACTCTTTCCACTGTACTACTAGGAAGTGGTGCCATAAAGGTTTTACCCACTGGGCAAAAGGACAGGGGAGATTGGGGAGACCAAGGAGGTTTTGGTAGAAGAAGTGGCATTTGCATTGGGCTTTAAAGGACAGGTAACAAATTACCTATGAAATGGACTGGAGAGCAAGAAAAATTGAGGAAAGACCAAAATGAGCCTTCTGAGGACAGTGTGTCAAGGGGCAGGGTCATCTCCTGACCCCCACCCTACCACACACACATACACACACATATACACATGCATACACATACATACGCATCACACACACGTACACAGATATACACACATCACATGCACACACCATATATACATATCACATGCCTATGCATCCTCACATATATGCATCACACATTACACACATGTTTACATGTATACATATACACACAGAAACACACTATATGTATACATATCACATACACACATATGTGCATCACATAAAGACACATAGTCACATATATACACACATCACATCACACACAGATATACATACACACATGAACCCCCCCACACACCCACCTTCGTCCTTATATTAAATGCTTTCTGTCTTATCCCTCTCTTATATGCCTTTCATATATCACTTTTTCACTTTCCTAGACTTTAAGTTCCATGAGGACAAGAATTGTGTGTTACCTAAACTATACTTTTCTTTGAACCTAGAATACAATTATTCACACGGTAACTGCTAAATAAATGTTTGTTTTCTTGAATGGAATTGAATTTAGTTGAAACTCCAGGGAACTGGGTGCTCTAGAAAATGGAATTTTCCATCTAAGGTATTGGGTTTCAAACCTTAAAATCAAGTCACTCCTTCTGCATTATAGTTCAATTATAGATGTTGAAAATCTTCATAAAATGTGTTTGCTTCCCCTCCTAGTCTGATGTGGTGAACACAATTATTATCATCTTTTCATGACTGAATAACTCAATGATCAGTGGCTTCTGTGTCTAGAACTGGGGGGGGAACTTAGAGGTCATTGAATAAAACCTCCCTTCTCATTTTGCAGGTGATGAAACTGAGGCACAGAGAGGTTGGATGACTTGCCCAGAGCCACCCAACTAGTAAATTTCTGAGTAGAGATGGGAACTCAGGTTCTCCTGAATGCAGGTCCAGGCTGCTCCTCCTTCTTCCCTCCCCTGCTTATCATCTGTCAAACCCTGAGCTAGGTCCTATGGCCATGGAAACAAACCTAGGTTTTATGGAACCATAAAACTATGTTATCAACGGGGGAAGGGGACAGGGGAGATAGGAGAGATTAGGGAGGCTTTGGGGGAAGAGGTGGCATTTACTTTGGACTTTAAAGGCAGATGAAAAATGAAATGGGAAGAGTTAAGGGACAGGAAGAGTATTACCTGTATGAAAAAGAATGTGAACAAAGGGAAAAAAAGAACTAGGTTCTTGGGCTCTATAAAGGGAAATAACTCCTGCCCTCAAGAAGCTCATATTCTATAAGAAAGACAGCGCCACTAAATCAATCAACAGGCATTTTATGTAGTGTCTACTGTATGCAAGGCATGGTGATCGACTTCTTAGATACAAAAAAAAGGAAAGCAATCTCTGTTCTCAAGGGGTAGCCATTTTATTTGAATCTGGTATCCTACATCAGCAATAATTCACCATCCACTTTCTACTTAAAGACTTTCACTCATGGAAAACACATTATCTCTGAGGTAGTCGGTTCTATTTTGGGAGAATTTTGATTATTAGGAAGTTTCCTTGTGATTGTTATTGTTCATCCTTCATTCTCAAAGAGGGCAAATGACAGCAGAAGGGTGATGTCTTGAATTGCAAGTGAATTGGATTTAAGCGAGGCAGAGCTGTGCCATGTCATCAGCCTCACTCTCTCCTCCAGAGTCATTGGAGCCTTGTGGTAAGACATAAGAGAAGATCACAGGCAACGGCCTCGGAAGTTTTCCTAAAATGGAGATGGAAGCTACCTCTCTACACCATTTATTCATTTATTTTTCTGGTGTCAACAGTAGACTGAAAATATGACAGGGGATGAAGATGGAAAATGGATTTGGAGTCAAAGGACCTGGGAGTAAATCTCAGGAATGTTTCCATTTATTGCCCTCTCAGAGGTTAGACTAAATGACCTGTAGCCTCCTTCAGTTCTAAATCTCTGATCCATGGATAGTATAACTTTGGGAGAGTTACCACTTCTCTGAACCTCAGTTTTTTCATCTCTAAGATAGCAGTTGGAATAGTTGGCCTTGAAGGAGGAGGAGGAGGAGGAGAAGAAGAAGAAGAAGAAGAAGAAGAAGAGAAGAAGAAGAAGAAGAAGAAGAAGAAGAAGAAGAAGAAGAAGAGAAGAAGAAGAAGAGAAGAAGAAGAAGAAGAAGAAGAAGAAGAAGAAGAAAAATAGATGATGTAACTAGCATTTCTATAAGAACTTTCAGGTTTCTCAAGCACTTTGTATATGTTATCTCATTTGATCCTTACATCACCCTGTGAGATGGATACTATAATTATCCCCATTTTACAGAGGAGGAAACTGAGGCTAAGAGAGACTCAGTGAATTGCCTAGGGTCAGAAAACTGGTAAATGTCTCAAGCAGCATACAAACACAGGTCTTCCTGCTCCAAATATCATGAGTCTCTCCACTGTGCCACCTAGCTGCCTCCGGGGATAAAATACCTCAAGGCCTCCAAGCCCCTTGATAGAACATGAGTCCCAGCATAAATGGCTTCTAAGGTCCCTTCTGGTCTTATCACAAAAATGCAGAAAGAAGCCATTGTAACTCATCTGGAATGACAGCTATGTGAAAATAGTATCCTGCTATCGCAGGATCTGGATTCAAATTCTTCTTCTGGCATACCCTGACTTTTGACCTTGGACAAGTCACTTCCCTCCTTTTTCTTCCTTTTCCTCATTTGCAAAATGAGGGGTCTGGACTAGATGGCCTCTGGGATCTCCTCCAATTCTACATGCCTGAACCCACCAGACCAACTGCTGTCCCAAAACAAAAGAAATTTCATAGCAATGAATGAGAACAGATTTTCTTAATGACGCACCAATAAAGTATGGAATAAATCTCATCGTGATGAATTCTTTTTATTTCCTCTGTTGACATAGATTAGAATCTTCCCTGTAACTTCTTGTAACTTCCTGGGATCTTGAGAGTTTTAGTGACTTGCCCCTGGTCACATGGCCAGCGTGGCTCAGAGGACAGATTTGAACCCATTCTTCCGGAGCCTGAAGCCAGCTTTTTTCCGCTACAACAGTTGCCTTTCAGCCATCAGCTCTTCCCATAAAATTTCCAGTCTCTTGTTTCATGGTTATTGCCATTCACGTCTTATTTCTCCTATTTGGTTATGAGTTCCTTGACAGCCAGGATCGTGTCTCTCGTTCTTTGATTAGTCCTCAGTGCCTTTCACGGACTCGAAGTAAAGGGCTTTTTGGTTTTTATTAAATGAAATGTCAACAATGATAGTGTCTCAGATTGAGAGCCGGAAGGGACCTTAGACATCATCTAGTCAAAGCCCCTTCATTTTAGAGATTGGCAAACCACGTCCGGTGACTTAAGACATTTGTCTGAGGTGACCCAGATAGAAAGTGGCCAAGCCAAGACTTAAATCCAGCTTTTCTGACTCCCAATCCATTATTCTTTCTACTGTATCATATTGCTTCTGATAATAAATATTTGTTGTCCTTGTGGAGTCATTTCAGTTGTGTCTGATTCTGTGACCCTGTTTAGGGTGTTCTTGGCAAAGCTACTGGAGTGATTTGCCATTGCCTTTTCCAGCTCATTTTACAGATGAGGAAACTGAGGCAAACAGGGTCGAATGAGTTGCCTAGGGTCACACAGCTAGTATCTGAGGCCAGATTTGAACTCAGGTCTTTCTGACTCCAGGCTCAGCCCAGTGATTATGCCATCTAATAATTAACACTATCACTATTAGACTATGCCGTTATTGCTATTATAAACTAGTACTAATAATATCTTCTATTAAGGAACTTTGCTCTTCAAGCTATTGCCACATGTGTTTGATAGATTGATAGACCTATAATATATATATTTTTATATATTACATTATTACATATTATATATAGATATATAATATACTCTATATTATTATTATTATTATTATTATTATTATTATTATTATTATAACCTTTTTCTTTGACTAATGAGGAAATAATCAGTCAACAAGTGTTTCTTAAGTGCTTACCATTTGCCAGGCATGGTGAGTCCCAGAGATGTTCAATGACCTTGGCTAAGACCATATGGCAGAACGAGGACCAGAATTCAATCTAGTGGATTTTCTGCCCCTTTCTCATTCCAACAGACCCCATGAACATGTGAATTCTTGATTATGGATGAAATGGAAGACAGAAATCGTTGCATTGTTAATGCAAGAATGAGAAAAGATAAGCTTTTCAAACCCCTAGAGATCTTCCCTCATGTAGTAAGTGACCTGTGCATCCCAGTCTGGGCACCAGAACTCAGTGGTTTCACCCTTTTTCCATAGGGGCACACGAGAGGAAAGATCAGCCTGGGCTCCAGTGGAAGAGAGAGACAGAGAAGGAGGGAGAGTAGGTAGCATTCCATCCCCCTACTTGGATAAACACAAAATATCCACAATTCAAAAAAAAACAACCCAAGAGTCTCCCCTCTCCCTCCCCCCTCCTTCTCAGTGCTCCACAAAGCTACCAAGTGACTGCTGGAGTGGAAAAGGTAAGAGGTTCCATGTCCTTCAAGTCACAAGGATGGGGTCCCTCAGGGGAATGGCATCTTTCAAAGAGAAGACTTGATCTGTCACCTAAATAATTACACCATCTTCAGCAAATTCCCCTAGTCCCTCCAGCAATCCTCTCTCTTCCTCGAGATCTTGCTGTGAAGAGATGACCTGGAAACTTCAACTTGCTAAGCAGGATAAAGACAGATCCCAACTTCTTTCCTCCCTTGCCATGAATCAAAGGTAGCCATTTCTCCAGGACATGTGGGCTGAGCAGCTTTTAGGCTTCCTAGTCAAAATACTCTGGCATTATGGATGTGGGAATGTTGGATAATGAGATTGTGAGATTTTAGGTCATCTAATCCAACCCTTTCATTTTATAGAGGAGGGAAACTGAGGACCCTCAAAGAGAAATTTTGTGCCCAGGGTCACACAGGTATGCAGCGGTAGTGCTAGGCTTCAAACCTAAACCTAAATTTGCTTCTTTTTCCACAATAAAATGAAATATCCCAAAATGTTGCTGTTAGTGTATTAAGTGAGGCAGTACAGATGAACCAAAGGAGCAAAGGGGAGTAGGTACTGCCAACATGGCCAGAAAGCATACCCATAGACTTGTTCTGGTGGCAAAAGAAGTTCCCCAACGTACGTCAGCCATCGGGAGCAATAAGCCCTGTCCGATTTCAGTCCTTAGGGATTGTTGTAATTTTGTGGTCGAAGAGCATGGGGAATCCAAGGCAGTAAAGGGATGTTGGTGAGTGACAAGTAACACAGCATGAGTTTCAGGTTAGGGTTAGGAGTGATGAGAGCACGGCCATTGGGGTTCTGGTTTAGAGACGTCATCTCCTTCCTTCATGTGGAGAATGTAAGCAGTCCTGGGATGACACCTCTCCCAGAAGAGCAGGTAACAGAGTGTTCGTTCATTTGGGTCATCTTCGGGACAGCTGATGTGTCCACAGCTGAGCTGACAAACTCGCCAAAAGTCCAGTCACACAGGCCACCAATAGGGAACACATCAATTATAATCTTAAGGCTCAGGCTCAGTTTTATTGCATGCTTCAACTAGTGTTTTTGAGACAATTCCTTCCTATAGAATAACAACAATAATAAACAGCATTTATAGAGTACTTTAAGTGTTGCAAAATCCTTTGATCCTCACAACAGCTCTGGGAGGTAGACACCATTATTATCCCCATTTTAGAGATGGGGAAACTGAGGTTGAGAGTGAATCACTCAGCTATTGAGTGTTGAGGTAGGATTCAACTTCATGTCCTCCAGATGCCAAGTCCAGTGCTATCTACTATGTCAAATAGCTGTCTTACAACATGCCAGATTCAAGAGACTTTTCAAATTAGGATGATCTAAGATAGGACAAGTGTCAGCTAGGTGGTACAGTGGATAGAGTGCCAGGCCTGGGACTGGGAAAACCTGAGTTCAAATCTGGCCTCAGACACTTACCAGCTGTGTGACCCTGGGCAAGTCATTTCATCCTGTTTGCCTCAGTTTCCTCATCTGTAAAATGAACTGGAGAAGGAAATGGCAAACCACTTTTGAAGAAAACCCCAAATGGGGTCACACACAGTCAGACGCAACTGAAGCAACTAAACAATGAGACAGGGAAAGAGGGAAAAGTTTGGGACCAAACCTGCCAATAATGGTTTGTTCCAATATGGAAGTCACTGATGAATTTTGGAGTGAGTAGGTGACAATTATAGTAGTGCCCTGATTCTAGTTTGAAGAGAGATTTGGCTGGAATCCCTAATCTTCCATTTGCTACCTGTATGGCCTTGAGCAAGTTATCTCTCAGCCTCAATTTTCTCATCTGTAAAATGAAGGGGTCAGGCTGGCTGTCCTCTGAAGTTCCTTCTAACTCTCAGTTTAGGAAGTCAGCAACAGACAAGACACTCATACTTATCCCTTTCAAGAAGTAGAAGTTGGAGCCATAATGCAACTTCAATGCAAGTGTAAAAATGCTTGAGTTGCAAGACAGCATAGTTGCAAGAGAGAGCTAAATGGCCTTCTAGCTCAACCTCCAACCTGACCAGGAGTTTTCTCTGCAACAGACCTATCAAGGCCTCTGGTCTTTGATTCATGACCTCCAGTGAAAGACCTCACCACCAACCAAGGCAGCTCTTTCCACTGCAGTGTATTTCTAATAAGTAGGGAGCTTTTCCTGACATTAATCCTATGTTTTACGCTTCACAATCCCACTAGTAGCTTTTGGTTCTGCCTTCAGAGACCAAATAGAAGTGGTTTCCACAGGGCAAATCTTTACATGCTGAAATCAACTATCATATCTCTCTTAAGCAGGGAAACAGCTTCTGCAGCAGCTAGACAGACCAGTGGAGAGAGCACTGAGCCTGGAGTCTGGAAGACCTGAGTTCAAATTTGACCACAGATACTTGATAGTTGAGCAGCTGTTACCTGCTGGACAAATCATTTCACTACTGTTTGCCTCAGTTTCCTCAACTATAAAAGGGTTACAAGAACAGTACCTACCTTACAGAATTGTTATAATGATCAGATAATATCTGTAAAGCACTTAGCACAGTGCTTGACATACAGTGGGCATTTAATAAATGCATGTTTCCTTCCTTCCTTAAGCCTTCTCTTTTCTAGGCTCAAAATCATTATTTCCTTGAAGCAGTTCTCAGACGGCCTGAACTTGAGGCCTTTCCTGGTTAGCCTGCTCTCAACAAACATCCATTAAAATCAGTCTGCCAGAAGTGGACTCCACTTTCCAAATATTGCCTGATAAGGGAGAATGAGTGGCCCTGTTTTGGAGATCTTGTGCTTGTCTTGGTGAAGTCTTAGTTTGCCTTAACTTTCCTGGCTGTTGTATCCTATAGTTGACTCAGTCAATCAACAAGGAAACAATTATTAATTGCCAACTGCATGCCCCACTCATACTGAGCTAGCAGTCTACCAAAACCCTTAAGTCTTCTTCATCTGCATTGCTGTTCAACCAGCCCTCCCCTGTCTCATACTTCTTAGCTGACTCCAAGGCCAGTGCCCTTTCTAGCACTTCTTGGCTGGTTAATAGATCAGTTCCTTAAAGGACTGAAGTCTTGTGGAAGCTAAAGTCTACACCCTTGAGCAGTTTCTTATGGACATCCCAAATTTTATGCTAGTTAGTTAGTTACAGTATCCCATTCCCTCCTTGACAACATTTGGAAAACCAGCTCTGGTATAGTTTTGCCATCCATCTCTCTTCTTAACTTTATTCCTATTGTTATTATACTGAGGCAACTAAACTGTGGGAGTGGCTTTAACTAACCTGTCATCCCTAAGAATAATAAAAGATCTAAAGTTTGAAGGGCTCTTGGAAGTAATCTGTTAGACTCAGTGACTGAACTAAAGCTCCTCTATAACAGCTCCAAAAGATAACATTTAATTGTGTATTGGAGACCATGAGTAATGGGGAACTCATTACCTTTGGAATCAGTTTTTGTGGCTCTTGTATTCTGTCTTATATTGTAAGTATTTGGGCAATTGTCATATCTTTTAACTATATGGGAAGTATTTTGAAGGTTGGTGTCATTTTTTATATTAGCATTTCCACAGCCTTTAACAAAGCAAAGCGCTGGGTATATGGTTGGGATTCAATTATTTTTGCAAGAATGGGATGTGAGTTTGGCATTCAGACTTGTGATCTTATTTGTATAGGCAAGTGTTAGTGAGGAAACTCTTCCTACCAGTGTAATTCTGCACTCACTTTGTGACTTATAATCTTAGACAATTGACTGGCACTGAGTGGCAAAGGACTTACCCTGGGTCACTCAGCCAGTATGTGTCACAGTTAGAACTTGAATCCAGGTGTTCAAGTCATGTAAGCCAGTCTTATTTTCACCATGCCATGAGATTATATGAAATTAACAATGTGTTGTAGTAAATAGAGTCCTGGAGGTTGAGTTTAAGAATGTGGGTTCAAATGCTGATTAAATTCAAATCTCCCTGGATCTCATCATTTCCTCATTTGTAAATAGAAGCCAAAGAGTCAAAGGACATTATACTTAAGGCCCCTTCTAGCTCTGAATCTATAACCTAGGATCATTTTACAGTTTTGTAAGGTAAACATATACAACACAGAATAAGTAAGTGATCTCTACACAAGAAGAACACTCTGGGCACTCTGTTGATTTTAGGCCCCTGGGGGTACCTTGAGGGCCAAGGTTTCTGAGAATTGGTAGAGATCTGAATGATGTCACTGTCTCAGGAAGCTTGGAGGGGGGGGAAGGGAAGAATCCATGGATTTGGACAGCTACTACCACCCCCCCCAGCTCAAAAAATAGAACTTAGTCTTATAAGTCAATTCAAGTTGGGTGCCATTGATCCATGTTGGTTTCATAAAGAATACTAAGAGATTCCACAGATTTTAGAAAAGTTATAATGTCAGACAAGCTTATTCAACGATACTGACTTCCTTGATGACTGAGTTGGTATCCACTTGCCAAGCATTTTGATGGCAGCATCTGTCGGGGACTGTGTGTGCCAGGGCATCTAGTGCCCAGGATCTTGCCACCTCCTCATGGTTTTGATATCTTTTTTTCAGGAGAAGTTCCTGGCAGGTGTAAGGGCCCCACCAGAAACAGAGAGTGAGCTAAGTTCAGCAGAGCAGGTCTAACTGGGGTTTTCATGCCTAGGACGTCAGTGGAACAGCAACCCTAGCACTCTTGCTACTGCTCCTTATTTTGCAGTGCCTGGTATAGATTGTTTCTAAGCATAGCTTCAGAGATTAGAAGGGGAAGTTGGGGAGATGCCACCACTACCTCTTCTCCCCAAAACTATTTATAACCTGTTCTCTGGAGCTCAGAGTGGAAGAGAAAGATGGAGACAGAGTTAAGAGCCAGCAAGCTTTGGAGAAATACTCTTGCAATCCTACATCCCTGCTCCTTGTCTCTGGCTTTCCACAGTCTGTAGCATCTTCTACTCCTGTTTCCCAGCTTGGTTTTGGTGTTGCACTTAGATCAGGGGCATGCTGGTAAATGCGTAACAACTCACTATTCAGAAAATTTTAAAAAATATACAAGACACACTTTTCAGTTTAACATTCATTGTTAACATTTCTCCATCATTTTCTTAAATCTGTATAATCAACAAAACAATACACCAAGTCCAGATTTGTAGTGTTTGCCAATTTCTTCAGCGTAAATGTTCACACTGAAATTTTAACAATAGGCTCTTAAGAGCAAGTGTACGTTGACTCCAGCACCCCCTGCTTTAGATGCTGTTCTCTCCGCCCTTCCTTACCACAAGATCCTCGGTTCTCATCCTTTTCTCTTGACCCTTCTATCACTCTCTGCGTCTATTAGTTCTATATTCATCTATCAGCTCCTTCCCATTCAGTGTCACGTTGGTACTAAGAATATGTGTCCTAGATCTTCTATGTCTATGCCAATCTCAAGTATTATGTTTCATTCACAAATTGGGGAGCATATCCTTTGTCATATTAGGGATCTTTTTTTTCTTTTTGGTTTAAAAAATATAGCCACCATGTCCAGAGGTTGCTTTGATTCAATTTAATTCAATTTGATTCAATTCAGTTCAGTTCAGCTTGGTTCAGTCCAGTCTGGTCCAGTTTAGTCCAGTTCAATTTAGTTCAGTTTAGTTCAATTAATCAAACACTGAGTAAAGGCTTAGTAGACATAGAGCACTATACTAGGCAATGAGCATTAGATTAGAGATTGTTTCATCCTTTGTATTTATATCTCCAGAAATTAGCACATTACATGTCATATAGTACATACTAGTACCATGATGGTTGACTGATAACTGGGTGTTGGAAACACAAAATTTAGGTCAAACAGGGTGCTGGCTGTGGAATTTACAGCCTGGAGAGGAATATGACACCAATAGATAGCAGGGGTAATAATAATTGTAGCTAATATTTAAATAGTGCTTTAATGTTCTAAAACATTGCTTTAGCCTCTTTACATATATTAGCCTCTTAACCTCAGGTTTTTTATCTATAAATAACAACAAAAATAGTAACAATTATAATGGCAGCTACTTCAGTGTTGTGAGGAGCAAAGGAGATAATTATCTGTGAAATGATTTTCTAAACTGGAAGAACTATATATAAAGAATGCTTATTATTATTATTATTATTATTATTAGCTATTAAAGAGATATAAATGATCCATTATGAGATTTGAGAGGCATCTAGCTATTATTAACTAGAGGATCAGAGAAGGTTTCATGGAAGTGGAATCATTTGTGTTGGCTCAGCAAGCAAAATGAAGAAAGGAAGGAGACATTTCAGGTATGGGATTCAGAATGAGAAAATGTCCAGAGGATATATGGGAGATAGATTGTATGGAGGAGAGCAGTAAGAAATGAGGCATGGTGTCAGAGTATTTGACATAGCTATGGAAAAAGAAAGTAAAATTGTAACCAATGGGGAGCCATTGAAGATTTTTGAGCAGAGGAATAATAAGAGTGTGATATGAAGATAAGAAAGAGGATAGGTCAGAAGAATTATTAGGAGGTTGTTCTCAGAAACCAGGGGAACAGTAATGAGGGTCTACTAGGGAAGTTGCAGTAAGGATGGGGACAGGGAGGGACAAAGCAAGAGAAAAGGAATAGATAATAGACTATGTGAGAGGTAAAGTCCACCATGATAAAGATACTACTGTGGCTATTATTAGGGGATATTCAATGAGTGGTGGATGGTGCCATTGACAAAAGCAGCAACAAAAACCATTGTTAGAAGGAGAAGCAGGAATTATGGGAAAGATAATACATTTGGATATGGACATGTTGAGTTGGAGGTGTTGCTGGGGTTTCCACTTAGAGATTTTCAACAGGCAATTGGTGATTGCCTTCTGAAATCCAGAAGAGAGGTCAAAACTGAAAACATTGATCTAGGAGTCATCAAATCCCAGAGTCTCAGAGATGGCAGGAGCTCTCAGAGGTCATCTAGTACAACCCTCACTTGGACAGGACTCCCCTCTACAATGTCCCCAAGAAGTCATGTTCTAGCCTTTCCTTGAAGACTTCAAGAGAGGGAGAACTCACTACCTCCATACACAGACCACTTCCCTCCAGTATAGCTCTCATTGTTAGCAGGTCACCTAATGTTAAGCCTAGGTCTGTCTACCTTTTTTTGTCCTCAGCATTAAAGCAGAAGAAACTTGATCCCTCTTCCACCTGACAGCTCTTCAAATACTTGAAGAAAGCCATTATGCCCAGTGCCCCTCTCCCCTAGTCATCTATTCTTTAGCAGACATAAGAGCCTTCAACTAATTCTCAAATGGCACAACCTATAAAGCCAAGGAATTGGAATGAAGAGATGGAGTAGAGAAATTAGTCTGGGTGAGTAGGAGGGAACGTCTTCCTTTATACCAGGAAAAAGTGTGGCTGATGTGGAGAAATGTTGTGGAGTGGAAATTCTCGAGATGACCTGAATTTTTTCATTGAAGTAAGAAATTAAATCATCTGCTATAAGTGTACGTCTGTGTATATATGCATTTCTCTTATCATGTGCACGTGAATGCTTGAAAGTGGTGGTAAAGGAGAAGTTGTGTGTTTGAGGACTTAGGACAAGGTTTGGAACATTCCTTGTCAAGGATCCAGGTGGATTGAGTAAGGGATAGTAAGTTCCTATAAGGTGGGATCTGCTGCATTTTCACTTCTGTTGTGACCAGACTTATGATTCATTGATACAAGGAATTCCCATGAAGAAACTCTGTTTCCTGGCCCAAGATGGCACCTTCTCTATCACTTAAATTGTTACCAAGGACGCTTAGAGATTAAATGGCTTGCTCAAGTTAAGCCAGTATGGGTTAAAGGTGAAACTTGAACATCGATCTTCCTGACTTCCCGGCCATCACTCCACAATTCCTGTTATGCAGTAGCTGCTTAGTAAATGCTTGATAATTAACTGATTGATTAGATCTAAAGAGTTGCTGATCAGCTAGTATCTAGCTGATATGATATACCATCAATGGTTGAAATGAGTTCAGTTTTGTCATTTTCTCTAGCAAGGTCCACAACAAAGAGTATTAGCTAGGGGTACCTGAAGTGGAGATCTAACAGACAGGAAAAATATTAAGTTTTGGTAAGAAGACAATGGAAGCCAGAATTAGGAGGTTGTTCTGATAGTAGGGAGGGATAAGGGAACCAGCTAACTTGACCAGAGTCAAGTTAACAAGTATTTATTAAGCATCTCTTCTATGCCAGGCACTGCAATGACCAAAAAAACAAAAAACAAAAAACAAAGGAAAGGAATAAAAGGTCACAGTAAATTTAGAGAGCTGGTTAGTGTGAGGATATGAGTGGAAGAGAGAGATGTATTGGGTCAGCAAATTTTCAAAGGCCAAGATCTTGAAGGTGGTACGATTCTTTTGGAGAAGGGGAAGTAATCCAGAGGGAAGGTCCAATCACTAATTTTAATATCTTTACTTTAGTTGCTGCCAGATCTTCTCTTTTAGTAGACTCTGGATGGAAAAGGGTGACAGGTGTAGATCTAAAAGACACCCCAAGTGCTCTCTAGTCCAGCATCCTTATCATACACATCAGATACTTGAGGCCCAAAGAACTTAAGGGACTTGCCTAGAGTTCCACAGTTCTTAAGATCTAGAGGCAAGATTTGAATCCAGGCCCTCAATTTCAGGAGTAGTGCTTTCCCCACAGTACAATGGTTATCTTGAGGTACAGTCTCTTCATCAACTATAACCTGATCGAGGGTGACCTTCTGCACCTAGCTGTGCCATCCAGTTTCCTCTCAAATTAGTTCTAAGGAAGAGTCTGACTAGAGATTCAAACAATCAACAGTCTTGGGGAACCGCCTTGTGTAGTTTCATTGTTTGGCTTTGTATTATTAGTGGCTGACATAGTCCCTTGGTATATTGTAGGCACCTGGTGAATGCTTGTTAATTGATTTCTTTGTTCACTCATTCATGGTCTACTCAATGAGTTATTGTGGGCAGGAGCATGGGGGACTGCTTGGGAAGGCAGATGGGTCAAATGCAGGCTAAGGAGTCTGAATTTGATTTCTATAGAAAAAGGGAATCTATTGCACCTGTCATTTTCTTTAGTTGGGTATTTCTCTCTCTCTCTCTCTCTCTCTCTCTCTCTCTCTCTCTCTCTCTCTCTCTCTCTCTCTCTCTCTCTCTCTCTCTTTTTCTTTTCTTCTTTCTTTCTGGAGGAGTAATGGGAGCACAGAGAGTTAGGCAAAGACTCTGATCTTCCAGAATGAATACATATGAATACACCTGAACTTTCAATAAGCTTTGGTCCAGAGGTGAGATTCTTGCCAACAAGCTCTTTGATGTAAATAAGTTGGGAGGTGGGTTTTTTTTCTGCCTCCACCAACTAAAGAATTGTTGCTCACAATGTTAGGAGCTATGTTAAAGCATGAAATTATCACTAAAATGTATAAACTGCTTGTCCTCTTGGTTCCCCCCACCCTCCATGGCCATTTCTTGGGGGTGTAGTGGAAAGATTCTTCAGTTGAGAATCAGAGGCTTTTGGCTTAAATCTCATCTCCAACACTATTTGTGTGACCTTGGCTTAGTCATGTCTCTCTGGGTTTGGTTTCCTTATGTATAAAATAAGGGTGTGGAATTGGTGACCTCTAAGATCTCTTCCAGCTAGAACCCTCTGTTTTTACATTCTGGCTCTGATACTAGGTAAGCCATTACACCTTTGTGAGCCTCAGTTTCCCCATTTTACAAATGAGAAGGTTTGTCTTGGTAACCCCTAAGGTTCCGTCCAGCTCTCCATCTAGGGTGATTTGATTCTAACTGTGTAACCCCTGGCAAGACATTTTATCCCCGTAGATCTCAATTTTTCCATCTGTAAAATGAAGGCATTGAACTGGATTATCTCAAAATCCTTTCCTTCTCAATCCTATGATGTTAGGAGTTTGGGAATATTGAATTTTGGTTTCCCCTCATGAAATTCCATTACATTCACTATGTTGTTCTAGGGAGCTTGCTACCTAGGAGGATTCTCTTGAATAGCGATGCTAAACAAAAACCCACAACCTGAGAAGCCCATCTATATCACATCCTATTCCTACTGCAAGTAAGGAGTTAAAGCAATGGCTTTGGAGTGAGAATAAGCAGATCTTCTGGGCTTGGACTACTATTCTGAATCCCACAGAGAAATAAGACAGGTGAGCAATGTTAGCTCAGTGGACTGGAGTGAAAATGAAATCTATTCTAAGCTGCCAACTCTCACCTTTCCCTCAGTTTAACAAGTGTATTATTGTAGAATTTGCACCAATGGACATGCTAGTTAAAGCTGAAAATGCATCTAGTTTTAACCCTATTTCAGTCAGACAGACATAATATGGGGAAAATGGCTTGTCGGGCTTTGTTCTCCATCAGTGTCACACCAGGGTGATGCCGGAGTGGGAGGAGTCAGAGGAAGACATAGAATTGCAGAATATTCAGGTTAGAAGGGTCCTTACAGTCCAACTTGCACAATACATGTCCTGTGCATAATATCCCTGATGAGGGGTCTTCCTAACTGTTGGAAGACCTCTAGTGATGGTGAACTCACTGACTATCCTCTGAGATGAATCACTTCATTTTGAGCTGCTCAAATCATTTGGGAGTTTTTTTGTTATTTGTCTTGAGCTGGAATCTACTTCCCTGTCACTTTCACCAAGTGGTCCTAGTCTGGTCATCTTGGGTGAAGAACGAGATGGCTGATATGTTAACAGGGTATCTAGGGCATGCCAGCAGAGGGAGCAGGTGAATTGGGTCTTAAGTACTTAGCCCGTCTTTCCAACCTGTATCAGGAGTATTCAAGGAAGTAGAAGACCAGTGAACAGTTAGGGCATATGAGACCTGATTGCTTGGGGGCAGAATTAGTTTTCAGCAGAGAAAAGAACAGAATTTCTTAATCATTCAGAGCATGGGTGAGCAAGAGGTAGCATGGTTTAAGGGAAAAATTGTCAGCCATTGGTTAAGAAAATTTGAGTGCAATTCCTGCCTAGGTTACTTACTAGTTGTGTGACCCTGGGAAAGTCACAGCCTTTCTGCACTTCATGTTCCTCAGCTATTAATTGAGCAGATTGCTCCCAGTGGCCTCAAAGGTCTTTCCAGCTTTAAAGCTATGCTTCTATAATCCTTTGATACTATAATACTGCTTGTGCAACTCATTTTCTCTCTCAGTGCCCTGGGCAGCTCTCTTAAGATCTTAACTTGCAGACAATTGCCTATCTACATTAATAGACAGGGCTTCCTCAGGGGGAATTCCCTGCATTAATGAAAACACAAATCTGCATTTAAAGGGAGTTCAGGTATGGGGCACAAGGGCACAGATGCATTGTGGGAGTATTCCTGGAAGTCTCACCTTACTTGTGCATGTCAGAGTGCCTACTGAACCTCAGAAGAGGCAGATAGGAGTTGGGTTGTGCAATGACTATGCCCCTCCCACTCCACTTAAGAAGAGCAACAACCCCAAGGTCAGTGCATCAAGAGAAGAAACCAACACATTGGTTTGGACTCGGCCGAGGCTGCCTTCTGTAAAGACTATTGGCTGGAGGCTTTCCCGATACCTCTAGAGGTATGGTTGAGAACTGTAGTAGTGATTGTCATGAGACCATAAGAAATATTTTCCCTTCGCCTGCCACTCTGGCTGACATGATGCAAGCCATTCACAGGCTCATAGAACAGTTTCAAGACATACAGGCTGCTTCCATGATGATATCACTGTGACAATGGTTGCTTTTCCAGTGTTGTGAACTACAGCAACCCCAATTACATCGGAGCTCACCCTGAGGGCACTGCATCTTTGTAAAGGGTAGCAGGAAGAGCTTTCTTTGGCCAAGAATAGTGAATATTTAATGCTTTGACTCACATTTGTGGCAGATCCCAACTGGCAAATAGGGTCTAGAGAATATTTAGGCAGAAGAAAATTAGATGGGATGGTCTTAGAGTGGGTATCTCTTCTGCTGGAAGAGATGAGTCCCATGAATGGCAGTTATCAGTACCTTATGGGATCCCTTATCATTTGGGGATGCTGTCATTGCAAGTGGGAGGCAGCTACTGCCACCCAGATTTCCAACAGTGAGATTATGCCTTCATAATGTATAAAGATGGTTTTTGCCAAATGAAGGTCATATGGAGGATTTAAATGGGAAGCAGCTTGGTATAGTGGAAGAAGTTCTTCTTTGGAGTCAGAGGGGTTGTATTCAAATCTTGCTTCTGATGCTTACTACCTATGTGACCTTGAACAAGTCATTAATCTCCCTAGGCCTTCTGTTCCTTCATCTGTAAAATAAGAGAACTAGACCAGCTAACCTCTGGGATTTCTTCTAGTTTCTAAATCAATGATCTCAAGGCCTTTCTGGGTTTTAGTTTTGTCATTTCTAAAATGAGAAGGTTGGCCTCTGAGGTCCCTTCTTGCTTTGAATCTATGATTTTCTGAATATAATACTGATTCAACAATTCAGTCAGTAAAAAAAAAAATCTTAAGCACTGTGTGCTGGGCACTGTGCTAAGCACAAAAGTCAATGAACAATTAGTAAATACCTAGGATACGAAAAAGAAGAGAGGTGATGTAGCCTAGTGGATAGAGAATTCACTTTGAATCCTGGAAGATCTGGGTTCAAGTCCCACTTTTGACATATACTGCCTCTATGACCCTAGGTAAATTGATTAACCTCTCAGCGCTCTAGTCAACTCTCTAAGACTCTAGGGTGCTGACCTGCACTGGTAGAGGGAGTTTCCTCACCCAGGGAATTCCCTATACTACAAAATTGCAGGGCCTGTCCACATTCCTATGCACGACACATTAATGGAATTATACATGAAGAGTTTAAACGAGAACTTGGAAGACTCCTTAGCAAAGTGGAATTTGGTGGCCTGGATTGATATGATCATGTAGCTGAATGGCTGCTACAGGATAGAGATACCCTGCATGGGATGCCCATTTTGCAGACAGGAGGTTGAGAAGGACTATCAATGTTCTGCAGTATGTCACTCCCACTGCTGTAGGCATTTGGTATCGAGATGGACTGCTCCTCTATGAGTTGTTACAGTATGAGTCTTCACTTTAAAAGCTCCATAACCCAAGTTGAGAAGGGAACTTTCAAGGCCAACACCACTTATAAGAAAAACACCACCACCACCACCACAAAAACAAAAAAAAACCCCTTCAGATAAGCTTTCTTTCCAGTTGCTGTATGTGTACAAAGATGTTCTCTATGTTTTGTAAGTAAAAACCAAAAGAAAAATGTTTCTTTTGATTTTTACACACAAGAAACAGTATTGAAACATCCACACTATGTATATCCATAGGTGGAAAAGGTAGAGTTGCCTCCACTCCAGAAGATAGATAGAGAGGATAGAGGATAGAGAGATACGTGGTCATTGGAGCAAGAAGACTTTGGAGAGCTACTGGGACAGCAGGAAAGTCAGGAATGTGTACATGGTGAGTGGCTGGGAGGACCAAAACTGAAAGTGAAAGTCCATAGGCTTTGCAGATTATATTATCTTCTATAGCTGCTGGTAGGCATGTGGAAAAGTCAGCGTTAGGGCCCTCAAGTCCAGATGATGGCCTCTCACTTCTCTAGTTTCCATGACTTCATTCTGCACTCTATACAAATTGCACAAACCCACATAGACACAGCACCCATCTTCATAGCTGTGATCACCTCTCCTCATGGGGGAGGGGATGTCAGTGGGAGATTGCACTTCCTAAACGATGGCAGTAATGAACTCATAATGGCCTGTATCTCATGTGATGCCTCTTAATCATTTCTAGTTAACTAATACCAATGGGTCTGGGACAGGGATAGGGAAAGACTACTGGAAGGAAGACTAGTCCAGTGCCTGTTAGGAGAAGTTGAACAGAAGCACCAGTGTTCTAGAGAGCAGCCATTTTAAGTGCTTCAGTTGTGGAGGCCCAAAGGAGAGAGCAACTGACTCAAGGAAGCCCGTGGGGCTTGGAATTCTAGGATAGCTCCCTTATGTAGGGATTTCTTTGGGCCAGTGGTCCGCTTACCTACTAAGCATAATGAACTAGGTGGGACATTGGGAGACATACTGTCTTCTGGGGTGTCGTATTCAACTCCTAGTCAAGATATAGATTGAAGGAAGCGTGAAATAACCAACTTAGATGGGGACACAAGGAAAATGACGAAATCTTCCTGGGTGACACGACTTTTTCATTCTAATTTCCAATAAAGAAGGAAAGAAAGAAAGAGAACAGAAGGAAGAAAAAAGGGGAAAAAAGGAAGAAGGAAAGAAAAGAAGATAAAAAGAAAAGTAGAAAGAATGAAAGGAAGGAAAGAAGGAAGGAAGAAAAGTGAAATAAGGAAGTGAAAAAGAAAGGGAGGATGGAGAATGGAAGGAAAGAAAGAAGGTAAAAAGAAAGGCAAAAGGAAAAATAAAGAGAAAAGGCAGAAAGGTCAAAAGGGAAGCAGAAAGAAGAAAAGAAAGAGAAGGAAAGGAAAAAGAAGAATAAAAGACTGAGAGAAAGAAAAAGAAAATAAAGAAAAGGCCCCCAAACTGAAATCTGAACAATAACCAAAGATATCTAATACCATTGCTAACAGCTCAAGAGGGTTTCTTAAGTGGCTGAAATACAACTGAAGTGCTCATTAATTTAAATTAAGCACAAAAATCCATGGTAATGTAGTGTTAGCCTTGCAGTTCTGAAGATACCAAGCCTGGGAGTAAAAAAAAAAAAGTAAAGGTTCCTTGAGAAGGTCTATCTCCCCACTTTACACAGGACCTAAAAGGTACTTATTGACAGGCTAAGTAAGGCAGCAAACTGATTCTTTTAGTATGGGTCAGAAAGAAAAGAGAGGTGATATGCAGAAGAAAGCTTGAATTTTTTGGTTTTATTTTTATATCCCTTTGCTCTGTTATTTTGTATCCCGTAGCCCAGCAACATTCAAAGTTCTGGGTTCATACAGACTGAATCTAATCTTGGGCACAGAAACTTTAAAAAGGATTATTTACTCTCTAACAGTTTTTTCCCCAAATCTACTCTGGGAAAATTTAAAAAAATAGATTTCATGTCTAGGTTTCCAAAAATGTGAGCAACTGTAACCCTAGATCCCTTATATGAACTGAAGATAATAAATACATATTGTGTACAGGACAGTGTTCAGAAAATACAAATTTTCATGATAACCCATAAATACATTTAAAAAAGCCCTAACAACACATATAAGGCACTCAGCAGGCTCACAGGAGTGCATAAAAAGATGTAGGAGACAAAAAGTATGCCAACGTCCCTCAGAAAGAATTGAACTCATGGTGGCCATCAGGGCAACACTGATGCTATGTTTTCCTTGATAACTTCTTGAAAGATAATGTCTAGGCTCTTATTTTTTTTTTATCATGGCTTTCAGGTAGTCCAATAATTTTTAAATTATCTCTCTTGGATCTGTTTTCTAGGTCAGTTGCTTTTCCAATGAGATATTTCACGTTGTTTTCTATTTTTTCATTGTTTTGGTTTTGTTTTATACTTTCTTGATTTCTCATGAAGTCATTCTAATTTTTTAAGGAAGTATTGTCTTCAGTGAGCTTTTGGATTTCCTTTTCCATTTAGCCAATTCTGCCTTTTAAGGCATTCTTCTTGTCATTGGCTTTTTGGACCTCTTTCGCCATTTGGGTTAGCCTGTTTTTTTAAGGTGTTATTTTCATCAGGTTTTTTTTGGGTCTCTTTTAGCAAGCTGTTGGCTTGTTTTTTATGATTCTCTTCCATCATTCTCATTTCTCTTCACAATTTTTCCTCTACTTCTCTTACTTGCTTCTCAAAATCCTTTTTGAACTCTTCCATGGCTGGGAATGATTCATATTTTTTTTTTGGAGGCTTTGAATGTAGGATCTTTGACTTTATTGTCTTCTGTTTTGATCTTCTTTGTCACCAAAGTAAGATTCTATTGTCTGACCATTTTTTGCACTGTTTACTCATGATCTCAGCCAATTACTTGAGTTTTAAACTCTTTGTTAAAGTAGGGGTCTGCTTCCCAAGCTTTGGGGTTTTGTGCAGCTGTTTTCAGAGATACTTCTACGGAACTGTAAATTTTCAGTTCTTCCAAGGTGATATGATAAGGGGTGAGGTGTTTACTCCTTTCCTGATCTGGGCTGTGGTCTATGAGAGACCACAAGCCCCCTTTCCTGCCTTGAAACTGTGGAGAGGATTCCCTCTTCACCACCATCATAAGCTCCATAATGCCAGGGCTCCTCCTTGCCCCAGGACCACCATCCAGAGCTACAACCCAGATCCAAGCACAAACAAAGCAATAGAATCCTGCCTCAACACCAACAAAGAGATCCCTGCAATCCCTCTCTGATAAGCCATTCGATTCCCCATCCATCTGTGGGCCGAGAGCTCCAGAAGCAGTCGCTGCCCTGGGGCTGTGCTGGGACTGGGGCTGGAGTGAGCTCCTCTCTTGCTGTGGTCAGACACACCTTTCCTACTGACCTTATAAGTTGCCCTTGGTGTTTATGAGTTGAGAAGTCTGGAAACCACCAAAGCTTCCCTTGATTCAGTCCCCTGAGGTCTGCTCCAAGTTTGCTGAGGCCCCTTCTTTGCCTGCCCAGCCCACAGTGAACTGCACTCCTTGCAATAGACCTTTCCAATCAACTATCCAGGTTGTCTTGGGCTGGAAATTTGTTCCACTCTGTCTTTTTGTGGATTCTGCTGCTTCAGAATTTGTTTTACAGGTATTTGGAGGGGTTTGGGGGAGAGCTCAAGCAAGTCACTGCTTTTACTCCACCATCTTGACTCTTCCCCAACACTGATGTTATGCTGAATCTTATTTATCCATGAAGTGACTTAGGATCATAGATATAAAGACATAAAAGAACTCAAATGCCATTTGTTTTTGTGCCATTCATTTTCAAGTACTGGTGCTACCTAAGAATTTTTTCTTCTCTAGGACACTAGATTTTAGAATTCTGCCTAGGAAATAAAATTCTCCCCTATTCTACCCCAGGGAATTATCCATGAAGGAAGTGATAAATAACAGACTTAGATGGAGACTTAAGACAAAGCACTGAATCTTCCTGCTATTATTGGTGGTCATAAGATTTACAAGATCTCGAGATACCATGAGTTCTTTAAACATTTTTGATACTGCCTCCCTAGGTCTCTATCTAGAATAGGACTATTTATGTTCAGAAACTCTCCTAAGTCATTTGGGCAAACAATTGTGTTTTTACCATATGCTTCTGCAGGGACTCTATTATTGTTCCAGTTATTATCGTATTTGGGGAGCTGGAAACCCCTCCCTCACAAAAGCTGAACTTTCCTCTCAGGCTGAGTGGACAAGAAAGCTATGGCCTAGCATGTATAACTTCCACAGGAAGTATGAAAAGAGATGTCCAAGAAATGCAGCCTTTCCTTAAACCTCCTTATTTTCCAAGAATTGCTGAGAAAACCAGACACCAGTCTGGAGGAAATTAGGCTTAGCCCAACTTACATCAGATTTTATAATAAATTCAGAATGCATACAGGATCTATATATTAAAGGTCATACCATTAAAAAATAGAAGTGGATCATATACCTTGTACAGCTGAGAGTAGGAAAAGACTTTTTCTTTTTTTTAGGCAATTGGGGTTAAGTGACTTGCCCACGTTCACACAGCTACTAAGTGTCAAGTGTTTGGTCTGAGGCCATATTTGAACCCAGGTCTTCCTGACTTCAGGGCTGGTGCTTTATCCACTGTGCCACCTAGCTGTCCAAGAAGACTTCTTAATCAAAGAAGGGATAGAGACAATTAGAAAAACTAAAAAAGATCATTTTGGCTACATGAAATTTAAAGCTTTTGCATAAAATCTAAACATCTAGGATTATAAGGAAAGCAGTTGAATGGAAAAAATATTTATATTAAACACACATCTGATAAAGATATGAAATTCAAGATTAGATAGATAGATAGATAGATAGATAGATAGATAGATAGATAGATAGATGATAGATAGATAGATAGATACATGGATGGGGGGTGGTGGAAGGAGGAAGGGAGAGAAGCACAACAATTTTAAGAGCAAAAACCATTCTGCAATACAGCAGTAATCAAAATATACAAATGGACAATTCTCAAAATCATAAATGCAAGCCATCAGCATCTGAAAAAATAATCCAAATCACTAACAAGAGAAATATAAATCAACACAAAGCTGGCTCTAACCTTCATATCCAGCAAGTTGAAAATTATGAAAAAAGATTGAAATGTAAATGTTGGAGGGGTTGTGGAAAGATTGTCCTAGCAATATATTTCTGGTGGATCTAGGGATTAGCCTTACCATTCTGAAAAGCAATTTGGAATTCTATAAATAAAGTGACTAAAATGCCCCTACCCTTTGAATCAGAGAGTCTGCTGATAAGCATTTATGCCAAAAAGGCCATTGACCACCAAAAAAGCCCTATATACACCAAAATATTTATGGCAGTGCATTTTGTGATAGCAAAGAACTGAAAACAAAGCAGGTATCCCTCAGTTGGGGAATGTCTAAAAATTCACGAAGATGATGGAAGGATGAACATGGAGAAGGTAGAGAATCATAGAAAGATTTGCACAAGTGGATTCAAAGTGAAATGATCAGTGCCAGGACAACAGCCTGCACAATAGCTACCATGATGTAAATGGAAACAACAACAAAACAGCCAAAATTGAATGCTGTGAAATTACCAAGAATGAGCATGGTCCCAAAGAAGACATCTCCTCTTACTCCTTTGCAGGGGTTGGCCCTATGAATGGAAAAATGAATATAATGCCAGATTTTTAAAAATGCTCAATTTTTTTTTCCTTTTAATATATTATATGAGATGGCTTTCTGGGATAGGGGACATGGGTGATACAAAAACAGGAGATATCAATAAAATATATTTTTAAAAAGTTAATCAGAGGCAGCTAGGTGGTGCAGTGGATAAAGCACTGGCCCTGAAGTTCAGGAGGACCTGAGTTCAAATCTGGCCTCAGACCAAACAATTGGCACTTACTAGCTGTGTAATCCTGGGCAAGTCACATAAATGAAACTGCCTAAGAAAAAAAAAGTTAATCATTGACATCTATGAGTACATATATGTCTAACACTATATTTGGAAATTGGAGTGAGGGAGCGCACAAGAGGATTTAGAAGACAACATCCTTTGATCTAGTCAGAGACGGAATTAAATAAACCAGAAATGTTAAGGCAGAGCTCCTGGGACATACCTTAAATGCCAGGCTGAGGAATCTGGATCTAATCTTAAAGACAATATGGAATCACTGAAGATTTTTGAGTAAAGGGGGGATACGGGCGAGCCCTGCCTTAGAAAGATTATTTTGGCACCTGGATGGCCAATAAATGGGAAAGAGAAGAGAGTAGAAGTAGGAAATCCATTAGGAAGCTATTTCAATATAGGTAAAGGACTGAGCTGGGGTGGTAACCATGTGAGTGGAGAGAAGAAAAAGAAGCAGAGAGATGCTGTGAGAAGTCTCAGAAGAATAAACCTTTCAATATTTATTAAGCATCTACTATATGCCAAGCGCTATGCTAAGTTCTGGAGGAGAAAAAAGGAGAAATCAAAGATGGTCCTAAGGTTATGGAGCTGCGTGATTAGAAGGAAGATTTTGGAGGAGGAAATAGTTGTGGGGAGATGAGGGAAGATAACAAGTTTGGCTTTAGACATATGCACAAGATGAAATAAAGGGTTCGATCCAAGGTAAATGCCAAGGATGAGGAAGATTTTTTTTAACCTATGTTTCCAGGGAAGAACACTTGGTAAGATATGGGTCTACTGATGGACACAAATAATAGATTATTAACATACAACAAAGAAAAAAAAAGACTAATTCCTAGTTTTCTTCCTAATCCCTCATCAAGGAGAATTGTCTTCAAATGGGAAAAAATGTCCATGTTCCCTGACCTCTGACACAGGCATGCCATAGACAGCATGGAAGGGTCCAAAGGTATTGTGAAGACCATAGGTGTAACTGACCTTGCAGAGAACACAGTGCTCAGCACATGGTAGGTGCTTAATAAATATTCATTGGTTAATTTATTGTTCATTAGTGCCATCCTGTGTTTAAGACCTTAGTGAATGTCCAAGTTCATGGTGGACGTAGAGAAAGTAGGAACATGTATTTATTAGCCTAGTAGCATGAGAATGAGGCAGCTAGATGGGGCAGTGGACAGAGCACCAGTCAGGAAGACCTGAGTTCGAATCTGGCCTTCGACACTTACTAGCTGGGTGATCCTCTAAAGTCACTTAACCCTGCTTGCCTCAGTTTCCTCATCTGTAAAATGAGTTAGAGAAGGAAATGGCAAACCACTACAATATCTTTGCCAAAAACATCCCAAATAGGGTCACAAAGATTCAGACACAACCAAAATGACTCAACAGCGACAGCATGACAGTGATGGGGAGGGTTTTGGGGAATGAGGAGTTACTGATGTTGGAATAGAAACTGGTCTTCATTCTGTTAAAAGCAAGGAGACATATAGTTTGCTTTGTCATTCCCTGAACCCCACCCCCACCACTGTCCTTGCTACTAAGATAATAAATTGAAAGTTCAAATGTAGGCTGAGCAGTAATAAAGCTGTGTAGCAAGTCGAAATGCAAATGTGCACACATTCAAGCTAATGCATAATGAATCTCACCACTCTACTTAAAGTGTAAAAGACTCTTTAGAGCTGTGGGGTGGGGGAGGGGCATGGGATCCTTTTCTTAAGGAAGGCTTCTCATCACTATTTTCTGTACATTTCTCTTTTCTATGTTCTTAAATAAAACTTCCCTGGGGCTGTCTAGACAAAATTCCAGTTGTGTTTTTTGCCAAAACATGCAAAAGGCATGGTTAGTTAACAGTGTCTCTCAAAAAGAGTTGGAGTTGGGGCAGCTATGTGGCACAGTGGGTAGAGAACCTTGCCTGGAGGACCTGAGTTGAAACTCAGCCTCAGACACATAACACTCACTAGCTGTGTGACTCTGGGCAAGTCACTTAACCCCAATTGCCACACACACACACACACACACACACACACACACCTGGGGTTTGGGTTGATGCAATATCTAGGTCTCAGTTTCCTTATCTGTAAAAAATGAGATCACACCACATGAAGTCTATAATGAGTTTCAACTCGTCATGTATATATATATTTGTACGCACACACACACACACACACACACACACACACACACACACACACATATATATATATATATATATATATATATATATATATATATATATATATATGAGGGATTAGAGCCAGGGTGAGGAACCTGCAGCCTTGAGGTCACATGTGGGCCTCTAGGTCCTTAAGTACAGCCCTTTGGATGAATCCAAACTTTACTGAATAAATCCACTTAATAAAAAAGATTTGTTCTGTAAAACTTGTACTCAGTCAAAAAGCAACACTTGAGGACCTAGAAGGCCACAGATTCCCCACCCCCTGGTAGTCTTATTCTGTATGATTTCAGAGGGTGGACCAATGGATAATAGTGAAGAGGACACAGACTGAACAGCTTTCCCAAATTTGATAAGAATTTCTGAAATTTGGTGGGATTTTCATTCAAAAAATCAGAGGAATATCACTGGAAGGGTTAAGTTGATGATGGATGGTATAGTTTTCCCCCTACATGACTATTGTGGTCCCTTCTGATGATAAGATTCTATAAATTCAGAGGCAGAATGATGCAGTGGAATGAGTTCTGGTTCCGGGAGCCAAGATGGCAGAGTGAAAAGGCAGTCACTCTCACTCTCCCCTATTAACCTCTGAAAACCCAGAAAATATCACCCCAGAAAAAAAACCCTGGAACACCTAAACTAGAGGAAAGACAGGGAGCAGCAGTGCAGCAGCCCAGCAAATGGGTCTCCCAGTGCCTCAGCAAAAATAAGGGAGGCAGAACTACAAGGGGCCCCAGGTGGATAAGCACCCTGTCGAATTCATCTGAAAGGAGGTGAAGAAAACAAGCTAAAGGCTTTCTAAAGCCCCAGCCTTGCTGATTCCAACCCAACCCAGGTGAGCTGTAGGAGCCCTGAAGCCTTCAATTGTGAAGAAATCCTGAAGCCCAGGTGGTAGAGCAGGCAAACACCAACACCTGGACCTCCAAGTGCCTCAGTGGGGGGAGGAACTGGTGGAAACCAGCTCAGAAAACCACCAGGTGCCTCGGCACTCTACCACAAAGGAATCTCCCAGTGCATTAGCGCAATGAGGGAGACAACACTGCAGGGCGCCCCAGGCAGATAAACACCCTGCAGCACCCATCTAAAAGGAGCTGAAGAAAGCTAAAGGAAAGGAAAAGCAGGCAACCTAGAATTGCCTGAAAGTTCCAGCCTTGCTGATTCCAGCCCAACACAAGGTAAGCTGCCAGAAACCTACAGCCTCCAATTGCCAGCATAAGAGGCCCCAGCACACAAAGCCAGTGACCAAGACCTAGGCTCCCAACACAAGAAGCTTGGGTCAGTACCCTCTGTTCCCCAGCAGGAGAGCTCAATCTCTTTAAAGGCCAGGGAATAAAGAAACACCATGAGTAAAAAGAAACATACCATAGATTCATATTATGAGAAGAGTGAAGATCAAGACAGAAATTCTGAAGAGGACAACATTGTCAACAAACCCACATCTGCAACAACAAAAGGGAATATGAACTGGTCTGAAGCCCAAAAAGCCTTCTTAGAAGAGCTCAAGAAGGATTTTAATAGTCAAATGAGAGAGGTAGAAGAGTCCTTCAAAAATACAATTGGCCAATTGGAAAAAAAATACACTGAAGAAAACAAGTCCCTAAAAAACACAATTGGCCAATTGAAGAAGGAAGGACAAAAACTAACAGAAGAGTATACTGAAGAAACAAGTCCCTAAAAAACACAATTGGCCAGTTGAAGAAGGAAGTACAAAAACTAACAGAAGAAAACAATCTGTTAAAAACTAGAATTGGACAAATGGAAACTAATGTCTCTATGAGAGAGCAAGAATCAGTCAAACAGAAACAAAAAAATGAAAAAATAATGAAAATGTAAAATACCTCATCAGTAAAACAACCACCTGGAAAATCGACTCAGGAGAGACAATTTAAAAATTATTGGACTACCTGAAAATCATGATGAAAAAAAGAGCCTGGACAGTATCTTTCAGGAAATCATAAAGGAAAACTGCCCAGAAGTCCTAGAACCAGAAGGGAAAATAACCATAGAAAGAATCCACCGATCACCACCTGAAAGAGATCCCAAATTGACAACCCAAGGAATATAATAGCAAAATTCCAAAATTACCAGATGAAAGAGAAGGTGCTGCAAGCAGCCAGAAAGAAAGAATTTAAATATCATGGAACCACAGTCAGGATTACACAGGACCTTGCAGCTTCTACATTAAAAGACCAGGGCATGGAACATGATATTCCATAAGGCA
The DNA here is from genome assembly GCF_003287225.1 of Phascolarctos cinereus. Lineage (NCBI taxonomy): Eukaryota > Metazoa > Chordata > Mammalia > Diprotodontia > Phascolarctidae > Phascolarctos > Phascolarctos cinereus. Next base: position 278,167,202 of record NW_027555514.1, on the reverse strand, counting down.
AAGGAGCTTGGAATGCAGCCAAGGATCAATTACCCAGCAAAAATGAGCATCATTTTTCAAGGGAGGAGGTGGATATTCAACAAATAGGAGACTTCCAAACTTTCCTGATAAAAAGACCAGAGCTCAACAAAAAATTTGATCTTCAAGTACAGGACTCAAGAAGGACTTAAAAAGGTAAATGGGACAGAAGGATACAATATGTTGTTAATAAGGGGGGGCTGTTTAAACCCCTACAAGGGAATATGAGACTTGCAACCCTTGAGAACTGTATTGTTATTACACCTTGTTAAAGGAGTATACATAAAGAGGGTGGATATTAGTTGACTTTGATGTAATGATAAAAAAAAATCTAATCAAGTGGGTTAAATGGATCCAAATAAGTGGATCAATCTGATCTTAGAAAATGTACTGAGAAAGGAGGAGGCAGACAAGGGTAAATTACATTACAGGAAAAGACACAAAATCCTATTACAGCAGAGGGAAAGAAGGGGGGGGAGCATTGTTTGAACCTTACTCTCATCAGATTTGGCTCAAGAAGGGCATAATATAATCAGTTAGGTATAGAAATCTAACTTGCCCTATAGGCAGTAGGAGGGAAAAGGGGAAAGAAAAGGGAGGGGGAAAGAAAAGGGAGGGAAGAAGGGAGGGAAGCAGTAAGACTAAAGGGGAAGAAAAGGGAAAGGGATAATAAAAGGGGGAAGGGACTGAAGGAGGCAGTGGTCAAAAGCAAAACACTAGTGAAGGGGAAAGGAAAAAGGAGAAAGAAAAGCATAAATGGGGGAAAAGGATGGAGAAAAAGACACAGATAAATCATAACTGTGAATGTGAATGGGATGAACTCTCCCATAAAATGGAAACAGATTGCAGAATGTATTAAAAACCATAATCCTACAATATGTTGTTTACAGGAAACACATCTGAAAAAGAGTGACACATACAGGGTAAAGGTAAAAGGCTGGAGCAGAATATATTATGCGTCAGCTGAAGTAAAAAAGCAGGGGTAGCAATCCTGATCTCAGACAAAGCAAAAGCAAAAATAGATCTAATCAAAAGAGATAAGGAAGGAAACTACATCCTGCTAAAAGGCACCATAGACAATGAAGTAATATCATTACTAAACATATATGCACCAAATGGTATAGCATCCAAATTCTTACAGGAGAAGTTCAGGGAGTTACAGGAAGAAATAGACAGCAAAACTATACTAGTGGGGACCTGAACCTCCCCCTCTCACACTAGATAAGTCTAACCACAAAATAAACAAGAAAGAAGTTAAGGAGGTGAATAGAACATTAGAAAAGTTAGGTATGATAGACCTCTGGAGAAAACTGAATGGGGATAGAAAGGAATATACTTTTTTTCGCAGTACATGGCACATACACAAAAATTGACCTTGCACTAGGGCCTAAAAACCTCACAATCCAATGCAGAAAGGCAGAAATATTAAATGCATCCTTTTCAGATCATGATGCAATAAAAATTATATGTAATAAAGGGCCATGGAAAGATAGACTAAAAAATAATTGGAAACTAAATAATCTAATCCTAAAAAATGATTGGGTCAAACAACAAATCATAGAAACAATCAATAATTTCATTCAAGAGAATGACAATAATGAGACAACATACCAAAACCTATGGGATGCAGCAAAGCAGTTCTTAGGGGAAGTTTTATATCTCTAAATGCTTACATAAATAAAATAGAAAAAGAGAGATTAATGAATTGGACATACAACTAAAAAAACTAGAAAAAGAACAAATTAAAAATCCTCAACTAAACACCAAATTAGAAATATTGAAAACCAAAGGAAAAATTAATAAAATATTGAACTAATAAATAAAACTAAGAGCTGGTTTTATGAAAACACCAATAAAATAGATGAGCCTTTGGTTAATTTAATTAAAAAAAAGAAAGAAGAAACCAAATTACTAGTATCAAAAATGAAAAGGGCAAAGCTAACACCAAGGAAGAGGAAATTAAAACAATAATTAGGAATTATTTTGCCCAACTATATGCCAACAAATTTGACAATCTTAGTGAAATGGATACATATTTACAAAAATATAAATTGCCCAGATTAACTGAAGAGGAAGTAAAATACTTAAATAACCCCATCTCAGAAAAAGAAATTGAACAAGCCATTGATGAACTCCCTAGGAAAAAATCTCCAGGGCCAGATGGATTTACATGCGAATTCTATCAAACATTTAAAGAACAATTAATTCCAATACTAGATAGACTATTTGGGAAAATAGGTGAAGAAGGAGTCTTACCAAATTCTTTTTATGATACAAATATGGTGTTGATACCTAAACCAGGAAGAGTCAAAATAGAGAAAGAAAATTATAGACCAATTTCTCTAATGAATATAGATGCAAAAATTTTAAACAAAATACTAGCAAGTAGATTGCAGCAACTTATCACAAGAATAATACACTATGACCAGGTAGGATTTATACCAGGAATGCAGGGTTGGTTCAATATTAGGAAAACTATCAGCATCATTGAGCATATCAACAACAAAACCAACAGAAACCACATGATCATCTCAATAGATGCAGAAAAAGCTTTTGATAAAATACAACACCCATTCCTATTAAAAACACTAGAAAGCATAGGTATAAATGGAGTCTTCCTTAAAATAATAAATAGCTTATATCTAAAACCTTCAGCAAGCATTATATGTAATGGGGACAGGCTAGAAGCATTTCCAATAAGATCGGGGTGAAACAAGGATGTCCATTATCACCACTGTTATTCAATATTGTACTGGAAACCTTAGCTTTAGCAATAAGAGAAGAAAAAGAAATTGAAGGCATTAGAATAGGCAAAGAAGAAAAAAGCTATCACTCTTTGCAGATGACATGATGATATACTTAGAGAATCCTAGAGAATCAAGTAAAAAACTACTTGAAATATAATAAACAACTTTAGCAAAGTTGCAGGCTATAAAATAAACCCACATAAACCATCAGCATTTCTATATATTACCAGCAGAGCCCAGCAAGAGATAGAAAGAGAAATCCCATTTAAACTTACTGTAGACATTATAAAATATTTAGGAGTCTACCTCCTGAAACAAACCCAGGAACTCTATGAACACAATTACAAAACACTTTTCACACAAATAAAATCAGATCTAAATAATTGGAAAAACATCAGTTGCTCATGGGTAGGCCGAGCTAATATAATAAAAATGACAATCCTACCTAAGCTAATTTACTTATTCAGTGCCATACCAATCAAACCACCAAAAAATTATTTTATAGAGTTAGAAAACATAATAACAAGATTCATTTGGAAAAACAAAAGGTCCAGAATATCAAAGGAACTAATCAAAGGAAATACAGGGGAAGGTGGCCTAGGAATTCCAGATCTTAAATTCTATTATAAATAGAATCATCAAATATATTACATATCAAATATATAATATATCAAATATATTATAAATAGCAATCATCAAAACTGCTTGGTACTGGCTAAGAAATAGGGAGGTGGATCAGTGGAATAGGTTAAATATGCAAGACACAGTAATCAATGACTATAGTAATCTATTATTTGATAAACCCAAAGACCCCAGCTTCTGGGATAATAACCCATTCTTTGAAAAAAACTGCTGAGGAAACTGGAAAAGAGTATGGCAGAAACTAGGCATAGACCCAAATCTCACACCATGTACCAAAATGAAGTCAAAATGGGTTCCTGAATTAGTTATAAAGGCTGATACCATAAGTAAACTGGGAGAATAAGGAATAGTTTACCTATCAGATCTATGGAGAACAGAACAATTCATGACCAAACAGGAGATAGAGAACATTATGAAATGCAAAATGGATAATTTTGATTACATTAAATTGAAAAGTTTTTGTACAAACAAAGACAATGCAACTAAGATTAGAAGGAAGGTAGAAAATTGGGAAAGAATTTTTACAACCAGTCTCTCTGCTAAAGGCCTCATTTCTAAAATATATACAGAACTAAGACAAATTTATAAGAACACAAGCCATTCCCCAATTGATAAATGGTCAAAGGATATGAACAGACAGTTCTCAGATGAGAAAATTAAAGCCATCTATAGTCATATGAAAAAATGCTCTAAATCATTATTGATTAGAGAAATGCAAATCAAAACAACTCTGAGGTACCACATCACACCTATCAGATTGGCCAACATGACAAAACAGGAAAATAATAAATGTTGGAGAGGATGTGGGAAAATTGGAACACTAATACATTGTTGGTGGAGTTGTGAAATGATCCAACCATTTTGGAGAGCAATTTGGAACTATGCCCAAAGGGCTACAAAAACGTGCATACCCTGTGATCCAGCAATAGCACTTCTAGGGCTATATCCCAAAGAGATCAAACAAATGGGAAAAGGACCCACATGTACAAAAATATACATAGCAGCTCTTTTTGTGGTGGCAAAGAATTGGAAATTGAGAGGATGCCCATCAATTGGGGAATGGCTGAGCAAGTTTTGGTATGTGAATGTAATGGAATACTATTGTGCTGTAAGAAATGATGAACAGGCTGACTTCAGAAAAACCTGGAAAGATTTATGTGGTCTGATGCTGAGTGAAGTGAGCAGAACCAAGAGGACTTTGTACACAATAACAGCCACATTATGCAATGACTAAGATTGTTAAACTGAACCCTTCTCAGCATTCTGAGGATCTAAGACATCTCCAGAGGCCTCCGGATGGAAAATGCTATCCACATCCAGAGAAAGAACTATGGAAGTCGAATCGCTATCACTTATTCTTATCTTCTGTTGAGTTTTGTTTCATCTTTCTGATGGTTCCTCCTATTGGTTTTAATTTTTACTTACAACTTCATTAATGTGAAAATATGTTTAATGAGTATGTAAATGTAAAGCCTATATCAGATTGTGAGTGTCTTGGGGAGGGTGGGGGGGAGGAAGAGGGAGAAAAATTTTGAACTCAAAAGCATATGGAAGTGATTGTTGATAAATCAAAATAAATTAATAAAATTTAAAAAAAAGATTTGCCATAAAAAAAAAAAAGGAATGAGTTCTGGACTGGGATTCAGAGGACATGAATCCGTGTTCTGAGTGTTTTAGGGAGATCTGTTTGACCTTGGGCAAGTCCCTTCTTTTTGGGTTTGAGTTTCCTCAGCTGTAAAATGTAGGATCCTATGATGTCCATGGTCCCTTCCTTCACAAATCTATGATGCCATGACCTTAGTTAAATGTAGACACAGGAGATCAGTACGATAGAATGTAACTTCTTTGAGGGTAGGGACTATTTCAACTTCTCAAAACCTAGCAAAGTGTATGGTGCACAGTAGATGCTAAACAAATACTTATGGAATCAATACATGCTCCCAGAAAGGGGCTGGAGGGGTGGAATTCAATTGTAGGTCTGATTCCTTCATTTTTCCCACCCTATATCCTGCCCCTCCTCTCCACCCCCCCCATCATGTAGTCTTCTAATCTATTTTATAGATGGGAAAAGTCAGGTCTGGAGAGATTAAGGAATTTGTCCGAGAAGATGACTTCAGAGTATGGAATTTGCCTTTGAAATCTCAGCCTATTTATTGTCTTATTGTTAATAAGAGACTGAATTAAACTCCATGGGCAGACCTCTCTTTCATGTGGGTGTTGTTATTCTCTTGATCAGCTTTTTCGAAGTATCATCTCAATTAAGGGAGACAGGACCTCCTCATGCCTGGGGCAGGAGCCTGGAATTGCCCATTGATTGGTAGAGGTGTTAACTGTAGCAGTCCATAATTAGGCCACTTTCAAAGGTCAACTATTCCATTATCTCCAGATTCCATCACTAATGTGTCCAAGGAGGGGAGGAAGGAAAGAGGGGGGTTGAATGCTCTCATCATGCATCAATGCTCCTATCCCTCTTCTGTGACACTGAGTAGGTCCCAGTGACAAGGGGGTGGAGGATGTATCCTCAAGGGAGTTCTTCCAGAGGTACAGTTTGGTATTGGGGAAGGGGTGTTGAACTGGGAGCCAGGACAGGGCAGAGGGTGTTCTTGTATCAGCTGTCCCATGGAATCTGTGTGTGTGTGTGTGTGTGTGTGCACGCGCGCATGCACGCACGTGCACAATCACTGTGACACAGTGGGAAGAGTGCTGGCTGTGGTGTCAGAGAACTTGAATTCAGAGCCAAGCTCTTCTCTTTTCTACCTGAGGGATCTCAGGTGAATCACTCCCTTATGTAATAGATCTAGCCCTGGACCCTGTGCCAGAGCTGGGTTCAAATTCGACATCAGACACTTTCTACCTGTGCAGCTGTGGACAAACCACCTACTCTCTCTTGTGCCTCAGTTTCCTCCTCTGTAAAAGGAAGAAGTTACTCGAGATGGCCTTTGAGGTCCCTTCCAGCTCTACATCTAGGGTCCTTTCTCTATGCTAATGACTCCTTATCTATTTGAGGGCATTGAGTTAGAGATCTATACGGTTCCTGTCTATCAGGAAAGTATACTGGATAATGGGGTTATGAGTCATTGATTTAAAGCTGGAAGAGACCACAGAAGCTTCTAGTCCAAATCCTTTATTTTATGGATAGGGAAAACTGAAGCCCGGATAGATTAGATAAAGGGCTCAAAGTTATATGAGTAATAAATATCAGAGGTAGCTCTGAAGCCAGGTTTTCTGATTCCAAAGCCAGTATACCATACTGCCTCTCAGAAGACCTGGGCTTATATCCCAGACCTGCTATTTAATATACTTATCACCTTGGGAAAGACTCTTCATCTCTCCGGCCTCCGTTTCCTCATTTGTCAAATGATAATCGCTAAGGTTCTTTGGCCTCTACATGCTAGGATTCCATGAACCCATGAGCTACCTAGTTTATCAGATCAGAGTGTTTACTGTCCAGTTTCCCAAGGGCAATGTATGACATCATATCATCCTTCCAAGGTAAAGCAAGGCAGATAACATAGTCTCTGGCCCATAACTGGCATTTATTAGAATGCCTTGGGATGGATGGATTACTGACTCATCCTCAACAGGGCTCTTGCTTTATGGTTTTGTCACCTTTGGGGTACGTTATAGTAAGAATTCATTTTGTGTATGAGTTGGATCAAATGGTCTTCCAAGTTGCTGCCCATTTGTAAATGATGTGATTCTGTGAGGGAGTGAGAGGGAGGGAATAAGTGCCTACTACGTGCCAGGCACTGCGATAAGAATTCCACAAATATTTCCTTTGATCTTTAGGTACTACTACTTTTTTTTTTTTTGGCTAAGCAATGGGGTGAAGTGACTTACTCAAGGTCACAAAGCTAGTTAGTGTTATGTGTCCGTGGCTGGATTTGAACTCAGGTCCTCCTGAATCCAGGGCTGGTGCTTTATCCACCGCACCACCTAGCTGCCCCTTTAGGTGCTACTATTATCCCCCTTTCACAGAGGAGGAAACTGAGTCACACAGAGGTTAAGTGACTTGCCCAGGTTACACAGCTAGTAGGTGTCTGAGGCCTAATTTGAACTCAGGTCTTCTTGACTCTAGGCCCAGCACTCTAACTGCTTAGCTGTGAGCCTCCACTTGTGCAGATCTGTGACCTGACCCAATCTCCTTTGTATCCAAGGGCCCTCATGATAGCACTGCCATTAACCAAAGCAAAGACTGCTAATTGAGAAAGCATCAAACTAGTGACCTTGGTACTGATGGGATGGGATCAGAATTAACCAGGCATCATATGGAAAGAGTGTGAGACATCTGTGGACTAATGAATGAGTATGCTCAAAGTAACAGATAGGTTGGATTCACTTTGGGATGCCAGTCAGAAGCCAGCCCTGGGGCTATTTTCAAATTAGGAGAACAAGAAAACAAATCTATAAATCTATGGGGCAATCATTAAGGGAAAGAGAATTAAGGAAGCATTCATCTGAACTGTGTCTGACAACCAGTTAATTCTATTACATAAGTCAGGTCTGGTCAGGAGTCTTAATGATCTCTTTTTGCGCTGGAATAGTCCCATGATCCAGAGTTAAAGATCATAAATATGTGGCCGGAAGGAATGGCGGAGGCCATCTTCCCAGCCTCTTCTTTGACAGTTGAGCAACTGAAGTTTAGAAATGGGAAGTGACTTTCCTGAGGTCACATGGGCAGGATTGTAGGAGCCCATATCAGAGCCCATCTAGTCCAACACCTTCATTTTTCAAGATAAAGAAACTGAGGCTCAGAGAGTGTAGTGTAGTCAGGATATAAGGTACTACTCTTGGAGTCAGGACCACATGGATTCAAATTCTACTTCAGATATTTATGAGCTGTTTGTCTCCAAGCATATAACTTAACCTCTCTGTAATGAATGGGCTAGAACCAATGGCCTCTAAGATCCCTTCAGGCTCTAAATCTCTGATCCTAAGTGACTTGCCCAAGATCACACAGGTAATAAGTGGCAAAGGCCATATCTAACATTCTTTCCATGGTTCCATGTTATTCTGTTTGATTCTCTGAAAATAAGGCAGGGAGACAAGCATATATTAAGTGAGCCCTGTGTGCCAGGCACTGTGCTAAGCACTTTACAAAAATCGTCCCACTGGATCCTCACAACAACATTGGGAGTTAGGTACTTCTATTATCCCCATTTTGCAGATGAAGAAAGTCAGACTGGGAGAGTTAAGTGAATTGCCCAAGGTCTCAAAGCCAGGACATGTCTGAATTTTGAAATCAGGTCTGATTCTAGGCCTAGAACTCTATTCACAGTGCCATCTAGGTGTTAGATACTCTACATGGTTGTTGCTTCTGTTGCTGCTGCTGTTGCTGCTGCTGCTGCTGCTGCTGCTGCTGCTACTACTACTACTACTACTACTACTACTACTACTACTACTACTATTACTACTACTACTACTATTATTACTACTACTACTATTACTGCTACTATTATTACTACTACTATTACTACTGCTACTACTACTACTACTACTACAATGCTAACGTGTATCAGTGCAGAGAGTTTCTTCTGATGATATCACAGGTCCTCCCTCTATCCCTTTGTCTGGTATGTACATATGGTAAGCACTTGACAAATACATGGTCATAGATTGGTTGGTTGACAAGTCAGTCAAGTCAACAAGCATTTATTAAGCACCTACCATGCCCAGACACCATACTAAGTGCTATAAATTTAGTGTGTTTGGAATATATCTTTAAGTTGGTGGGTGTCATAGTGAACAGAAAGCTGGATTTGGACTTAGGAAGACCTGAATTCAAATGTTGGCTCGGGCACTTAGTAGCTGTGTGACTCTGGGACAGTCATTTAACCTCTGAGCCTCACTTTCTTCATCTGTAAAATGGGGATAATGATAGCACTTATCTTACAAGATTGTTGTACGAATCAGTAGAGGTGACCTATTTAAAGCACTTTGCAAACCTTGAGATGCTATATTAATGCAAGCTTCATTTACATATATGTATACATACATACATTATATAAGCATACATATGTATACATATACATGCATATATATGAATATATACATACACACATACACACATACCTATTGATAGAGTGTTAGCTCCTCGAGGCTAGGAATTTTGTCATTCCTGCTTCTGTGTCTCTTTCAGCTGGAGCTAGCCTTGGAACCAGGATGACCTGCACTTGAGATCTGTCTCTGACACATCTCAGCTGTTTGCTTTTGACCAAGTCCACTTGACCTCTCAATGGTGTAGGCAACTTTCCAGGTCCATAAGGTTTGGAGAAGGAGCTGACCTGGTAAAGGAGGTCTGTCACTAGTTGTTTCAAATACCAGTAAAATGGGTCCAGTCCCTATCCTCTGGCCCCTTGCCCTGGCTAGTAAGTCCCCGCCTAGAAAATGGCAAGCACTTGACAAATATGTGTCAACTGATTGATTGGTTGAATAGCAAATGTTGTCTGTACTAGGTTTTGCCGTTGTTTCCTTAGATGACCTTGGAGAGTGTTTGCAGAACACTTTCTTCTTTCTTTTCCTAAGAACCCCCAAAGTTCGAAACATAAAACCTTTGTAGGGTTGACTACAATCCTAGGAAACACAGAGATACATAAGGAAATGGCACCCAGATAGCCAGACCCCCCCAAAGCCCCATCACTTTGACAGAGAGGTTCTTTTGACATCCACACAATCAATTTTCTAGCCAACATAAAGAGGCCAGTTAGGGAATGCCAATTCAGAAGCCTGCACTCTCCATGATTTTATCTGATGAACAAGGGTAGCCTCAGAATGGGAAAGGCTGGTACCTTCACCAGATCCACTGGCAATAGTTGCTGCTTTTATATTTCCAGACTTCAGCTGCTATGCTTTCCCAATTATGGTAAAAATGGCCTGTTATCTTATCAAGTCATACATTTGGTTCTAGGTTAGAGATTGAAAGAGAAGATGTTTCCATTAAAAACAAACAAAAACCATCCCACATTTTAAGGTCATAGATTTGGAGCTGGAAGGGAACTTAAAGGCTTAGAGAACAGTCCTCTTCTTTAACACATGAGGAAACCAAGAACCACGGAAGCCAGTGTCTGAGGCTAGATTTGGACCTAGATCTTCCTGAGTCCAAGTCCCGTGCTCTACCCACTACAACATACTGCCTCCAATGTAGGGTCTTATAAATCTGTTTGTTTGTTTTTGCTAGACAATGGTGTTAAGTGACTCACCCAGGGTCACACAGCTAGTAAGTGTTATGTGTCTGAGGTCAGATTTGAACTCAGGTCCTCCTGACTCCAGGCCTGGTGCTCTATCCACTGCACCACCTAGCTGCCCCGGATTTTATAAATCTTGAAAAGGGATGATGAAAAGTTTTGGGAAACTGTGTCTATATGTCTAGCAGTATGTTTAGGACCTAGAACCAAAGGTTGAGAAAGTCTATGAAACAGACTAAATCAGGGGAATAATTTACTGCTCATAATCAGCTGGAGAAGAATTGGAGCTCATAGATTGCACAGCATCTCCCATAGCTCTGACTCATAGATCCATGGACTCTTAAAGCTAAAAAGGAAAGCTGCTCTTGTCCAAGCCTTCTACCACCACCTTATTTTATAGATGCTCCTTTCTTTAGAACTTGAGTTACAAAGTACAAGTCAATATAGGACAACAGCGAGTCAATGGTGTGACATGACGGCCAAAAGAAGCTAACAGAATAATCAATTGCATTCAGAGAATAACGGGGAAAGGGAGGGGCAGTCTTGCCACATTCTTTCCTGGTCAGACTATATCTGGGCTACTGTGTATAATTCGGTGTGCCAGATTTTAGAAAGGATGTTGATGATTTTGAGAGGATGGAGACAAGGGTGTCCCAAATGGTGAATAGACTTGAGATCATGCTGTACAAGGAAGCTTGAAAGGAACTAGGCATTTTAAATATGGAGAAGAGAAGGCCAGATAGAGAAAATGGGGGGAGAGGGAGAAAGGGTGGGAAAGTCATCTTCAAGGATTTAAAAGGGTTGTAAAGAGAGATTAGATGCCTTTGGCTTTGCCCCAAGTGACCAGACTAAGAGGAGAGAGTTAAAATTTCTGAGAATTAGATTTAGGTTTGCTATAAGAAGAAAAAAGCCTTACCATTTAGAATGGTCTCAAAGTAGAATGGGTTGGCTGTCCGAGGAAGTAGTGCCTCTCACTAGAGGTATTTTGTGGTGGTTGTTTTCACTCTCTGGCAACCTGGATATTGGACCCTGATAGTCTATGTCTGTGTTCCTAAGCCCATTGGCTCTGCCTTTGGCAAAATGCTTTGCCTACCTTGGAAACATATGATAATGTGGGTAGGACATTGTATCTGAAATAAGAGGGCCCCGGTTCAAATCCCAATTTTGACATTGATTGTCTCTGTAACCTTGGCCAAGTCACTGAACTTTGGACATAAACTTCTTTATCTTTAAGATGAAAGATGTGACCCCTACATGACGTCTGAAATCCTTCCTAGCTTTAGATGTATGATTCTGTGACCTATGTGGGCTTCCTGGACTTGACCCTCTCTCTGCCGTTATATTTGCTAGATTCCACCTGCTTAGCTGGATCCCCTGCCCTGACTTTATTGTCTATGCCTATCCTATTGGTTTTCATGGCCTAGCACATCATTGCAGCCCCCCCTCCTACCCAATGCCTACAGCTTTATCACAAAAAGAAGCTCCTCTGTGAATGTTTGTTGAATGAATGAATGATCTCAGAAACTCTGAATTAGAGCTGACTTCCAGAATCACCCTGAGCCAGAGGAAGCCCTGAGTAATTCTATCAGGAAGATAATGAGCCTGGAAATGTCTATTAGAAAAGCAAATGAATTAGTAGGGGAGAGTTGATGGAGAAAAGTAAGATACTATGAGTTCCCAGACTGCTAGAGAACAGAATTTTTGTGCCTTTCTTAGAATATGAGAACAGAAAGAAATTCCCTAACCCCAACAAAACAGCCCTCATGTCCATGTAGAAAGACTGTTGGCTTTGGAATTTGAAATGTGTTGAAATCTCAGTTCACTTCGCAGATAAGAGACACTGGTCAAATAACAATGTCTCTGCATCTGTTTCCTCACCTGGAAAATGAGAGGGTTCGAGTAGATGACCTCTGAGTTCTCTGCTTACCTTAAATGGAGCATCCTTTTCTGGCCCTCAGTTTCCTCATCTGTAAAATATGGGAGTTGGACTCCATGACCTCTAAGGTCCCTTTTAGCTCTAAATCAATGGTTCTATACTTCTCTCCCTTTCTTGCCATTTCAGGACATTTGTATATGGAAGGAATTTCCAATCAGTACAAGCAAGCAACCCCAAATCAAAACCGCCTGGATCAGCAGCTGCCTAATTAGAGACACAATTTGTGGCTGAGTGAAGTTTCTACTGGCATAATGTCCCTCCCCAGCAGAGCACTGAGGCCAGCTCTTGCCTATAATTACCTCTGGCTTCCAGTTAGCAGGAAAAGGAGAACATCTGTATCAAGCGTGATGAGAAAGCCCGTGCCCAGTGTCCTCTGAAAGTAAAAGGTAAAAAATGGATCCAATAACAGAAAGCTCGTTAGCTGGGCCATCCTTTACTTAATATTTGACAGGCTGCCGTGAGCAGGCTGCCTTTCATCTCCTCCCTCCTCCCGCCTCTTTTCCCTCAGGAGATGATTCAGCTTCTACTCAGGTTGCCTCTTACCATTTCTTCCTCTTGTTTCACCTGGGGAAGAGGGAGGGAGGCAGGAAGGCGGAGGGGCAGCCCCATGATTTGGGGGGTTGCAGTATCAGCACTTCTCACTCATGTGGTGTCCTGTGCTTTGGTGCTTTGCTTTTATAAGCCCTGGTTGAACCCATGGAAACTAGAAATGGACTGAGGGCTAGCAGGTGACTGCCATGTGAGCCCAAGAACTGGAGTCTCTTTGCAGCTTTGGTAAGCCCCCCTCATCTTTGCTTGTCTCAGCTCACACACAAGATGAAGGGGACAAATGAAAGGGGCTAGGGTTCACCGTGAACCTGTCTCTCTCCTAGGTCATCAACCGAATGGTACCAATAAGATGGCTACTTCCACGTTTTGATGTACCTATGAGTTCACTGATATAGATATTCCTTCCATGCGGCTTTTACCACCCTGAGGGTCCACTAGATACCTTCCTCTGGGCCTTTTAATATTGCATGGACGCCAGGCTAGTACTTGGGCCCTCCATTGATTATGCTATCATTTTCACTATATGACTAGCCTGTCTCATTTTCCGGTCTCACACATGCTTTGAATAGAACTAGGGATTCAGAGAGATGCTGGGAGGAAGAAGAACATTCCAGGGATAGAGTATAAGCCATGCAAAGGCATTCAGGCAGGAGATGGAATATTGAGTTTAGAGAACATTAAATAAACCAGTTTGTCTATAATGCAGAGACACTGATGGGAGAAACGTGTCAATAGAATGGAACCAGGTTATAAAGAACTTTAAAGAGCAAACAAAAGCCTATCCTAGAGACTTCTGGGAAAAGCTGTATTATGACTCTGTGAAATTTATTCACTGTTTGGGAGGCTGCTCAAGATAGCCTCTTCTGCAAAGGCTTTTAATTTTTAGATTCTAGAGTTGTAGTGATATTACTGTAGTAATAAATATCAGGAAGTTCATAGAACTAGAGTTCTAGGTGACTCAAGGTCACCTAGTCCAGCTATCTTGTTTTACAGGTATGAGAACTAAGGCTCACATAGGTTAAAATGACTTGCCCAAGGTCACAGAAATAGGAACTGAATATTAGAGGCATAATTTGAACCCGTGTCTTCTCCCACTAGAGTCTTTCCTCTAGAGCAGGCAATCCACCTCCCATCAGTTCTTTGCCATTGAGACTTTGCTCGACTGGGGCTTTAGTTGTATACTTGTGTCTCTCAGCCTAATGAGGATGAGAAATCCCAGTTACTCTTATCTATATCTTTTTTGCTTTCCTTTATTGTCAGGCAAATGGGAGTTCTAAAATCCAACCTCCTAATTTTCCACTCCTTCTGGGAACAAACTGCCACACTTATTGTAACCCCTACCTAGAGATCAGGATATTAGCGAGAATTCCCTCCAGATAGGAAAAGGTCACAGCATAGTCAATTAAGCAGGTAGAAAGAGGGAAAGAGAATTGGAATGGGATTCCTGGGCCTGTGCTTCCCAAGCTGCTTGGTGGTATTTTGACAAGTGTAATTTGGTTTTAATTACTTAGTATAATTATTTCACAGCCCACGATAGGAAGTTACACATGTTGTCACTTTGGAGAAATCTGAGGGTCCCTCTTGCCTGCTAAGTCTTTCTGCTGAGAAATGGTTAGGGAACTGAAGGCTTGTGATGGGGAGAATTTCTGGCCTTGTGCAGTATCAGAGGGAGAAATCTCTAGGATGGGCCCAGAAGGGGCCAGGACTGGGAGTAACATCCTGTTTTCTTACAGAATTACAACAGATCAGCTTGATTCTAGAAGGCTTAAGAGCCTGGGAGATCACTTAGCTTTTCTCTGTGTCTTTGGGAACTGTGGGGTAGGGATCCTGTCATGGGGATTCCAACAGAAAACTACAGAAGGTGAGTGTGGAGAAAAGTGGAGTCAGGGCTGGCTCTGGGTGACATTTTGAAGTCAGTGGACTTTGACTTCAATCTGCTTCCACTGCCCTTCCAGGTACCCCTTGCTCTGTCCCTGACCCTGTTCCTGTCCCCCTACTCATAGTTCCCTCTCTCAAGGTATGTATTTTGTATTCCAGGGGAAACAATTCTTACCAATGTTGAAAACTCTTCATGATACTTTATCTCTCTGTGTTTCATTTTCTAATCTGGCCTTAATGACCTTTAAGGGTCCTTTGAGCTCTAAATATATGCATATATGACTGGAAGATCTCTGTAGAAGTGTGAACTGAGAGGTGTTCTTTTGAAAAATTTATATAGTATTTTATTTTCCCCTAATTATGTGTAAAAACAATTTTTAACATTCATTTTTAAAACTTTGAGTTTCAAATTCTCTCTCTCTCTCCCTCTATACCCCCTTCATTGAGAAGGCAAGCAATTCAATATAGGTTATATATGTGTAGTCATGCAAAACACATTCCCATATTAGTCATGTTGTGAAAGAAAACATCAATAAAAAAAAACGAAATGAGAGAAATAAAGTAAAAAAGTATGCTTCAATCTGTAGTCAGACACTATCAATTCTTTTTCTGGGGATGGATAGCATCTTTCATCATAAGTCCTTCAGAGTTGTCTTAGCTCATTGTATTGCTGAGAATAGCTAAGTCATTCACAGATGATCATCTTACAATATTGCTGTCATTTTGTACACAGTACATGTCACTTTGCATCAGCTCATGTAAGTCTTTCCAGGTTTTTCTGAGAGCATCCTGCTCATCATTTCTTACAACACAATAGTATTCCATCATAATCTCTTAGCACAATTTGTTCAGCCATTCCCCAATTGATGGGCATCTTCTCAATTTCTGATTCTTTGCTACCAGGAAAGAACTGCTATAAATATTTTTGTACATATAGGTCATTTTCCTTTTTTTAAAAAATCTCTTTTGAGATACAGACCTATGTATTGTTTTATAGACCTTTAGGCATAGTTTCAAATCCCTCTAAAGAATGTTTGGATCAGTTTACCACTCCACAAACAGTGCATTCATATCTCATTTTTCTCACATCTCCCCCAACATTTGTCATTTTCCTTTTATGTCTCATTAGTCAATACAGCAGGTGTGAGGTAGTATCTCAGAATTGTTTTATTTTGCATTTCTCTAATCAATAGTGATTTTGGACTTTTTAAAATATGGCTATAGTTAGCTTTGATTACTTCATTTGAAAATTTTCATATCTTTTGATTATTTATCAATTGGGGAATGGCTCTTATTTTTATAAATTTGCCTCTGTTCTCTATATATTTGAGAAATGAGGCCTTTATCAGAGAAGCTTGCATGAACTGAGAGGTTTATACTGATACCTCTCCTGGTGCTAGGTCACAGGATTATAGAATGTTGGATTTGAAAAGGACTTTCAGCACCTAAGACAGTGTGTTTCACCTAGTAGATGCTTCATAAATGTTTATTGAATGAGTTGAATAGCATTGAACTTAATTGAGCCAAGCCATGGTAAGAGGACTGAGTTGAAGAAAAGAGAAACTGACTTGCCCAAGGTCACGCATTAATTGAACTTGTTTAAAAAACAAGATTAGGATCCAGTTCCCCTGACTCTCCTGACTCCCAGTCCACCATTCCTTCCATAATAACACATTATTGAAGACTAAAAAGAAGAAATTAATCTCTACTTATATTTTTCTTTTCTTTTTTGGCAATTGGGGTTAAGTGACTTGCCCAGGGTCACACAGCTAGTAAATGTCAAATGTTTGATCTGATGCTGAATTTGAACTCAGGTCCTCCTGACTTCAGGGCCAGTCCTCTATTTACTGCACCACTTAGCTGCCCCTCCACTTATATTTTTAACTTGATTAAAGGTGGCGGGAGAGATTGAGGGTTAGAGAGAAGAGTGCTTTATATGCCTCATGTAGCGCCAAGTAGATGTCTATCTGCCCATAGGCTCATGGTTCTAGAAATGGGAAAGATTTAGAGAGATCCTACTCCAATAACCGCCTTTCACATGTGAGGTTCCGAGGCCCACCCAGGGAGGTTCAGTGACTTATTTAAGGTGACCTCAGTAATAAGTGATAGAGGTAGCATGTGGATCCAGGTCACCGAGCTCCAAAGCCACTACATGCCATTGCTCTTCATGTCATTGATGTGAGATAAACAAGGTGTCCTTATGTCAAAGTCTGATGAATGAAATAAACCCTAACTGACCATAAGATCAAGGATTTTAGACAAGTTTCTTGATTTGAAGCTAAAACTTTTAGAAAAAGAAATTGGGGGGACATCACAAAATAGTGGATAAAAGGAATGGAAAGGGGCATCTGGGTGCTACAGGGGATAGAGCACTGGCCCTGAAGTCAGGAGGATCTGAGTTCAAATCTGACCTCAGATACCAAACACTTGACACTTACTAGCTGTGTGACCTTGGGCAAGTCACTTAACCCCAATTGCCCCCCAAAATAAAAAATATATAAATAAATGAAGGAATGGAGCTGGAGACAAAGGATCTTGGTTAAAGCTTTAATTCTGTTACTAACTTGGATGGCCTTGGGTCATTTCCCCTCTCTGAGTTCCAGTTTTCTCACCTATGAAATGGAGATGATACTTGTACTACTTCGATCAGCTGGGTTGTTGAGGGCATTAGGAGAGTCCAGGATGTAATGTGATCTGTAGCTGTATTAATCTATGCGTGGCATCTGACTACTACTGTTCCCAAGGGGCTGAGACGTTAACTCTCTGCAGGGATCTCCTAGTTTTGAATCTGTGACTGAGTTCTCCTTTCCGTTTTGAGTGGAGCCCTTTTTCTCAGTTTCTGTGGGATTTTTTTTTCTATCCTTACCCAGGACCCTTGGGGAAAATCACTTAAAACTTCAGTTTGACTCAGGTCTAGGGTTTCCTTAAAAGGGAGATCATAAAAGTACTCCATGTCAGTCAGCCAGTCAGTAACGTAGACATATATTAGATGCCTATGTGCCAGGCCCTCTGCTAAGCACTAAGGATACATCGGAAGGCAAAAGACATTCTCTGCTCTCAGGGAGCTCATAGTATACATGTCAAAAGTAGATAAGGTGGGAGACAACTAAATGCTTAAAACAGAAAAGATTCACTACTACACATTGACAGAGACCTTAAAAAAAGAAACAACTTGTAATTACTATTATACTCTCCTGGGACATTGATACTTAAACATTGGCATTAAGACAAGAGGCACTTAGTAGGCTTTTGAATGGGTACTTCCACATTACCCCAGTTCTGCACTATTTGAACAAGCTCCTCAAAGTTCTCCTATGGATCGCCCCTGTCCCCAGAGAGACCATAATAGTTGTAGGGGGCACTTCCTTCTGTAGAGCTGTCAGCACTTCCAGAGGGACCCAGGAATTCCCAACACTGTGAATTATCAAGGTTGCCCCCAAGGATGGAAATGGCTGTCTCAGGATCTCTGTTCTGTCATCCAGGCAAAGAAGTAGATAAGAAGAGGAAGCCAAGGACTGAGGTCTTGCCTCAGCTCGGTTGAGTTAGCATGTGTTCCAACAGCTACATGCAAGAAGTCTTAATTGTTGCCTGGGTGGAGAAGACACTCCTTGCCATCCTCTCACTTAAATTGCCAGGAAAAAAAAGGTGTTTCTAAGCCACACAATCACTACAGTGGAAGAAGAGAATGGAATCTTTCTCTCCTTTTAGACTGATGCAGCATCACCGCCACCCACCCTCTCAGGAGTGGGGGAATCAAGAGACCACCCAAAGTTTACTCCATCATTGCAAAGCCCCAATCCATTCAGCATTGATTCAGAATGTGCACGGCCCACTGGAAGTATCCATGGGTCCTCCGGATCCAGGAGAAGAACAGATTTGGGAGAAGGGGGTCATTTATTTTCTTTTGTTAAGTGCATTGTTATCGATGGTGTCGGACCACCGCCTGAAAGTATTCAAAGTACCCTGGTAAAGGGCTCACATTCAAAGCTGCTTCCATGACCATTATGGGGTGGCTCCTGATACTCCCCTATTTTGAAGTGTTGATTTCAAATCCAGCCTCAAACACCTACTAGCTGTGTGCCCCTGGGTGAATCACTTAACCTTCCTGGGCTTCAGTGTCCTCATCTATATCTAAGATGTAATTAATCATACTTAACACGTTAAGTCATTATGAGCCATTAGAATGGCATTTTTTACTGAATTAATGCTAGCCTGTCCTCTGAGACATCCCAGGCAGAACAGGGGACAAAAAGGATGTTGATTTCAGATAGGAAAGAAGAGAGCGGTAAGGTCATGAACATGAGGCAGGGACATCATGGGGAGACCAGCGCTTAATGAACTTTTATGGTTGGAGGTCTGGAGAGAGTTCTGGGGACAGTATGAGGGTAATCCATTCCTTATTGGTGGGGTAGCAAGTGATTATCTGAAAGAACAGCCCTAAATAACAATTATCCCTAATACATTCATGTGCTTTATTATTTACAGTGAGCTTTCGTGGATATTCTTTCATTCTATCCTGTACAACAACCCTGTGATGCTCTAGGGATTATGAAGACCTGAACAAGAAATGGAAAGGATTAGGGGAACATGGGATGGATTTATCTCTGCTATTGATTGAAGGCAAGGATTTAGAAGAGAAAATAGAAGGGAAGAAATTAATAGTTCATTAAGATGGTCTTAAAGTGTGGGATTTGGCTTTCCAGGTTTTATTGGAAGATGCAAGGATAATGAACTTTAGACCAAGAACAGAATATAGCTAATGGAGAAGGGGGGTGGGAGGTGGGGAGGGCACAGGGTGGTAGTTGTCTGCATGCCAACTATTCAGAATATTGGCTGCCCTCCTTCATACAATGAAGAATTTAAAGTCCCAGAGTGTAGAGACTGTTTTCCTTTTTGTCATTAGTCCCCTAGACTAACATAATATCTGGTATATGATAGATGCTAAATTGGGGCAGCTGGGTGGTGCCATAGTGTATAGAGCACTATGCCTGGAGTTAGGAAGACTCATCTTCATGAGTTCAAATCTAGCCTGACCGTGAGCAAGTCACTTCACCCTGTTTGCCTCAGTTTCCTCATCTGTAAAATGAGCTAGAGAAGAAAATGACAAACCTCTCTAGTATCTGAGCCAAGGAAACCCTAAATGGGATCACAAAGAGTCAGATACGACTGGAACAACTGGGAACAAAGATGCTGTTGATGGATTGATTGGTTGCTCTGATTAAGAGATATTTTAATAGAAAATGGAGAGGAAGGGAGAAAAGTGCCCAAATAGTTCTATTGTGCTAGGTGCAAAGAAGTACATACGACACCAGAAAAATAGCAGTACACGTGCTCAATAATTCAAAGGAGCCAATAACCCATAAGAATGGCAGAAATGATACCCACGAGCTCAGCTGGTTAAAGACCAGTACACAAATTCTTAAGAAACAAAGTGAATCTATTGGTAGATAAAAGGATGAGGTAATATTCTGACTGGTTCATACAATAGTTCACTATACCAGGAGGAGGGACTAAATAAGTTCTTGAAAGAGACTTAATTCAATTTAAAAAAACTTATCAAATGCCTTTTAGGTTAGTGGGGTACTAGGTACTAGGTTAGTAGGAGGTCACTTCTGAGTTTTGATCTGAAGGAAATGAGGAATTCTCTCAGGCAGGGGGAGGGTGGGATGCATATCAAACTGTGAGAATCATTTGGGAAAAGGTATAAAAGTTATAGGTAGTGAACAGCAGCCCAGTTTTATTGAAATGGAGAATGTATAAAGATGAATGATAGGAAAGGAGATACGAAGATACATAGGAGTCAAAATGAGGAGGGCTTTAAAAGCCAGGTGGATGATTTTGTATTTTATCCCAGAGGTGAGAGGGAGTCACTGAAGGCATTTGATCCATGGAGTGACATGGTCATACCTCTGCTTTCAAGAATATTAATTTGGGGGGCAGCTAGGTGGTGCAGTGGATACAGCAGCGGCCCTGAAGTCAGGAAGACCTGAGTTCAAATCTGATCTCAGGCCAAACACTTGACAGTTACTAGCTGTGTGACCCCAGGTAAGTCACTTAACCCTGATTGCCTAAAATACATACATACATACATATATACATACATATATACATACACACACGTGTGTGTGTATGTATATATACATATATATAAATATGTATATGTATATATATGTGTGTGTGTGTGTGTGTGTGTGTGTGTGTGTGTGTGTGTATTTATATATAAATAATTGTGTGGATGATAGGTGGGAGAAAAGAAAGACTGATAGCAGGAATACCAAGCAACAGAAATCAGAAAACTGAGATGAGGGATAGGTTGATGTTTAGGGGACAGTTTAGAAGAGGGAGATTAGAGATATGCTCACACACACACACACACATATGCACACATGCACACAACTTCATACACACACATTCACACATATGAATATATACTGGATGTCTTCACAGAGACGATAATTGAACTCATGGGAATTGATGAAATTGCCAAGGAATAAAGTATAGAGAGACAGTTTAGAAGAACACCCTGGCCCACACTTAGTGAGGGGGAGGAAGATAATTAACCAGAAAAGGAAACTGAGAAATGAGATGAGGAGAAAGAGAAATAAGACAGGACAAAACAAGAAAAGATGGAATTTTAAAAAAAACAACCTCATTTTATAGAAAGATAATAACAGACTTTGCTATATTATTATAATTTTGTGAAACAAAAGATAAATAGGAGATATACTGAAGGCATAGACCACTGAACAAACTAAATTTAATAGATGTTTAAGGAGAACCTAGTGGCAAAAGCCAAAAATATTTACTTCAAGTATAAGTGTATGCTTCAATACCTTCAGGGAAAGTTTGGTAGGAGAAGGAACTAAATCACATTACACTAAGAATATTTATGGATGAAACTGAAGGAAAGATAACAAATGGATATGAAAAGGGACAGATTCATCAACTTTTCTATATCAGTATACTCTTATCACAGATGACAGTAAAACTAGCATTTGTACTCATATTTCAATATGTGCATTCTATGTGAAAAAGGTGAAATGACACTTGAGAAGGTAGAACTGATAAGCATAACTGGAGCTTACCAAGTGCACAATGACGCAATTCATGCTGAAGGCAACACGATTTGGAATGTAGTGAAGAATCAATTTTTGAGATATCTATAATAGGATAAGATACCAAAGGAATGGGGGTGGAATGGGGATGGTGAATCCCATTGGTCTACAAAAAAGATAATTGAGAAGAAATTCCCCAAACCCAACATACATCTCTCCTCTCTAAATATTATGCTGATAGTTATCAATTCACAAAAAGAGAACGTATGATGATGATGACGATGAAAGGTAGCATTTATGTAAGATTTGCAAAGAGCTTTACATATATCATCTCATTGTTGTCCTTATAATAACCCTGGGAGGTGGTGTTATTACTCCCATTTTATAGATGAAGAAACTAGGGTTAAGAGAGGTGAAGTCACATAGCCAGTAAGTTTCTGAGGCTGGATTTGAGTCTAGGTCTTCTCGATTCCAAGGTCAGTGCTCAGATGGTTTTCTAACAGCCAACACTTTCACAGTCAAACAATTCATGTAAAGGTGTGTAGAAGACACAAGGTTAGAGGCTGGATATTTGGAGCCACAAGGAACCTTAAAGGTCATTACATCCAATCCCCTCATTTTACAGATGAAGAAACTGAAGCCCAGAGAAGTCCAGACTTGCCCAAGGTCATATAGGGCATAAAGAACTTGTTCTTGAAGCTAAGCTCTCTGTCTAGGGGAGCCAGCAGGCTTTCCATTGTAGTACATCTGTCTTTCTCTGGTCAATCTGAGTTTATGATGTATATTTGAAACATTCACATAAACATCTAGGTAACGACATTCTTAGGTGAAGAAAAGATCTGCATAAATACGGTAGGAAAGACATCATATAAGCTTAATTTATGGATCATAATTATTCAATTAGCAGACATTTATTGAGCACTTGCTACATACTGTGAGGGGGAAGTTAGGTGGCCCAGTGGATAGAGCAGTGGGCCTGGAGTCAAGAAGACCTGAGTTTAAATCCAACCTCAGATACTCATCAGCTGTGTGACCTTGGACTTAACCTCTCTTTGCCTTAATTCACTGGAGAAATAAAAGGCAAAACACTCCAGTATCTTTGCCAACAAAATATAACAATATGGTTCATGAGGTCACAAAGAGTTAGGCATGACTGAACCACTGAACAGCACCAACACATGCCAGGCACGGGCCAGACTTTGGGGATACAAAGCAGTTTTTGCCCTTATGTTGCTTACATTCTAATAGGGGAAGAGAACATTAAATAAAGAAGATTAAATTAAGTAATAAAGATTAAATAAACTTCTTCATACCCACAGAATAGGATTAAGATAATCATTGAGGGGAAGGCACAAACACCTGGGAAGATCAAAACAATTGTTTGAGCTGAATCTTTGAAGAAGCCAGAGATGTCAGGGGGTTGGGATGAGGAGAAAGGGAGAACTTTCCAAGCATTCTGGCCCCTGCAGAGGCACAGAGATAGAAGAGGGAGTGTTATTTGAGAGAAGCACCAAATAAGCTGGTATTGCTAGAACTTAATACATGTGGAGAAGAGGAAAAGCGCACAAATCCTGGAAAGGGAGGAAGGACCCAGGTTGAGAAAAGCCTTGAATGCCAAATGAAAGACTTCCTAATTGATGCTAGACATTATAAGGAATTCCCAGAGTTCATTGAGAAAGAGAAGGGAAAAAGGACGAACTTAACACATTAGGCGAACTACTTTGGCTGCTGGGTGGAGATTAAATTGGAGGGGGTGGAACTTGCGGCAGGCAGACCAATTAAGAGGCTCTTTCAATAGTCCAGGTAAGAGGTGATAAGAACCTGAGCCAGTGGGTAACTCTGAGTGGAGAGAAGGTGGAATGTCTGAAAGATGTTATACAGGTAGAATAGAAATGTCATATTTGGCAACTGATTGGATACATGAAGTAATTTTGAGAGAGGAGTCAAGGAGGCTGCCGAGACTTCCAGCTTTGGTGACTGGAAGATAATGGTGCCCTCAACAGTGATTATAGGAAGTTCAGAAGAGGCAAGGTTTTAAGGGTTAAGATAATGAAAGCTGTTTTAGATACACTGAGTTTGAGATGTCTATGGAATATCTACTGAGAAATGTCTAATAGACAGCTGGAGGGGTAGGATTAGATAGAGCTCAGGAGACAGACAAGGGATCTGGGATTCTACAGCATAAAGATGATATCTGAACCATGTGAACTAATAAGATACAATCAAACTAGAATAATGATAATATGATCTTAAGATGCAAGTTTACACAGGAATGGGAAAAAAAATTATTAACAAGTGCCTAGATTCAAGTAATTATTGTAACAGCAATTACCGGAATGACACCACCATGAATATACATATCAGAAATCATAAGATATATTCAAAAGCAATGGTCTGCAGTGAATTCATACCACTCACTACATAGCTATATTAATTGAAAGATATGATATGCCCAAATGGAGAGCTCCAATCTTATCTATTTTAAGTTTTAGAGATAAAGAGAAAAAGGGGCAGCTAGGTAGAGTAGCAGATAAAGCACCAGCCCTGAAGTCAGGAGGACCTGAGTTCAAATCTGGCCTCAGACCAAACGCTTGACTCTAGCTGTGTGACCCTGGGCAAGTCACTTAACCCCAATTGCCCCCCCAAAAAGGAGAGAGAGATAAGGAGAAAAAGAAGCCAAATGATTTAAGCTCAAATTTAAAGAAGAAAGAAAAAGAAATAATGCAAGAACAAAAGTAAAAACAAAAAGATATATGAGATTACTAAGGATAAGACAGAGATTAGAAAGTTGGGAAACAAAGAATGATTGGAATGACAAATAACACCAATAATTGTTTTTCTTTTTTAGACAATACAATTGATTTTAGAAAAAACAGCTAGCTAATTTAGTCAAAGAGAGAAATAAACCCTGAAGGTTGAATAAATGAAGAATAAATAAATTCATTATACATGAATAATATACATTCATTATAAATCAATAAAAGGCAACCACAATGCATGCAAAAGAAATTAAGAAAACCAGCAGACATTAGTATTCCTGGCTTTATGATAACAAATTGAAATATTTAAAAGAAATAGATGTTCCTCTTCAAACATACAATCAAATAATCAAACAGTACAAAGGGAAATAACTAAGCTCAAAAGATCTTTTGGGATTGGCAGTGGTGGGAAGAGAATGAAGTAACTCTCGAGACCAGTGCTGCTAAAAGGCACAAAGACAAGGTGGATTTAAAAGTAATTTCCTCCCTCCCGATTGTCAAAGAAAGAAAAATCTCTCTATGACTAAGATGCAGCACAGTATCATGGGAAGAAGACGAGACTGCGTTAGTGGAGAGAGCTTATCTGGAATTCCACTTCAGATACTGACTAGCTGTGGGGGCGTGATCACGTAAGCTGGCTCACCCTCATTTAGTTGCTTCATCTAGAAAATAAGAATACTAATAACACCTCCAGTACCTGCCTTACAATGTTAGGAGGATCAAATGAGATAGTAAAGACACGGCATTTTGCAAATCTTCAATGGCTATACACATTTGAGGGAAAGGTTATGCTATTCAGTACAGTTCTTTCCAAAAAGCCAATGGATTTTAATCCACAAGCCCAGCAAATATGTGTTTGAAAACAAAATCTGTAGGCCAAGCTCATCGATGAACTCAAAACTATTAAATAAAATATCAGTAGCATATAAATACTGCCTTCTGCAGGAGCCCTTTTCCAGGTTTCTCAGCTTCTAATAGATGATAATAATGATGATGATGATGACGATGATGATGATGATGATAGCATTTTTATAGTGCCAAATTGAAGGTTGGAAAAGTACTCTACAAATATCATTGCATTTGATTCTCACAATAATCCTAGAAGGAGCATGCTATTATTAGTTTCATTTTACAGATGAAGAAACTGAGGCTCTGAGAGAATAAGTGATTTGCCCAGAGTCACAGTGCTAGTAGCTGTGTGAGACTGGATTTGAACTCAGATTTTCCTGACTCCGGGTCAAATGTTCTGTCCATTGTACAACGTAGCTGCTTGATGCTTTTCCCTCTATGATTATGCTCAATCTAGTCTGTATTTTAACTTGTAGATACATTGCCTTCCCCATTAGAATGTGAGCGCCTTGAAGGCAGGGCCCATTTTTGCTTTTTGGTTGTAGCCCTAGTTAATGACATAGCACTTGGCCCCCAGTCAGTGCTTGCTCAGGGCTTCTTGATTGATATAAAATGACCAAATAAGATTTCCCCCACTATTCCAGAGAAAGTTTGATATTAGAATAAACAACATAGAAAAATACACAAAATTATAAACTTTAAAGTGTTTTGATTATGTGTATTTGGAAAAGACCTTTGCTAAAAGAATCTGTTTATGATTTTTGGGAACAAACACTTATAAAAGCGTAGGAATATTTCCTTAGTCGATGAATCAATACACATTGCTTGAGTGTTTACTAGATGCCAGGCACCGTGCTAAGTACAAAAAGCATGCATCGGGAACTAAGAGCTAACATTTGCAGTGGGAAAATAAGAGAAGCTTTCCTATTGAAGACCAGTGCAAAGCTAGGTGATTGACTTTTACCAGCTTGATTTAATGGAGATTTTAGAAATACTCACTACAGCAATAAGAATTGAAAAAGAAATGAAAGGAGAGATCATTGTTAATGAAGAGGTTGAAATGTCTGTATTTGTAGATAATTTGATTGTGTTCCCAAAATATCCAAGACGTTCAATAAAACAAATTAATTGAGATAATGAATGGTCATTTGCAAGATAAAAAAAAATCATGAGCATTTTTATATGCTACTAGAAGGGAAGAAATCATAGGACTACAATTTACAGTTAAAACAAAAAGCATTCAAAATACTTAATGGTTCCTATAAATAAAACTTGAAAGCCACTCAGCAGAAATACAGAAGGAATTGAAGAAAGAGAGTGATGTCTCCCAAACATAGCTAGGATGATAAAGTAATGCTAATATTCCCAAAATTATTTTATACATTTAATACCATACCAGTCAATTTCAACAACTAAGATTCTGTGCAAATGGTGCTAATTAGTTTTAATTTATGCTTTGATCTATTTCAATTCTTTTCTCATCAAGAGCTTGTTCAGACAGGTTAGGTTGGAACTCTGATTACAAACCTTTTAATTTTTAAAAATTATTTCTTCCAATTTGTGTTGATTTTGATATTTGTTCTGACAGCTGGATGGTCTGATGTAGATGATTCTGAAATGCTTCCACTCCCACATTAGGTACTTATCATTTCTTATCTATGCATCAATTTCACTTTTTTTTTTTGGTTGGGGTAGGGGAGGCAATGGGGTAAAGTGACTTCCCCAGGGTCACACAACTGGTAAGTGTCAAGTGTCTGGAGTCACATTTGAACTCAGGTCCTCCTGACCCCAGAGCTAGGGCTCTATCCACTGCACTGCCTAGATGCCCCTCAGTTTCACATTTCATGTGTAAGCTTTTCAGCACGGCTTTCCATATCTAGTTTACATTACTTACCAAATCTAGTCAACAAGCATTTACTAAGAGATTGCTGCATGTCTGGCATTCTGCTAAATGCTAGGGATACAAAGAAAGGCAAAAACTGAAGCTGTCAACTTCACTTAATGAATAAAGTTGGCCTATTGTGAGGATTTTGAAGGAGCCAGCTGGATCTAGGCTTTCATTTTCCAGACAGCAAGCTTTATTTTCTAATATATTTATCCCTCTTTCCCAGTGCTCTGCTTTGTATTATAGTTACTGAGTATTCAAGTATATACTGATTTAACTTGGGAGTTTTAATTAATTTCTTCCAAAATTTAATTCCTCATCTTCTATGAAAGATTTTGGTACGTAAGCTGCAATTATTTTCCTAGTGTTATATTTGTTTGTGCACATTATAAGCAAAGGATTAGAGAGATTATAGAAGCAGAGCTGGAAGGAATCTTGGAGGCCCTTGAGTCCAATCCCCTCATTTTAGAGATGAAAAAATTGAGGCCTACAGAGGTTAAGTGAAGTGCATAGGGTCAAATAGCCATGAAGGGTTTGAATTGGGATTGGAATCCAGGTCTTCTTGACTCCAAGTTCAGTATCCTATCCATTATATCACATCCTATGATATGGTATTTCTCCAATTCCAATTTCCTACTCTTTTTTTTTTTTTGGCAGGGGAGAGGGGTCTTTTTAAGTACCTATAAGCCGTTTTATCACTTAGCTGGGGCAGCTAGGTGGCACCATGGATAGAGCTTTGGGTCTGGAGATAGGAGCTCCTGAGTTCAAATCCAGCCTCAAACATTTCCTAGTTGGGCAACTTAATCTTGTTGGTCTCAGTTTTCTCATCTGTAAAATGAACTGGAGAAGAAAATGGCAAACCACTCCAGTGTCTTTGCCAAGAAAATCCCAAATGGAATCACAAAGAATCAGACACGACTGAAATGACCAAATAATACCAGTGTCATTTAGCTCCAACTTCCTTATGTCTTTTGGTTTCATTTATAGGGGAAATGTCAATATTGATAATTTAGTTTTTCCAGTGAATAGTATGTTGACTCACAGGCCACTGAGGCAGGACCTCACATTTAGAGTAGAAAGTTTATAGGCAGTCTCAAAGCTATCATCTTTATGACCTTCTATCCTCTTTCCATTATTTTGCCACCATCAGTAGAGATGGAAGGGTGCAGACCTTTAATAGTGCCTGGACTATTGAAATAGTCTTCTGGTTTGGCTCCCTGCCTCAGGTCTTTCCTCACTGCAAACCGTCCTTAACTCGGCTGCCGAAATGATTTTCTGATTCTGTTGTTGTTGTTCAGTGATTTCTGTCTTCTCTGATTCTTTGGGTTTCCTTGGCAGAGACACTGTAGTGGTTTGCTGTTTCCTTCTCCAGCTTCTGACCATGTCAACAACCTACTCTCTAAATTCTAGTTGTTTCCATTTGATTCTTTCGGATCAAATAGAAAATGATTCATTTGCCTTTTTAAGCCCCCCCCAAAAAAAAAACTGGCCCTTTTCTGCCTTTCCAATATTCTTACCCTTTTCAACACATATTCTATGACACAGAGAAACCGACCTTCTTACTTTTACTGGCACATAGCACTCCAGCTTCAGACTACATGTGCTTTTACTGGTTATCTCCCATGTCTGGAATGATGTCTCTTCTTACCTCTGCATCTGGGTTCCCTGGATTCCTTAAAGAATCATCTCAAATTCTGCCTTCTGCAGGAGATCTCTGCCCCATCCCCTCTCCAACTTAGTGTCTTCTCTCTGGGATGATCTTCCATTTACCCTGTACATATCTTATATGCTCATAATCGTTTGCATTAAAATGGAAGCCACTTGGAGGCAGAGACTTTGTCTTTGCCTCTCTTTGTATGCCTAGCATTTAACTCCTCCTACAGGTCTGGCTGTTCCTCTCAATCTTCATTGCTAGATCTTCATTCAGGTCACTTCCATTAACCATAGATATCTCCGAACGCTATGTCCTGTGCCCTCTTCTCTTCACCTTATATACCTAGTATTTCACTTGGTGATTTCATTGGCTCCCATAGATATGACTGTCTTTTCTATTCAGATGCTTCTCCTACCAATTTGTCCCCTCCTAACTTTTCTTCTGGCCAGATGTTTCGCATCTCCAGTTCCCTATTAAACATTTTGAATTGAATATTTCATACACTTCTTAAACGCAATATGTCAAAAGCTGAACATACTATCTTTCTCCCCCACTTTTCCTAATTTCTCTATTACTTTGGAGGGAACAATCATCCTCTGAGGCTCTCAGGTTTGCAATCTAGGTGTCATTTTTGACTCATTGCTGTTGCTAACCCTGCCTCATATCCAATCAGTTGTTACCTTGCCCTTTCTACCTTCATCACATCTGTGGTATATACACCCCGTCTCTCCTCTAACACTAGAACAACCCTGGTGCAGACCTTTATTACCTCCTACCTAGCCTACTTCAACAGTCTGCTGCTTGGTCTCCCTGCCTTCAATCTTTCCCCCTACTCCAGCATATCCTCTATTCAGCTGTCAAATTGATTTTCCTGAAGCAGCAGTGTGACTGGATTTAAAATCTCTTTACTCTCTGTATTCCATAAACTCCAGTGGCTGCCCATTGCCTCTAGGATCACATAGAAAAGCCTCCATCCTGACTTGGCTGCTTCCTGCCTTTGCAGCCTTCACTCGCCTCATTCACCTCAGCCTCACATTTGATCTATGACCCTGGCTTCTTTGCTGGTTTTCACACACGCCAATCCATTCTGGAGCCCTGGCATTCTCAATGGCCATCCCCTGCACCTGGATTTTTCGCCCTCATTGCCTCCACCTTTTGGGTCCCTTGGTTGGTTAAGTTTGCTGTTGAGTCATTTTTTTCAGTTGTGTCCGACTATTCATGACCTCATTTGGGATTTTCTTTGGCAAACCTCATTGTGATGGCTTGCCACTTCCTTCTCCAGCTCATTTTACAGATGGGGAACTGAGGTAAATAGGCTTA
Organism: Phascolarctos cinereus; assembly: GCF_003287225.1. Lineage (NCBI taxonomy): Eukaryota > Metazoa > Chordata > Mammalia > Diprotodontia > Phascolarctidae > Phascolarctos > Phascolarctos cinereus. Next base: position 278,136,726 of record NW_027555514.1, on the reverse strand, counting down.
AGCTTAAGGTAAATAGGGCCACACAAGTGCCTGAGGTGGGATTTGAACTCATAAAGAGAAGGCTTCCTAAATCCATACCTGGCACTGCCTACATTGGTTTCCTAGCTTCCCTTAAGTTCCAGCTAAAATCTCACCTTCTAAAGGCAGTCTTTCTCAGTCCCTGTTAACGTGAGTGCTTCCCTCTGTTTATTATCTCCAATTTGTCATATATTTTATATATATGTATATGTTATTTGTACAGTTATTTTCTTGTTTTTCCACCCATTAGACTATTAGCTCCCTGAGCATAGGAACTGCTTTTCCCCCTTTTTTTGTGTCTTCTGCACTTAGCACAGTGCCTGGCCATGATAAGTCCTTAATAGATGCATGCTCTCTTCCTTCCTTCCTTCCTTCCTTCCTTCCTACCTTCCTTCCTGCCTTCCTTCCTTCCTTCCTTCCTTCCTTCCTTCCTTCCTTCCTTCCTTCCTTCCTTCTTCCCTCTCTCTGTCCCTTCCTCTCTCCTTCCTTGTTTCCTTTTTTCCTTCCTTCTTGATATGACAATTTGACTTGTTGATTTCTGACTTTAAAATGTTGAAAGGGGACTGTCCCTAGCACAAGTTACTAACTGTATTTTTTCTTTGTCTCATGGGTTGTCATGACCATGAAATTAATCACCTAGTGTCAAGCTTGTGGACAATGTGCCTGTTCATAATTATCAAGGCTGGTTCTCTGAAAGTGGACATAGATGTAGCATGTCACTGAGACAATACTGCCATCCCAGCAAGATTGGGCTGCCAGAACTTAGTTTTAATGGCATAGTCTTATTTCAATGACCTAACACCACCCCCATGCCAGGCATTGCTATCAAGGGCACCCTTGATGAAAATATGAGACAGAACTGTCAGGCCCTCACAAATAATATTCTACAGCAGACTACATCTTTGCAGGTACACAATTGGCTCCACCGTGGGGAGAATACAAGATGCCCCAGTGCCTGTTTTTTTGTTGAATATAAGAAATACGATTGATTCAGTAGAGCAAAATGCAGCCTCAAAGACTCCTCCGACAAGGTATCTCCCATGAATATGTTAAGACCATAAAATATTACTTGATAGATGCAACAACAGAAATCATTTTGTTTGACAGTCCTCTGATTATTCATATCAAACACAGCATAAAACAGAGAGCTGTATGCTCAGCAAAGGGGCTTGCCACTGTCATCTAGGATATCTCAATTTAATAGAATGAAAAAGGTTTACATATGGAAGAAATTGAAAAAAAAATGCTAGCTACAAAATGGAGGGATATAAAAACAAAGAGTTTGTATGACAAAACCATCGAGGTAAAAAGAAGAGCAACAGATTGGAAAGAATGCTGCAAATATACCTGATGAATGTATTCCTTGTGTAGAATTTGTAAGAGACTTCTAAAAATATCTAAGAGTAATAACCATTCTACATTAAATGAACAGTTAAAAGATATTAATAGACAACTTTGGAAATGAGAAAAACAAATTATAAATAAGAAATGAAAAATGTTGAGGTGCTATCAGATAATTTAATTTTCCAAGAATTGAAAATTAAAAGAACTTTGAAGCGTTTACCTTACACCCACCAATTTGGCCAACATAGTTAAAGTGACAAACGTCTGTGTTATCAGGCCTGTGGAAAATTGTTTGCTTAATTATGCTGTTGGTAGAGCTGTGCATTAGCACAGTCATTTTGGACAGCAGCTTGGAAATCTATAGACAGTGAGTTATAAAACTAATAGTACCTTTTGACCCTGCTTCAAGGATTATCTCTTAATGATGTTGTTAGAAGGAAAAAAATGACCTAAATGTACAAAAAAGAAATCAAAGCTGCTTCAGTGGTAACAGGATAAAAGACTGAAAGCTAGCTATTTGTTCAATAATTGGAGGATGGTAAAGCAATGTAATGAAATATTATTGACGTATTCGGAGGTTGGACTAGATGTCCTCTGAGGTCTTTTCAGCCATAGACTTATGATCCCATTAGAAGTGATGGATTTGTGGAATATAATAAAATGTAAAAATGAATATGAAATTACACAAAGCAAAGGGAGCAAAATCTGAAGAACAGTGCTGAGACACTGAGTAACTGAAACAGCCCCAACCAAAACAACATTGGTATATAGATGAAAAAGTAATTTGAAGGGGAAACAGAGTGAAATAAATGTTAGAAGTGGTGTGAAGACTAAGGGGAATTCACTAACAAAAACCAAAAGGAGCTGATCTCATAGCAAGAGAAGAGAGCTGTGCATTCTATGGTATCCCTGAAATGTCAAGAGAATGGGAGGATGCCACCAAGCACAGGATCCCCTGAGGCAAACTCAGATGAGGACATGGATGAGATTTCTATGGGATGGGCAGGCGTGGTTGGGGTGTCAGCTGTATCATTAGAAGGAATACCCCCAATAATGATATCTAATATACATTGGAGTATTGGGATATTTTTAGCTAAAATTTACATTGTTTTAAATTTTATAAGTCATTAGTATAGTTTTGTTCCTTATTTGAATGTATTGTGATTATTATCTAGTTAATAATTTACAAAATAGGCGTCATGGAAAGCTTTAACTCAGGCTCCTGCTGGAGGTCTCTGTGTTAATAACAGAGTAGGTGGCATTTTTTTTTCTTGAATTGCTGACAATGTAATCTTTCAGAAGCCAATGTAGGCAACTAGAGCAATTACTACTCTGGATCTGACTTTCAGCCATCAGAGGACACTGTTTGGTGAAGTGGAAATGATAGAAATTGTAGGTGGCTGTGACCATTCTTTCTTAGAGTTTAGTGATAACTATGGAAAGCAATACCCAGCATGGCCTTTCATGTACCCTAGGCATTAGGAGAGTAGATTTCAAATGGCATGGCGATGTGATAGCTAGAAATTCATTTCCTAAGACTTTCAAAGGAACGTCCATTCAAGAAGGATAAGATGCTTTCAAGAACACAATGTCTGGTGTCACTTTACAAGAATCTCTTGGACAAATTCAGATTTTAAAATCCATTTAGAAGACATGTAAACAAGGTCTGTTGCAGAAGGAAATTGCAAACTACTCCAGCGTCTTTGCCAAGAAAACCCCAATGAGGTCACGAAGAGCTGGACCTGACTGAAATGACCAAACAACAGCAACAGATGAGGTCAAGTAACTAGGGGCAAATAAAAAAAATCTTATAAAACCTGCCCACTGGAATAGTACCAGGAAGGCTCGAGTATGGCATGACCCGAGACCTGACATAAATTCTAGAGACAGCAATGCACATACTGGCAAATCAAATGCAATGGATTCTGAATCATTTCAGATGAATTCCTCCATGGATACAGGGAATAATTAGAAGAGGAGAGGAGAGGAGAGGAGAGGAGAGGAGAGGAGAGGAGAGGAGAGGAGAGGAGAGGAGAGGAAGAGGAAGAGGAAGAGGAAGAGGAAGAGGAAGAGGAAGAGGAAGAGGAAGAGAAGAGGAAGAGGAAGAGGAGAGGAAGAGGAAGAGGAAGAGGAGAGGGAGAGGGAGAGGGAGAGGAAGAGGAGAGGAAGAGGAGAGGGAGAAAAATCTTCCTCACCTGCCAGTCTACTTTGCCCTTAACAGTGACACCTGCAGGTTATACAAGAAAGATCAAGGAATGAATCAATATAATGGAACCAATGGATAGAGGAGAGAAGAGACAATTATCAGTTCTCATATTGTTTCTGTTTTCTCTGCCAAGGAGAATAATCTTCAAATTAGGAGAAATGAAACAAAAACAATCGACACAAGATTGAAATAAATACATATGAAGAGAGAGTATGAGGTCATATGAGCTCCTTGAGGGCAAATCATTTTGGTTTTCTCTTGTCTCCTCACTCCCTGGCACAGTGCCTGACCCAGAGGAAGCGCTTCACAAATGTGTGTTGATTGAAAAGGGATCACTTGGCTGCCCTCAATGAGAAACGAATTACCAAAGCCAAATGAACTATACCCCAGACTTCTAAAATAACTTGCTGGAAATCATAATTATATGTGGTGGTGGTAGTTGTTTTTACAAAGTTTATTGTCAGACACTATGACACAATAATCTTTGTCTGGATAATTGATCTTTGTATTTTTAAAATAATAAAAAAGAAAGAAAAATGAGTACGCTTGTCTCCACAGCATAGAGAAAGAACTTTCTAATTTACCAAGCACATATAAGAAATCACTAGCATGAGATTTATAATATCATATAAAATATGATATTTGATTTGATATTGATTGATTATATAAAATTTGATGCTATAAAAATAAAAGGATTTGAAATAACACAAAATGGAATCTTCAACATTAAAACTGAATCAGTTTATTTGTAAAATATAATTGTATAGAGTGTTATGGTTAGATCTTAGGCAGAATCTATAAATAATGGACAGATGGTTTTTAGAACTGATGGTACACATTCCCTTGTGGAACACTGGCCAGTGGATGGACCTGAACAGCCAATTACAAAGGAGAAAAACCAAACTAGTCTCCATAAAAAGATGCTTAAATTCCCTAATAATAAGATAAATTCAAATCAGAACAGACTTCAGTTGGGAAAATAAATAGCACAATTATAGAAAAACCCAGTTGTGTTAGGCACATACCTTGGATTTTTTGAGAGCAGGTATCAAAGAGTTCAGACAAAAGACAACATGGACTACACTCATGGCCTACAACTGCACAAGAGAAAGTGATGTGCATTCTGTTAAGAAAGAAGTTCTGACAGTGAAGACACCTCTGATGCCAACTGTGCGACCCTGGGTAAATGACCTTGAACCTCAAAAATGGGCATAATAATACCTATAAAACCTACTTCAAAGGGTTGCCATGAAACTCAAATGAGACTGTAATTGCTTTCCAAATGTTTAAGTACTGGGTTGATAGCACTTACTAATAATCTTAAAAGGGCAGTTAAGTGGTGCAGTGGATAGAGTGCTGGGCCTGAAGTCAGGAAGATTCATTTAGTGAGTTCAAATCTGGCCTCAGTGTGCGAGCCTGGGCAAGTCACTTAACCCTGTTTACCTCAGTTTCCTCATCTGCAAAATGAGCTAGAAAAGGAAATGGCAAACCACTCCATTATCTTTGCCAAGAAAACCCCAAATAGGGTCGTAAAGAGTTGGACATGACTGAAAATGACTGGAAAACATCAACAACAAAAACAATAAAAATCTAACTAAATCTAATAGATATTCATCAATTAATTGGTAATAATTCTAAGAATTAAAATTCCAAATCCTTGCATGGACTTCACATTCCTATATAATCTGATATCTTAAATTATTTCCCTCCCTTCAGTTTCTCTTCCATCCAATCTAGACTACTCCTTACTCTCTAAATACACATGTAGCTTTCTCATCTCCATGGCTTTGTTCATGCTTCTTGTTTCCTTTGCCTGGAATTCTCCCTCCCCTTCTTTTTCTGTCAAATTCTTGCTCATCTCCCAAAGTCAACTCAAATGCCAAGTCATCTAGGAAGCCAGCATGAATCCTCCAGTCAAATATAATTTTCTCCCTCAGACCTCTAAATCTGTACTCACCTCCTTCATTTATACTAAGCTAAAACATCATTAGTAGATTCCTGACCTAAGTCAAAGAGTGAGGAGTTAGAGTTTTACAGAAAGTTCCAAAATCATCCTCTGTTCTAACTATCACATGACTGCCCTTGAAAATGAGACGATGAACCACAGTCTAACAAAAAGAATGAAGGAGATTTGGAGCAAAGTCATAACTAGGAATGTTTGTGATTGGGGAAAATGGGGTGAATGGTGCCCCCAATGAGAAGGAATGGAAGGAAACCAAGATTTGGGGAATAAGCAGAGATTTGAACATATGCAGACCAGGGCAGGAAAAGAGATGAATTCATCATGCTTAAAAATATGCTAAGGTCTGTTGTTTCTTTTCTGCTGAATGAATGAATGAATGAATGAATGAATGAATGAATGAATGAAAATAATTTATTTTTTAATTAATTTTTAGTTTTCAACAATGATTTCCATAAGCTTTTGCCTTTTAAATTTTCTTCCCTTCCTTCCCTGCCTCCCCCCCAAGAAGGTGTGCAATCTGATACAGCTGCTACATATACTTTCCCATTAAACATATTTTCACTTTAGTCATGTTGTAAAGAAGAATTAGAACCAATAGGAGGAACTACAAGAAGTGAATAAAACAAAACAGAAGAAAAAAAGAGCAAGTAGTCTGCTTTGATCTGCATTCAGACTCCGTAGTTCTTTCTGCGGATGTGGATAGCATTTTCCATCATGGGACCTTTGGAGATGTCTTAGATCTTTGCATTGCTGAGAAGGGCTGAGTCTATCAAAGTCAGTCATTGCACAATGTGGTCATTATTGTCTACAATGTTCTCCTGGTTCTGCTCACTTCACTCAGCATCAGTCTGTTCGAGTCTTTCCAGGTTTATGAAAAACGTTTATAAAGCACTTACTATATACCAATTGATGCTAAGCACTAAGAATACAGATACAAAAGAAAAGTCAGTTCCTGTACTCAAAAAGTTTGCTTTTTAATAGGGAGAGACAGCACATTTTGGGAAGTGGTATCCAAGGAAGACCATTTTTGTCTGGAAAGTCACAGTCATGGTGAATAGAGTGGATTGATACCCTTTCTAGAAGTAATGGTGGTATTGATTTGATTGTGGTCTTGGAACTGAAAAACTGGGTGGAAAGATGGAGAAGAAGGGTATACACATGGCAGAGGAGAGCCTGATGAGTAGGTGGCCAGGAGAAAAGTAGAGTATGACTGGAGACAGACTAGATAAAGGGGACCACCTGTGGTATTCATTTACCAAGCAACACCATGTGTAAGAAATTGCCATGAGGCCAGTGTCACTGGAGTGCAGAGCGCATGGAGGGAAATAAGACATGAGAAGACTGGAAAGGTGACAGGGAGTCAGGTTTGGAATGACTTTAAATGCCAGAGGACTTCACATTTGATCTTAGAAGTCAGGGAGCCACTACAGTTTATTGAATGGAGGGGGTGGTCAAATCTGTCATTTTATCTCTCTGAGCCTCAATTTCCTCTTCTGTAAAATGAATGGGGTTGGATTTGATGGCCTCCAAGATCCCTTCCACTTCTAAATCTCTGATACTATGACAAAAATCTTTCTGAATGTGGGATATTGAAAGGGCCAAGAACTCAGCAGCATGTTGTTTCTGCACTATAACAACTGGACTTAGGGTGAGAAGGATCCCTTGCTCTTCATGAAGCAACTCCAGTCTTATGTCAGCAGTACTCTCCATTCTGGAGGAATAAAGGAAATCTTGTCCCATCTATTCTTCCCCATTCCTTCACACCTTCACTCTTTCAGTGAGAGTTCCCAGGAAAGCAATCACCCTATAGGACTGGCTAACAATACCATTAGAGCATAATATTCTTGAGGGGAGGGACTTTTGCCTTTGAACCCCACAATATCTAGTACAATTCATGGAACATAGCAAGAAGTTAAGAATTTTTTATTTATTAATTGACCCAACTGAAGCCCTTCATAGGCAAATTTGCCTTTTAGTAGGGTACTAAGCCAATGAAGGGCAGTCATCATTACTGAGGAAATTGTGGGCATTGTGGCAGGCAGCTAAGGGTGACCAAAGTAGAGAAGGGCAAACCAGGACCTCTCAAACTATTTCCCACTATTAAAGAGCTATCTCTTCTTCAACTTCCTCTCCCTCTTCAGCATTCCCAACCCCCAAACATACAGCCTCCTTTTAATCAATCAAAGTAACCTGGAGGTCACAGCTGGGAGAATCACTGTTACTGGTGGAGGATGTATGAGTACTTATTTTCCTTGTCTTCACTCTGGGTTTTAAGCTTTACTTGGGTTGAACCTGTGATTGAGGTAGGTTTTTTTTTTCTTGCTTGACCTTTCTCCCTCATATCTATTTTGGGAGCTCTGCGTAGGTGGCTGTGTGCCTGCATGAATGTTCAACAATTTATCAGAAGGGGCTGTAATAAAATCTGCTTACCCTGGTCTTGCCTTTAATTATAATGGAACAGTTAGGAAACAGCCACTGTAGTTCACAAGTTTCTGTGTCCTATTCCTTCTAGTATTTCCACCAGCCTCTACAGAGGATTTGGGCAGATACCATCATCCTGTGGGATAAAAAGATTATTTTAGTAACGTGGAGTCTAAGGTTGTGGAAAGCCCATTGAGACCAGAGACAAATTGGGGAGAAAGGTAAGTTTGACCTCTGGAAGATCTGCCCCAGAGCTGTCTCTGGAAATCCTGGCAACTTGATGTCCATTCACTTGGTGGCAGTGGTGCTGAGGCAGACAGTCTATGATATGGTTAGTTATGCTGAGGAAGGGGCAGTCCCCTGTCTCACTATAAAATACTAGTCATGGCATGACATAAAGAACTTACACAGCAATCATACTTAGTAAACTTGCTTTTATAAACTTTATCAAAGGACCTGTGGAGATGTGTTAGCAGTCTTTCCATGGATCCGAGCATCAGTCATTGCTTTTATGTGTCCCCCTCCTCCAATTTGTCCATGATCCAAGGATATACCAGTCATCCCTCAAAGTCTGTCTATACAGCACGGAGCTGCTAGTAGAACTGTGGGACTCTCTTCTTTTGAGAGTCTGTGTTTAAATAGGGTTCTTATATTATGAGGGAATACTTTGTAATCTTTAAAGAGATACATACATGGGAGTTTTTATAATCTTAAAGCCTCAGAGCAATCCCCTGGTTCCTTCCAGTTGATCGTAGATTGACACAGATAAATAGACCTCCTTTTAAGGGGTCCTCATTTTCCTGTAAACACATAGATAGAATATGTACCCCTAGAGTTTGAAAGTATTGCACAAGCAGCTGGCACAACATATTAGAAAAAGCCTTGACACTAGAATCAGAGGCCCTGAGTTCAAAACTCATATATAAAGCTTGCCATATGACCTTGAGCAGGTCACTTAGCCTCCAAAGGCTTCAGTTTTCTCTTCTGTAAAATGAGAGACTTTGACTCTTGAAGTCACTTCCATTGCTAGATATATGATGCTAAGAGCTTGCGCTTATGACACCAAGTGGATTTCAGCCCAAATGCATAGGCTTCTTCATGGAGAAACATTGACTCACACATAAGAAGGAGAGAGGAATGCTATGAAACACTAAAGCTAAAGCAATCACGAAGTCAGATGTTGCACTAAACAATAACCCATCCTGGCAATGTAGAGTTAAGCAGACACAGGGACAAAACACATCCCTGGCTTCGGGGCCTGGCTGCCAGTGGTTCTTCTAGCCTGTTGTCTCGATAGTGGGGAGGTGGGTGGGAGGGGGGAGGAAAAACAGAGGATGAGCTATTCTAGCTGTATGAGTACAATTATTTCTTTTCTCTATCCTTGGAAGTCAGTGTTTTAATGGATGGATAGGTAGATAGATAGATAGATAGATAGATAGATAGATAGATAGATAGATAGATAGATAGATAGATAGATAGAGATAGATAGATGGATAGATAGACAGACAGACAGACAGATGGACAGATGGATGGACAGAGAGACAGATAGACAGATAGACAAACATAGTTACATAGAGGAAGCATTCATTAAATGCACCCTACGAGCCAATCAAGTGTTAAATCCTGCAAATATAACTATAAAAGGAAAACAATATGTAAAGAGTAACTGGAAGAGTGGGTTTTTCGTGTCCAGCAGCATGGTGTGGGGGCTTGAGAGAAGATATGTAGAGGACTGCAGCTTATCGAGATATGACCAAAGCTGACCTAGCTGATCCAACAAGCTGAGGGAAGAAGTCCACGCTGCTTGTGAGAAGGAAATGGGGGTGAGAATCCCAGAAGGCGTGGGCACTGCACGGCAGGTGAGGCAGGAATAGGTGCTCAGTATTTGTCAAAGGCAAACAAAGAAACTTCATGAGACTCCTTCAGTTCTCTTAGGATCTTTCACCCTCCAGATCTCCAAGAATTAAGGCAAAAGGGGTACTTCATTACATTCACTCTCTGAGCAGAAGATCAAAAGCATCAGTCATGAAACATTTCCTGAGGAAAAAGTTTTTCCCCCTGAAAAATCTTTTTTTTTCTCTAGGCTATACATATACAACCACATTAAACATGTTTCCATATTAGTCATGTTGTGAAAGAAGAATCAGAACAAAAGAGGAAGACCATGAGAAAGAAAAAAAAACAACAAAAAAGAGAAAATGGTATGCTTAGATCTGTGTTCAGACTCTATAATTCTTTCTTGGGATGTGGATAGCATTTTTCATCACGAGTCATGGAATTGTCTTAGATCATTGTATTACTGAGAAGAGCTAAGTCTATCAAAGCTGGTCATTCTACAATGTTGCTGTTGCCATGTACAATGTTCTCCTGCTTCTGCTAACTTCACTCAGCAGCAGTTCATATAAGTCTTTCCAGGTTTTTCTGAAATCTGCCTGCTTATCATTTCTTATAGCATGGTAGTATTCCATTACATTCATATATCACAACTTGTTCAGCCATTCCCAAATTGATGGGCATTCCCTCAATTTCCAATTCTTTGCCACCACAAAAAGAACTGCTAGAAACATTTGTGTGTGTGTGATTCCATTTCCCTTTTTCATGATCTCTTCAGTATACAGACCCAGTAGTGGTATTGCTGGATCAAAGGTAATGCACAGTTTTATAGCCCTTTGGGCATAGTTCCAAATTGTCTCCAGAATGGTTGGGTCAGAAGAAAAAGTTTAAGGTGTCCACTCAAGACACCCAGACCTTCCCCCACCACTCTCCATGAGGAGACAATTAGGGCATAAATGGCTTGGGTTTTCAAAGTCACCCATCTCTCTGATCTAATAATAAGCATTTGTTAGCCTATCATGTGCGTGGTGAGGCAGGGATTGTTGGGGCAGAGGATGAGAAAAAAAAGTATAAGATGGTCCTTGCTGTCAAGGATCTTAGAGCTTATAGATGAGGGAAAGACTAGCCTGTGAAATGATTTAGTGTTAAACTATGTGTCACAGAATATAAATGTTACAGGAGATCAGAAAAAGGAGCGTTGTTTTTGGGATAATAATAGCTAGAACATATTTAGTGACCTAAGGTTGACTGAGTCCATTACCAGCATTATCTCATTAGAAGTTCGTGACCTCCCTGCAAAGTAAGTACTAATGTTGGCCCCATTTTGCAGGTGAACATGCTGAGACTTAGGTGAAATGATTGCCTATAGTCTCACATGACTAATAAGTTTCAAGGAGGGTTTAAATTATATATGCATGCACTTTTACCTAATATATCTATAGATATACACACATGTATATATATATATATATATATATATATATATATAGAGAGAGAGAGAGAGAGAGAGAGAGAAATAGAGAGAGAGACAGACAGACAGACAGACAGACAGACAGACAGACAGAGAGACACAGAAAGACAGAGATAGAGAGGTTGATAGATCTCAGGTATTGAACGAAATTCCAGGGTGAATAGACAGCTGAATCAACATTCTGAGACAGATAGAATGTTTTGAATGGAATAGAACTTGAAGTTCAATTTGACTGGAACAGATGATGTATGAAATAGTTTAATATAAAATAACATTGAAAAAAAAACCTGGAAAGACTTATATGTACTGATGTGATGAGGTGAGAAGAACCAGGAGAACACTGTAGACAGTAACAGCAACATTGTGCAATGAGCAACTGTGAATGACTTAGTAGCTCTTCTCAGCAAGACAATGATCTAGGACAATCCCAAAGGACTCATGATGAAAAATGCTATTCACCTCCAGGGAAAGAACTGATAGAGCCCAAGTACAGATAGAAGGACATTATTTTTTATTTTCTCTTCATGTTTTTCCCCCCTTTGGGCCTATGTCTTCCTTCACAACGTGACTAACATGGTAATATGTTTCACGTGAGATTGAACATGCATAACCTATAACCAATTGTTTATTGTCTCAGGGAGGGGAGGGGAGGAAGAGAGAGAGAAAATCTGGAACTCAAATTTTTTTTTAAAAGTTGAATACTAAAAATTGTCTTTACTTGTAACTGGGGGAAATAAAATATTATTTAAAAAAGGAATAACACTAGGGAGACATGCGGAGCTCAGACTGTGGACAGCTTTAAATGCCAAACCGATTTCATATATGTATATATGCATATATGTAAATACGTACATATGTGCATATAAATATATGTGTATATTCTCTAAAGGCAATAGGGAGCCACTGAAGGGTTTTGAGAAAGAGAGTGAAATGGTCAGATGTGTTTTTGGGAATACTAATTTTAATTTTCAATCTGGTTGTAGGATGGATTGGGGATATATAATGACATTTCTACAACACTTTCAAGTTTGCAAAGTGCTTTGTATACAGCATTTTGTTTGACCTTCATGAGGTGGGTGCTATTATTATCCTCATTTTATAGATGAGGAAACTGAGCCTGAAATAGTTTGTGACTTGTGACATAGCTATTCAAGTGACTGAGGTAGCATTTGAATTAAGGTCTTCCCAACTTCAAGTCTAGCCCTCTATTCATGGTACAGCCTAGCTTCTCGAATGATCTAGAAGCAGAGAGACCAATTGATAGACTATTTCAGTGATCCAGGTGAGAAGACAATGACTTGAGCTAAGGTAGAGACTGTCCTTGGGGAGAAAAGGGCACAGATGTAAGCAAAGTTGTGAAGACAGAACCGACAAAGCCAAGCCGATGCTGGAAAAGCCAGGGGGAGGTGGTAGTTACCAAGGAGAGGAAGCAGCCAAGGATTGCTTCAACCTTCTGACCCATGATTACTGCAAAGATGGTGCTATGATCAGCAGAAACAGGGAATCTTGGGAAAGGGATAGGTTTGGAAGGAAATAAGAGTGGTTTTGATCATACTGTGTTTAGCTACATCTACAGGACACAGAGGTTGAGGTATCCAGCAAGAAGTTAAAATGGAGAGATGAGGCCTTGGTAAAAAATAAAATTTGAGTCATTTGCTTCAAGGACTGGAATTGAACCTATGGAAGATGATGAGATTAGAGAGGCAATGTAGAGAAAGAAGGGAAGAGGCCACATCATGAAGTGTTAGAGTTACACAGATTTCCTGGGCGAAAGCAAAAATAGAAGAGTTTCCAGATACATAAGAAGAGAACCAAATGAATATGTTTCTGTAGCTATCTGAACTCTAAGCCTTATCGGTCACTAAGAATACAGAACGTTGTCCCTTGTTAAAGGAATTTGGGGTATCATGGGAGAGTGGCTTGTGTGTGTGTGTGTGTGTGTGTGTGTGTGTGTGTGATAGGAGTGGTTTGGGAGCAGAAAGGGAGAACTGTGCCTTTGTTATTAAAACCATGCCATGTACGCAGCTTCCTTCTGTCCATACAACGAGTTCATCTTATAAAGATAGCTTGGTGGGTTCAAGAAGATCGCTGGTGGAAGGGAGAGTAACTATATGCGAGAAAACATATTGATATGAAGAGAAAGTTGGGAAAATATGAGTGGTGGATGGATGGAAGAAGAAAGACTTTTTCTCAGTGGGAGGGAATCTTTCTTCACCCCAAGTCTTGGGCAGATATCCTCTTCCCCATAGAGTTCTGTTACCACCTCATTGATTTCCTTTTGACAAAGAGATGAGGCCTCTGAGTTAGGGAGAAGTGGAATCCTGCTGTTTCCATGGAAATCAGCCATGACCATGATTCTCCTATTGAATTAATGGACAGGTGCATCACATGTGTGCATTAAAGGAAACACAAATATGCCTCCTTTAAAGGCAGCCAGGCTTCTTTCCCTTCCCTCTGCCCTCCTGAATAAAAATTTGCCTTTATGGTGCTGGCTATGTGTTCCCTGCCTCAAACATATCAGGGGGTGAGTAGGCTCACCAGGCAGCCATATTGACCTGATCGACCTGTCCTATCTCTGAAGATGAAAGTGGTGGCTGGAACGATGGGGGTGTTGATAACCACAATGGAACTGGTTTTTTAAAATGTCGAAGAGAGATCCTTGAGTGGTAAGGACTTGTAGACAAGTAAATACAACCATCTGACAGGATTTGTGACTGCTCCAGCTAGTGGTGTCTGGCCTAATTTTTTTTGTTGTTGTTGGGGGGAGAAGGATGGGAGGAGAGAATCCTGTCATTGGAATGAGGAAACTCCTTCTACCAATGCAGATCAGCACTTGATCTGAACCTAGTAATCTCAGAGATTTTTCTGGTGTCCTGAAAGTTTCTATGATTTGCCGGGGGTCACACAGCTAGGAGATATCAGAGGGATCACATGAACCCTGATGTTTGTTTTCAATCACTATGCCAGGCCATCTCTTTCCTGACACATCCATCAATGAGTTGACAAGTATGATTGACAAGCATTTATTAAACTTTTGCTATGTGTGGGACACTATGATTGAAGCCATAGATAAAGATGAAAGAGAAGCAGTTCCTGCCCTCAAGATCTTGCATTCTATTGGAGGAGACAAAAAATATTTACGTTAGTGTAGCAAGGCTGAGTGAGCCTTTGGGACCATCCAAGAGCATGTACCCAGAGCTCTTTCAGACATTTTTGGGAACTCCAAGGACACAGTGGCACTGTCTTAGTCCATTGGCAATGGTGAGCTTTCTAGTTGCTCCTGGCTTAGCTGTGTGGTGGTCCAGTGCTGAAAGAACTTTTGAGGGGGTTTTAGAATGGTGTGGATAGGCTCCAAGTTGTTGCTTAATCATTCCAAATCTCACTGCCCCAGGACAGCAAAAAGTGGTTGTTTTTACTGTTGTTGAGTCTTTTTCAGTCATGTGCAACCCTTCATGACCCCGTTCGGCATTTTTGTGGCAAAAACACTAAAATGGTTTGCCACTTCCTTCTCCATCTTATTTTACAGATGAGAAAACAGAGGTAAACAGAGTTAAATGACTTGCCTAGGGTCACACAGTTGGTAAGTGTCTGAGGCCAGATTTGAACTCAGAAAGATGTGTGTTCCTGACTTCAAGCCCAGCACCACCTGGCTGCCCTAAGAAAGAAGTTAGAGTACTTCACCTGATTAAAGGAGAGGCTTCCAACAGAGGTTGCTTTTGGCTGGAGCTTCCCAATTGACAAGATGAAACAACCATGGGCTTAACTCAACACACCTGTGTCAGGCCCCCAGCTGCCTTTGCCTCTCTTTGTGTTTCCTGTCCTTTAGTACAATGTCTTGTACATAGTAAGCACCTAATAACTGCTTGCTGACTGATGCATCAGCAGTGACAAAAATGGCTATTAGCCTAGTTGACGTCACAGCAGCAGTGACAGAAGCAAGTGAGTGATGACAAGGAATGAATTAGGGAGGAAGAGAGGGATGGGAGAGGGAAAGAGAGAGAAAGAGGAATGCACAGAGAGACAAGGAGAGAAAGGAGAGGGGAAGGGAGAAAGAGAGAAAGGGAAGAAGGGAGGAGAGAGAGGAAGCCAGGAAGAGAGGGAGAGAGAAGGAGGAGGAAAAGAAAAGAGAGAGGCAACTGAAAGAAAAGGATGATGAACCAAGTTCAGACACTGTAGAGTAGCCTCTGTCTTGGGAACCATGTGGACAGTCAGAGTATCAAGTGAAGGGTTTTTTGATAGCTCCTAAAGGATGGAAGCCATTTGCAGTGGTTGCTAGGATTTGGGGTCATTACTCTGCTGAGAGATTAGTGAGGACCAAGAGATGATTGGTGATACCCCTTCTCTCCCCTGCCTCCAAGTCAGAGGAAAGACCTTGCCCCCAAGTGGATAACTTCTCCTTCCTTCTTATGAGAAGGGAAGGAACCTAAGCACAAAAGCTATCTATCTAATACCCTGTACCCTTTCACCCTTTTGTGTCCTTTACCTCACCCCCACCCTTGTGTTTTTCATTCCTATTTACATAAGAAATTAGTGGTCATTAATGGGCTTCAGGAAATGGGTCAGTCTGGGAAAAGTAGTAGATGTATCTGGGTACTACCAAGAGAGGTGTGAGGTGAGGCTGAGTAATAATTTCTTCTCTCTGAGATCACAAACCTTTTCAATAACTCTGTTATTATTCATTTACCAGCTTGAAGCTAATTTACAGGAAAGAATGTAAATAAAGATTAGTAGAATAATAAGCTTAAGTGACTCAAAAATCCCTTTATCTCCCCGTCCCTCCTTATCATATTGTATCCTATGGGCAGCCCCAACCAAAGAAGATCGTTGGCCAGAAGCCTCTTCTTCTGTCAGATACAATACCCTCCTCTCATTCTGTTGTCATGATGTGGGGGTGGGGAACATGACCCTAGGACCACTCAGGGTCTATCATGTCCTAAAGTCCTTTCAGTAATGAGGCACCACATTGCTAGGGATAGTCACGAAGGTTTTCCCTTCCCTTTTCTCTTCTCTTCTCTTCTCTTCTCTTCTCTTCTCTTCTCTTCTCTTCTCTTCTCTTCTCTTCTCTTCTCTTCTCTTCTCTTCTCTTCTCTTCTCTTCTCTTCTCTTCTCTTCTCTCTCTCTCTCCTCTCCTCTTCCTCTCCTCTCTCTCTCTCCTCTCCTCTCCTCTCTCTCCTCTCCTCTCCTTCCTCTCTCCTCCTCTCTCTCTCTCCTCTCCTCCTCTCCTCTCCTCTCCTCTCCTCTCTCTCCTCTCCTCTCTCTCCTCTCCTCTCCTCTCCTTCTCTCCTCTCCTCTCCTCTCCTCTCCTCTCTCTCTCCTCTCCTCTCCTTCCTCTCCTCTCCTCTCTCCTCTCCTCTCTCTCCTCTTCCCCCTCCCCTCCCTCCCTCCCTCCCCTCCCCTCCCTCCCCTCCTCTCCTCTCTCTCTCCTCTCCTCTCCTCTCCTCTCCTCTCCTCTCCTCTCCTCTCCTCTCCTCTCCTCTCCTCTCCTCTCCTCTCTCTCTCTCTCATCCTTCCAAACACAAGCAATAGGTTTTCTGTGTCATCTATTCAGTTTCACAGTTTCACAGAAGAACATGCTCAAGCTTTGTCAACAGATATACAAAGATATTTACTTCGTGAGCTGGGCTCAGTGGCCCTTGCCTATAAGCTCTGCTGCTGTAGAGACTGATGCCAGTGGATCTCTTCAGTTTGGGAGTTCTGGGCTAGTGTATGGTTAAAGCTGATTTGGCATTTTCACCAAATCTGGCATCAATATGGTGAGCCACTGGGTGAAGAGGGTTCTTAAACTGCCTGAGGAGAGGTGAACCAGCCCACATTGGGCAAATGGAGTAGGCAAAATCTTCCATATTGATCAATATTGGGATCAGGTCTGTGGGTAGACACTACTTCCAGTCTAGGTGAGATAGGAAGTCCCATTCTCCCAAAAATCAACCAAATGAACAAAATAAACACAAATATCATTGTAGGAACCTTGAACCTTAGTCTGGGGGGACTAAGTGTGGTAACACTCATGTGAAAGCTAGGGAATAGCTTTCCCCTCTCTACCCCAAGGAAAAACAAAAAACAACAACAAAAAATAAACCTCTTCTTTTTCCTCCCTAGACAGTCTATCTCCCTTATAAACCTGTTGGTTTTTCATATTCATATGATTCCATTGGTTTCTATTTTCAAAAGTTTCCAAGAGAGCTCTGGGTACATGCACCCTGGAATGGCCTCTATAGGCTCATTCGGCCTCTCAACATTACTATACATAACTTATAAATCAAAGAAATAGGAGGTAAGGGGAGGGCAGTAGCAGCTGAGGGAATTAGGAAAGATTTTCTGTAGAAGGTGAGAAGAGTTAGGGGTTAGGAGAGAGAACATTCTGGACGTGTAGGACAGTCATGGAATACTTCCTGAACGGAGTTGAGCTGGGACGCCGAACTAACATTATCATGGACTAGCACTGGGTTATTGTAGGGAGACAGTGAGGGTTTAGGAAGATGACAGGTAAAGAGGGGCCAGTGTATATTATCTAGTATGTCCTGCTCATTCCAGATGTCCATGTCACTGGGTCAGTCTGTCTGCTCAAGATATCTGAGAACCTGCATCCTCTTCACTATCTCCTTGGCAACATACACCCACAATGTCCACATACACAGATGTGTTGTGTTACATGTTTCCAAGCACTTTCCTATGTATGATGTAAGATCCTTTCAAGGGACATTGGGCACGGCTTCTCACTCCAGCAAAGTTAAACTTTTTTCTTCTGGAACATCCTTATTTGTACTTGGGAACACATGGAGCAAAACAGGTGGAATATAAGAGTGAAATTTTGTGCTAGACAGGAGAGGAAATGAATTCAGAAAGAATATCCTTATTCAAATATAGAATGTTTTTTTAAAAAAATCACTACTTCCTTTTCAGAATAGGAATTCTTAACCTTTGTGCATTTGTGTGTTTATGAGAGAGAGAGAGAGAGAGACAGACAGACAGAGAGACAGAGACAGGGAGAGAGACAGAGAGAGAGACAGAGAGAGAGAGAAAAGAAGAAGAAGAAGAAGAAGAAGAAGAAGAAGAAGAAGAAGAAGAAGAAAGAAGAAGAAGAAGAAGAAGAAGAAGAAGAAGAAGAAGATGAGAGAGAGGGAGAAGAGACAGAGACAGAGACTCCTTTGGCAGTCTAGTAAAACCTATGAAACTCTTCTCAACATCGTATGTTTAAATGCATAAATAAAGTACAGATGATTACAAATGAACCTAATTGTATTGAAATACATGTTAAATTTATAATGTTGATTAATCAAGCCTCTGAGTGACCATTGTGCTTTCAGACTGGGTGAAATAGGGAAGCTCAGCTTCACTAAATATGTGTGACTATGTATACATATATATATATATATATATATATATATATATATATATATATACACACACATGTGTGTGTATATATACACCCATGTGTACATGTATATATACATATATGGTGCTATCTACATGTGTATTTGTACATGCACATATATGTTGTTTTTCAGTCATTTTTCAGTAGCGTCTGACTCTTCATGACCCAATTTGGGGTTTTCTGGGCAAAGATACTTGAGTGATTTGCTATTTCCTCCTCCAGCTTATTTTACAGATGAGGAAACTGAGGCAAACAGGGTTAAGTGACTTTCCCAGGGTCACATAGCTAGTAAATGTCTAAGGCTTGATTTGAACTCATAAAGATGAGTCTTCCTGACTCCAGACCTGGTGCCCTATCCACTGCACCCCCTAGCTGCCCACATGAATATGTATACATTAACACAGATTCACAGGACCCAGATTAAGACTTCATCCTAAATCTTGAAAATCTAGGAAGTCTACTTAGATACTGAGTAGATCAAGATCTTCTGAGTATTAATACCTTTTTGATTCTCAGCTAATTGCTGTGACATCAACAGTGGGAAAATGGACTATGACAAAGAGGCTTGGGGAGGCAGCAACACTGGACCTTTGGGACTAGCTCAAAGGGACAACTTTCTACCCATGACAGGGAATGGTATCTTAAGTCCTTGAATGGCCACACCCACTTGTGACCCATCTTCCACAGCACTGCCCAAATAATATGCTCACAGGTGTTGCCAGGTCACTCTCTTGTAGAATTAGGGTCCAGAAACCTTGTTCTATAACTTTTTACTTGTTGAGAAGTAGATTTATTGACCTATAATTGAAAGAAATGCAGATCAATTGGGGAGACAATTCTCCTTTATTTATTTCCTCAGAGTTTAGTTTAAATGCTCGCTATGTGTCAGGTACTGTGTTAAGAGCTGCAATATAAATACATGCAGGTAATCTAGTTACCATCTTCAAGTGGTTTACATGTTAATAGGAAAGACAACATATATGGGGAGTGATAAAGCCATTGAAAGGGGCTCCTATTTGCCATATGGTTAGCAAACTAGAACCAGTGATGGAGCATTTCCACATGCTCCAAAGTCCCTACAAAGCACTTCCATTACATGCCACTGTGTGTATCCCTAATCCTCGCTCCCCTACCTCCTCCACATGGCAAATGGCAGCAGTACTTTGGGCATGCATGTGAGGATGGGGCTAACTGCACGGTTCCCTGGTACATTTGTGAGTTGGATCAATGGAGAAATGTAAAAAGTTCACTAAAGTGAACCTACAGAGAGAGAGGGAGGGAGGGAAGGAGGGGGAGGGAGAGAGAGACAGAGAGAGAGACAGAGAGACAGAGAGACAGAGAGACAGAGAGAGATGTCAGTGTTCTGTTATTGTTTCAAAGATAAAATGCTAACTCTTGAGTTTGTCATTTAAGGCCTTCCACAACCAGGCTGCAATTTGCCTTACTAGCCTCCTCTCTTCTGATTTTCCTTCACACACTAAAAATTGCAGCTAAGTTGCTTTCCTGTTCCCCCCCATCCCAGCCCCACCTGGAATTCAATATTCTCTTCCTGCCTTAATGATGTGGGCATCCTGTTCCCCATACTGCCTCCATATTCTTGCACCCCAGAATTCTTATCTTCTTTCAAAGCCTCAGTTCCCATGTTTCTGCCTCTGGAAGCTAACCTGGTCTCTGGCCCACCCCCTCCATCAACCTCTGCAATACACAAATACATCCTTCATTCCCAGACATTAGCACTCTGTCTCAACTTAAATTTTCCTAGCTGAATTAAAAAAAAAAAACAACATACACAGGAACCATGTTACTTACTGGGCATACACAAGCAAAAACAAAATGGACCTGATGCTAGATGGTTATATTCTACCGGAGAAGGCAACATGATATAGAAAAGGCAATGCAAAGTAGAGAGAGAGTAAAGAGGGGAAGGGAGAAATTAGACAAAGTCCTCTGGTTTTTTAATATTTATTGACTGAATTGCATCAATTACCTTCAGTTGGGGAGACAAGGGTAGACATATCATAGACCCCATGAAACAGAGTCTACAGACTATCTGTTGGGGGAAGGAAAAGTACCAAAATAATTCTATTGTAAAGAGAAGGTAAGTGCGAAGGAGAGTTCTAGGCAGAGTGTTGTAGTGGTAGTAGTAGTAGTAGCAACAGCAGCAGCAGCAGTAGTAGTATTAGAATAATAGAAGAAGTAGTAGTAATAGTAAGAGTGGTAGAAGTGCCAACAGTGGTAGTAGCAGTAGCAGCAATAGTAATAGTAGAAGTGGTGATAGTAGTAGTAACAGTGATAGAGTAGTAAGAGTAGTAATACTGTACTACTACCACTAGTAGCAATAGTAGTAGTAATAACAGTAGCAGTAGTAATAGTATTAATAAATGGAATAACAATTATATAGTGCTTTAAGGTATACAAAGTAGTTTATGTGTCTCATTTTATGCTAACAGCAACCCTAGGAAATTATATTATTATTATCCTCATTTGAGGCAGTTAAGTGGCACAGTGGATAGCATACTGTAATCAAGAAGATGAGTTCAAATCTAGCACCAGACACTTACTAGCGGTGTAACTCTGGGCAAGTCACCCAACTGTTATCTGCCTCAGTTTCCCCAACAGTAAAATGGAGGTCATAATACCACCTACCTCAAGGGTCATTGTGAGGATCATATTTAACACTGTTTTTAAAGTACTTAGCATAGGGCCTGACACATAGCAGGAGCTTGAGAAGTGTTTATTCCCTTCCCTCTTTCACATTTTACATTTGAGGCTACCAAGGACAATGATTTGCCCAGGGTTGAATAGTTAGTACACGCCTGAGGCAGCGCTAGGAGTTAAGTTGTCCTGCCTCTGGGTCCAGTGCTCCATCGCTGTGCCATCTAACTTCCTAGCTGAGTGACTCACCCAAGATCACACAGCCAGGATGGGTCAGAGGAAGGATTTAAGCTAAGGTGCTCTCAACTCAGAGGCCAGAGATCTTTGCATTAAATTGAAGTGCTGTCTCCCTTGAAGGAAGCCACCAAAGCTTCATAGAGGAGGTGCTGTTCATTGGACGCACTAACAGCTAACCAGAGACAGGGAGAAGGGAAGAGATGAGAAAGGAACACAAGGCAAGAATGTTCCTGGAGATACTGGTGTACTAGACCCCCTCCCCGCTGCAGTGATCCCCAGAATGCAGTTCAGTGAAGGGAGGCTGTGAGTACTCTCACCTAGAGGTAGGGAGAGAGAGGGAGGGGCTTCAGGCAGATCTGAAGGAGAAGGAACTTGTAGCCAAGGAGAGTCAGTTCAATTAATCCATGATTCATATTGACATTCAATCAATTTAAAACAATGTGTATATTCAATTCAAACCAATTCAATTCCATTTGACAGATACTCACAAAGTCAGAGGAAGGGAGTTCAAATTCAGATTTTACCAATACTGAGTCACTTGGTATCTTTGGGCCTTAATTTCCTGATTTGTAGAATGAGAGGGTTGGATTAGATTACCTTTTGGGTTCCTTCCACTACTAAGCCTGTGAGTCTATAAGCTAAGTGCCTATAAGTATGTCAGGCTCTTTTCTACAAAGACAAAAACAACATTGTCCAGCCCTCAAAGATCAACATTTTGCTGGAGGAAGCCACAATAGCCACAACCACAGAAATGAATAGGAGATACATACAAAGCAAGCTCAAATTAGGAAAAAGAGAATCAAGTGAAGGAATCAGAGAAAGCTCCTTGAAGGAGGTGGCAATCTGACTTGAACCTTGGAAGGATGGGGCAAGGGAGTGGTCACAATAATCTGAGGTGAGGAGGGAAAGCATTCCAGACTTGGGGGCCAGCCTGTTAAAAAACCTCCATGATTCAAGAGGGAATTTCATGCTTGGAGAACAGAAAGGAAGCTGGTATGGCTAGACCACAGATTAGGTGAGGATTAACGTGCAATCAGGGTTATTTCTGAGCACTACCAAATCTGGGGAATGTTTGAAACAGGAGATAGGCCCATTCAATTAGAGAAAAGAAAATCAGACTAAATACTCCAGATGATCCTTCCAGTAACTAAAGGGAGGCTTAGAGATGGATGTGATGATTGTGATAGGAAACACGAGCTGAGGGATATTCTGGTAACAGGACAGCAGGAAGAGGCAGACATGGATGTCTGACAGAATTGTTCTGATGACGTAAGAAGGAGGCTTCTGCCTGTTGGAAATAATGAGGACTTGTTCTGACAATGTGTAAGACCTCCCAGTCTTCCTATCCCTGTTGGTCAGAGACCATTGCCATTACTTTATCCTTTTAAAACTATGTCTTTTGTTCATGTCCTCTGAAGATGATGTCTGCTTTAGTTTCAGATGGGAATGTCCAGGAAAAACTGGGCCAGCCACCAAGCTGTGTTTGTGTGTGTCTGTGGGAGCTCTCTTGATAACAAAACCTCCTTATACTTTCTACCTTCCCTATGTGTTGGAGCATTACTGTCAGTATGGCCCAATGT